>NC_135026.1:0-366666 GCF_051020955.1 Megalopta genalis | reverse complement strand
CCAATCTGGGCGACAGCGTGGAGCGAAAGAAACACGTTCCTTTGACGTAACCGGCGTAATAACGCTTCTTTGGCGTGATTTTGACGTATGACCTTGGCGTGAGCTTGAAGTGACCTCCGCCACAAAAACCAACCTGGGCTACAGCGTGGAGCGAAAGAAACGTGTTCCTTTGACGTAACCGGCGTAATAACGCTTCCTGATGCGTGATTTTGACGTATGACCTTGGCGTGACCTTGAAATGACCTCCATCCCAAAAACCAATCTGGGCGACAGCGTGGAGCGAAAGAAACACGTTCCTTTGATGTAACCGGCGTAATAACGCTTCCTTGGCGTGTTATTGACGTATGACCTTGGCGTGACCTTGAAATGACCGCCACCCCAAAAACCAATCTGGGCGACTCCGTGGACCGATAGAAACACGTTCCTTTGACGTAACCGGTGTAATAACGCTTCCTTGACGTGATTTTGACGTATGACCTTGGCGTGACCTTAAAATATCCTCCGCCCCAAAAACCAATCTGGGCGACTCCGTGGAGCGAAAGATACACGTTCCTTTTACGTAACCGGCGTAATAACGCTTCCTAGGCGTGATTTTGACGTATGACCTTGGCGTGACCTTGAAATGACTTCTACATCAAAAACCAACCTGTGCGCCTCTGTGTAGCGAAAGAAACACGTTCCTTTGACGTAACCGGGGTAATAACGCCTCCTTTTCGTGATTCTGACGTATGACCTTGGCGTGGCCTTGAAATGACGTCCATCCAAAAAACCAATCTGAGCGACTCCGTGGAGCGAAAGAAACAGGTTCCTTTGACGTAACCGGCGTAATAACGCCTCCTTGACGTGATTTTGATATATATCCTTGGCGTGACCTTGAAATGACTTCTACCCCAAAAATCAATCTGGACGACTCCATGGAACGAAAGAAACACGTTCCTTTGTCGCAACCGGCGTAATAACGCTTCCTTGTCGTGATTTTGACGTATGACCTTGGCGTGACCTTGAAATGACCTCCATCCCAAAAACCAATCTGGGCGACAGCGTTGAGCGAAAGAAACACTTTCCTTTGACGTAACCGGCGTAATAACGCTTCTTTGGCGTGATTTTGACGTATGACCTTGGGCGTGACTCTGAAATGACCACTACCCCAAAAACCATCTTGGGCGACGCCGTGGAGCGAAAGAAACACGCTCCTTTGACGTAACCGGCGTAATAACGCTTCCTAGGCGTGATTTTGACGTATGACCTTGGCGTGACCTTGAAATGACCTCCATCCCAAAAACCAATCTGGGCGACAGCGTGGAGCGAAAGAAACACGTTCCTTTAACGTAACCGGCGTAATAACGCATCCTCGACATGATTTTGACGTATTACCTTGGCGTGACCTTGAAATGACTTCCATCTCAAAAACCATTCTGGGCTACTCCATGGAGCGAAAGAAACACGTTCCTTTGACGTAACCGGGGTAATAACGCATTCTTGACGTGATTTTGATATATAACCTTGGCGTGACCTTGAAATGACTTCTACACCAAAAATCAATCTGGGCGACTCCATGGACCGAAAGAAACACGTTCCTTTGTCGCAACCGGCGTAATAACGCTTCCTTGGCGTGATTTTGACGTATGACCTTGGCGTGACCTTGAAATGACCTCCATCCCAAAAACCAATCTGAGCGACAGCGTGGAGCGAAAGAAACACGTTCCTTTGACGTAACCGGCGTAATAACGCTTCTTTGGCGTGATTTTGACGTATGACCTTGGCGTGAGCTTGAAGTGACCTCCGCCACAAAAACCAACCTGGGCTACAGCGTGGAGCGAAAGAAACGTGTTCCGTTGACGTAACCGGCGTAATAACGCTTCCTTGACGTGATTTTGCCGTATGACCTTGGCGTGACCTTGAAATGACCTCCGCCCCAAAAACCAATCTGTGCGACTCCATGGAGCGATAGAAACACGTTCCTTTTTCGTAACCGGGGTAATAACGCATTCTTAACGTGATTTTGACGTATGACCTTGGCGTGATCTTGAAGTGACCTCCACCAAAAAAACCAATCTGGGCGACTCCGTGGAACGAAAGAAACACGTTCCTTCGACGTAACCGGGGTAATAACGCTTCCTTGGCGTGATTTTGACGTATGACCTTGGCGTGACCTTGAAATATCCTCCGCCCCAAAAACCAATCTGGGCGACTCCGTGGAGCGAAAGATACACGTTCCTTTTACGTAACCGGCGTAACAACGCTTCCTAGGCGTGATTTTGACGTATGACCTTGGCGTGACCTTGAAATGACCTCCATCCCAAAAACCAATCTGGGCGACAGCGTGGAGCGAAAGAAACACGTTCCTTTGATGTAACCGGCGTAATAACGCTTCCTTGGCGTGATATTGACGTATGACCTTGGCGTGACCTTGAAATGACCTCCACCCCAAAAACCAATCTGGGCGACTCCGTGGACCGATAGAAACACGTTCCTTTGACGTAACCGGTGTAATAACGCTTCCTTGACGTGATTTTGACGTATGACCTTGGCGTGACCTTGAAATGACTTCTACATCAAAAACCAACCTGTGCGCCTCTGTGTAGCGAAAGAAACACGTTCCTTTGACGTAACCGGGGTAATAACGCCTC
Source organism: Megalopta genalis (assembly GCF_051020955.1). Classification (NCBI taxonomy): domain Eukaryota; kingdom Metazoa; phylum Arthropoda; class Insecta; order Hymenoptera; family Halictidae; genus Megalopta; species Megalopta genalis. Next base: position 364,036 of record NC_135026.1, on the reverse strand, counting down.
CTTTTCGTGATTTTGACGTATGACCTTGGCGTGACCTTGAAATGACGTCCATCCAAAAAAACAATCTGAGCGACTCCGTGGAGCGAAAGAAACAGGTTCCTTTGACGTAACCGGCGTAATAACGCTTCCTTGACGTGAGTTTGCCGTATGACCTTGGCGTGACCTTGAAATGACCTCCGCCCCAAAAACCAATCTGTGCGACTCCATGGAGCGAAAGAATCACTTTCCTTTGACGTAACCGGCGTAATAACGCTTCTTTGGCGTGATTTTGACGTATGACCTTGGGCGTGAGCTTGAAATGACCTCCGCCACAAAAACCAATCTGGGCGACTCCGTGGAGCGAAAGATACACGTTCCTTTTACGTAACCGGGGTAATAACGCTTTCTTGGCGTGATTTTGACGTATTACCTTGGCGTGACTCTGAAATGACCACTACCCCAAAAACCATCTTGGGCGACGCCGTGGGGCGAAAGAAACACGCTCCTTTGACGTAACTGGCGTAATAACGCTTCCTAGGCGTGATTTTGACGTATGACCTTGGCGTGACCTTGAAATGACCTCCATCCCAAAAACCAATCTGGGCGACAGCGTGGAGCGAAAGAAACACGTTCCTTTAACGTAACCGGCGTAATAACGCATCCTCGACATGATTTTGACGTATTACCTTGGCGTGACCTTGAAATGACTTCCATCTCAAAAACCATTCTGGGCTACTCCATGGAGCGAAAGAAACACGTTCCTTTGACGTAACCGGGGTAATAACGCATTCTTGACGTGATTTTGATATATAACCTTGGCGTGACCTTGAAATGACTTCTACACCAAAAATCAATCTGGGCGACTCCATGGAACGAAAGAAACACGTTCCTTTGTCGCAACCGGCGTAATAACGCTTCCTTGGCGTGATTTTGACGTATGACCTTGGCGTGACCTTGAAATGACCTCCATCCCAAAAACCAATCTGAGCGACAGCGTGGAGCGAAAGAAACACGTTCCTTTGACGTAACCGGCGTAATAACGCTTCTTTGGCGTGATTTTGACGTATGACCTTGGCGTGAGCTTGAAGTGACCTCCGCCACAAAAACCAACCTGGGCTACAGCGTGGAGCGAAAGAAACGTGTTCCTTTGACGTAACCGGCGTAATAACGCTTCCTTGACGTGATTTTGCCGTATGACCTTGGCGTGACCTTGAAATGACCTCCGCCCCAAAAACCAATCTGTGCGACTCCATGGAGCGAAAGAAACACGTTCCTTTGACGTAACCGGCGTAATAACGCATCCTCAACATGATTTTGACGTATGACCTTGGCAAGACCTTGAAATGACCTCTACCCCAAAAACCAACCTGTGCGACTCCGTGGAGAGAATGAAACACGTTCTTTTGACGTAACCGGCGTAATAACGCTTCCTTGACGTGATTTTGTCGTATTACCTTGGCGTGACCCTGAAATGACCACTACCCCAAAAAGCAACTTGGGCGACTCCGTGGAGCGAAAGAAACACGTTCCTTTGACGTAACCGGCGTAATGAAGCTTCCTTGGCGTGATATTAACGTATGACCTTGGCGTGACCTTGAAATGACCTCCACCCCAAAAACCAATCTGGGCGACTCCGTGGAGCGATAGAAACACGTTCCTTTGACGTAACTGGTGTAATAATGCTTACTCAACGTGATTTTGACGTGTGATCTTGTCGTGACATTGAAATGACCTCCGACACAAAAACCAATCTGGGCGACCCTGTGGAGCGAAAGAAACACGTTCCTTTGACGTAACCGGGGTAATAACGCTTTTTTGACGTGATTTTGACGTATTACCTTGGTGTGACCTTGAAATGACCTCCGCCCCAAAATCCAATCTGGGCGACTCGGTGGAGCGAAAGAATCACGTTCCTTTGACCTAACCTGGGTAATAACGCTTCCTTGACGTGATTTTGACATATGACCTTGGCGTGACCTTGAAATGACCTCCGCCCCAAAAACCAATCTGTGCGACACCATGGAGCGAAAGAAACACGTTCCTTTGACGTAACCGGCGTAATAAGGCTTCTTTGGCGTGATTTTGACGTATGACCTTGACGTGACCTTGAAATGACCTCCACCCCAAAAACCAATCTGGACGACTCCGTGGACCGATAGAAACTCGTTCCTTTGACGTAACCGGTGTAATAACGCTTCCTTGACGTGATTTTGACGTATGACCTTGGCGTGACCTTGAAATATCCTCCGCCCCAAAAACCAATCTGGGCGACTCCGTGGAGCGAAAGATACACGTTCCTTTTACGTAACCGGCGTAATAACGCTTCCTTGGCGTGATATTGACGTATGACCTTGGCAAGACCTTGATATGACCTCTACTCAAAAAACCAACCTGTGCGACTCCGTGGAGCGAATGAAACACGTTCCCTTGCAGTAACCGGGGTAATAACGCTTACTTGGCTTGAATTCGACGTATGACCTTGGCGTGACCTTGAAATGACTTCTACATCAAAAACCAACCTGTGCGCCTCTGTGTAGCGAAAGAAACACGTTCCTTTGACGTAACCGGGGTAATAACGCCTCCTTTTCGTGATTTTGACGTATGACCTTGGCGTGACCTTGAAATGACGTCCATCCAAAAAACCAATCTGAGCGACTCCGTGGAGCGAAAGAAACAGGTTCCTTTGACGTAACCGGCGTAATAACGCTTCCTTGACGTAAGATTGCCGTATGACCTTGGCGTGACCTTGAAATGACCTCCGCCCCAAAAACCAATCTGTGCGACTCCATGGAGCGAAAGAATCACTTTCCTTTGACGTAACCGGCGTAATAACGCTTCTTTGGCGTGATTTTGACGTATGACCTTGGGCGTGAGCTTGAAATGACCTCCGCCACAAAAACCAATCTGGGCGACTCCGTGGAGCGAAAGATACACGTTCCTTTTACGTAACCGGGGTAATAACGCTTTCTTGGCGTGATTTTGACGTATTACCTTGGCGTGACTCTGAAATGACCACTACCCCAAAAACCATCTTGGGCGACGCCGTGGAGCGAAAGAAACACGCTGCTTTGACGTAACTGGCGTAATAACGCTTCCTAGGCGTGATTTTGACGTATGACCTTGGCGTGACCTTGAAATGACCTCCATCCCAAAAACCAATCTGGGCGACAGCGTGGAGCGAAAGAAACACGTTCCTTTAACGTAACCGGCGTAATAACGCATCCTCGACATGATTTTGACGTATTACCTTGGCGTGACCTTGAAATGACTTCCATCTCAAAAACCATTCTGGGCTACTCCATGGAGCGAAAGAAACACGTTCCTTTGACGTAACCGGGGTAATAACGCATTCTTGACGTGATTTTGATATATAACCTTGGCGTGACCTTGAAATGACTTCTACACCAAAAATCAATCTGGGCGACTCCATGGAACGAAAGAAACACGTTCCTTTGTGACAACCGGCGTAATAACGCTTCCTTGGCGTGATTTTGACGTATGACCTTGGCAAGACCTTGAAATGACCTCTACCCCAAAAACCAACCTGTGCGACTCCGTGGAGAGAATGAAACACGTTCTTTTGACGTAACCGGCGTAATAACGCTTCCTTGACGTGATTTTGTCGTATTACCTTGGCGTGACCCTGAAATGACCACTACCCCAAAAACCAACTTGGGCGACTCCGTGGAGCGAAAGAAACACGTTCCTTTGACGTAACCGGCGTAATGAAGCTTCCTTGGCGTGATATTAACGTTTGACATTGGCGTGACCTTGAAATGACCTCCACCCGAAAAAACCATCTGGGCGACTCCGTGGAGCGATAGAAACACGTTCCTTTGACGTAACCGGTGTAATAATGCTTACTCAACGTGATTTTGACGTGTGATCTTGGCGTGACCTTGAAATATCCTCCGCCCCAAAAACCAATCTGGGCGGCTCCGTGGAGCGAAAGATACACGTTCCTTTTACGTAACCGGCATAATAACGCTTCCTTGGCGTGATATTGACGTATGACCTTGGCGTGACCTTGAAATGACCTCCACCCCAAAAACCAATCTGGGGGACTCCGTGGAGCGAATGAAACACGTTCCCTTGCAGTAAACGGGGTAATAACGCTTACTTGGCGTGAATTGGACGTATGACCTCGGCGTGACCTTGAAATGACCTCCATCCCAAAAACCAAACTGGGCGACAGCGTGGAGCGAAAGAAACACGTTCCTTTGACGTAACCGGGGTAATAACGCTTCCTTGACGTGATTTTGACATATGACCTTGGCGTGACCTTGAAATGACCTCCGCCCCAAAAACCAATCTGTGCGACACCATGGAGCGAAAGAAACACGTTCCTTTGACGTAACCGGCGTAATAAGGCTTCTTTGGCGTGATTTTGACGTATGACCTTGGCGTGACCTTGAAATGACCTCCATCCCAAAAACCAATCTGGGCGACAGCGTGGAGCGAAAGAAACACGTTCTTTTGACGTAACCGGCGTAATAACGCTTCCTTGACGTGATTTTGTCGTATTACCTTGGCGTGACCCTGAAATGACCATTACCCCAAAAACCAACTTGGGCGACTCCGTGGAGCGAAAGAAACACGTTCCTTTGTCGCAACCGGCATAATAACGCTTCCTTGGCGTGATTTTGACGTATGACCTTGGCGTGACCTTGAAATGACCTCCATCCCAAAAACCAATCTGGGCGACAGCGTGGAGCGAAAGAAACACGTTCTTTTGACGTAACCGGCGTAATAACGCTTCCTTGACGTGATTTTGTCGTATTACCTTGGCGTGACCCTGAAATGACCATTACCCCAAAAACCAACTTGGGCGACTCCGTGGAGCGAAAGAAACACGTTCCTTTGACGTAACCGGCGTAATGAAGCTTCCTTGGCGTGATATTAACGTATGACCTTGGCGTGACCTTGAAATGACCTCCACCCCAAAAACCAGTGTGGGCGACTCCGTGGAGCGATAGAAACACGTTCCTTTGACATAACCGGTGTAATAATGCTTACTCAACGTGATTTTGACGTGTGATCTTGTCGTGACATTGAAATGACCTCCGCCACAAAATCCAATCTGGGCGACCCTGTGGAGCGAAAGAAACACGTTCCTTTGACGTAACCGGGGTAATAACGCTTCCTTGACGTGATTTTGACATATGACCTTGGCGTGACCTTGAAATGACCTCCGCCCCAAAAACCAATCTGTGCGACACCATGGAGCGAAAGAAACACGTTCCTTTGACGTAACCGGCGTAATAAGGCTTCTTTGGCGTGATTTTGACGTATCACATTGGCGTGAGCTTGAAATGACCTCCGCCACAAAAACCAATCTGTGCGACTCCGTGGAGCGAAAGAAACACGTTCCTTTGACGTAACCGGGGTAATAACGATTCCTTGGCGTGATTTTGACGTATTACGTTGGCGTGACCCTGAAATGACCACTACCCCAAAATCAAACTTGGGCGACTCCGTGGAACGAAAGAAACACGTTCCTTTAACGTAACCGGCGTAATAACGCTTCCATGGCATGATTTTGACGTATGACCTTGGCGTGAACTTGAAATGACCTCCGCAACAAAAACCAATCTGGGCGACTCCATGGAACGAAAGAAACACGTTCCTTTGTCGCAACCGGCATAATAACGCTTCCTTGGCGTGATTTTGACGTATGACCTTGGCGTGACCTTGAAATGACCTCCATCCCAAAAACCAATCTGGGCGACAGCGTGGAGCGAAAGAAACACGTTCGTTTGACGTAACCGGCGTAATAACGCTTCCTAGGCGTGATTTTGACGTATGACCCTGGCGTGACCTCGAAATGACCTCCATCCCAAAAACCAATCTGGGCGACCCCGTGGAGCGAAAGAAACAGGTTCCTTTGACGTAACCGGCGTAATAACGCCTCCTTGACGTGATTTTGATATATAACCTTGGCGTGACCTTGAAATGACTTCTACACCAAAAATCAATCTGGGCGACTCCATGGAACGAAAGAAACACGTTCCTTTGTCGCAACCGGCGTAATAACGCTTCCTTGGCGTGATTTTGACGTATGACCTTGGCGTGACCTTGAAATGACCTCCATCCCAAAAACCAATCTGGGCGACAGCGTGGAGCGAAAGAAACACGTTCCTTTGACGTAACCGGCGTAATAACGCTTCTTTGGCGTGATTTTGACGTATGACCTTGGCGTGAGCTTGAAGTGACCTCCGCCACAAAAACCAACCTGGGCTACAGCGTGGAGCGAAAGATACGTGTTCCTTTGACGTAACCGGCGTAATAACGCTTCCTGATGCGTGATTTTGACGTATGACCTTGGCGTGAGCTTGAAGTGACCTCCGCCACAAAAACCAATCTGGGCGACAGCGTGGAGCGAAAGAAACACGTTCCTTTGATGTAACCGGCGTAATAACGCTTCCTTGGCGTGATATTGACGTATGACCTTGGCGTGACCTTGAAATGACCTCCATCCCAAAAACCAATCTGGGCGACAGCGTGGAGCGAAAGAAACACGTTCCTTTGACGTAACCGGTGTAATAACGCTTCCTTGACGTGATTTTGACGTATGACCTTGGCGTGACCTTGAAATATCCTCCGCCCCAAAAACCAATCTGGGCGACTCCGTGGAGCGAAAGATACACGTTCCTTTTACGTAACCGGCGTAATAACGCTTCCTAGGCGTGATTTTGACGTATGACCTTGGCGTGACCTTGAAATGACCTCCATCCCAAAAACCAATCTGGGCGACAGCGTGGAGCGAAAGAAACACGTTCCTTTGATGTAACCGGCGTAATAACGCTTCCTTGGCGTGATATTGACGTATGACCTTGGCGTGACCTTGAAATGACCTCCACCCCAAAACCAATCTGGGCGACTCCGTGGACCGATAGAAACACGTTCCATTGACGTAACCGGCGTAATAACGCTTCTTTGACGTGATTTTGACGTATGACCTTGGCGTGATCTTGAAATATCCTCCGCCCCAAAAACCAATCTGGTCGACTCAATGTAGCGAAATAAACAGGTTCCTTTGACGTAACCGGCGTAATAACGCATCCTGGACATGATTTTGACGTATGACCTTGGCAAGACCTTGATATGACCTCTACTCAAAAAACCAACCTGTGCGACTCCGTGGAGCGAATGAAACACGTTCCCTTGCAGTAACCGGGGTAATAACGCTTACTTGGCTTGAATTCGACGTATGACCTTGGCGTGACCTTGAAATGACTTCTACATCAAAAACCAACCTGTGCGCCTCTGTGTAGCGAAAGAAACACGTTCCTTTGACGTAACCGGGGTAATAACGCCTCCTTTTCGTGATTCTGACGTATGACCTTGGCGTGACCTTGAAATGACGTCCATCCAAAAAACCAATCTGAGCGACTCCGTGGAGCGAAAGAAACAGGTTCCTTTGACGTAACCGGCGTAATAACGCCTCCTTGACGTGATTTTGATATATAACCTTGGCGTGACCTTGAAATGACTTCTACCCCAAAAATCAATCTGGACGACTCCATGGAACGAAAGAAACACGTTCCTTTGTCGCAACCGGCGTAATAACGCTTCCTTGTCGTTATTTTGACGTATGACCTTGGCGTGACCTTGAAATGACCTCCATCCCAAAAACCAATCTGGGCGACAGCGTTGAGCGAAAGAAACACTTTCCTTTGACGTAACCGGCGTAATAACGCTTCTTTGGCGTGATTTTGACGTACGACCTTGGGCGTGAGCTTGAAATGACCTCCGCCACAAAAACCAATCTGGGCGACTCCGTGGAGCGAAAGATACACGTTCCTTTTACGTAACCGGGGTAATAACGCTTTCTTGGCGTGATTTTGACGTATTACCTTGGCGTGACTCTGAAATGACCACTACCCCAAAAACCATCTTGGGCGACGCCGTGGAGCGAAAGAAACACGCTCCTTTGACGTAACCGGCGTAATAACGCTTCCTAGGCGTGATTTTGACGTATGACCTTGGCGTGACCTTGAAATGACCTCCATCCCAAAAACCAATCTGGGCGACAGCGTGGAGCGAAAGAAACACGTTCCTTTAACGTAACCGGCGTAATATCGCATCCTCGACATGATTTTGACGTATGACCTTGGCGTGACCTTGAAATGACCTCCATCCCAAAAACCAATCTGGGCGGCAGCGTGGAGCGAAAGAAACACGTTCCTTTGACGTAACCGGTGTAATAACGCTTCCTTGACGTGATTTTGACGTATGACCTTGGCGTGACCTTGAAATATCCTCCGCCCCAAAAACCAATCTGGGCGACTCCGTGGAGCGAAAGATACACGTTCCTTTTACGTAACCGGCGTAATAACGCTTCCTAGGCGTGATTTTGACGTATGACCTTGGCGTGACCTTGAAATGACCTCCATCCCAAAAACCAATCTGGGCGACAGCGTGGAGCGAAAGAAACACGTTCCTTTGATGTAACCGGCGTAATAACGCTTCCTTGGCGTGATATTGACGTATGACCTTGGCGTGACCTTGAAATGACCTCCACCCCAAAACCAATCTGGGCGACTCCGTGGACCGATAGAAACACGTTCCATTGACGTAACCGGCGTAATAACGCTTCTTTGGCGTGATTTTGACGTATGACCTTGGCGTGATCTTGAAATATCCTCCGCCCCAAAAACCAATCTGGTCGACTCAATGTAGCGAAATAAACAGGTTCCTTTGACGTAACCGGCGTAATAACGCATCCTGGACATGATTTTGACGTATGACCTTGGCAAGACCTTGATATGACCTCTACTCAAAAAACCAACCTGTGCGACTCCGTGGAGCGAATGAAACACGTTCCCTTGCAGTAACCGGGGTAATAACGCTTACTTGGCTTGAATTCGACGTATGACCTTGGCGTGACCTTGAAATGACTTCTACATCAAAAACCAACCTGTGCGCCTCTGTGTAGCGAAAGAAACACGTTCCTTTGACGTAACCGGGGTAATAACGCCTCCTTTTCGTGATTCTGACGTATGACCTTGGCGTGACCTTGAAATGACGTCCATCCAAAAAACCAATCTGAGCGACTCCGTGGAGCGAAAGAAACAGGTTCCTTTGACGTAACCGGCGTAATAACGCCTCCTTGACGTGATTTTGATATATAACCTTGGCGTGACCTTGAAATGACTTCTACCCCAAAAATCAATCTGGACGACTCCATGGAACGAAAGAAACACGTTCCTTTGTCGCAACCGGCGTAATAACGCTTCCTTGTCGTTATTTTGACGTATGACCTTGGCGTGACCTTGAAATGACCTCCATCCCAAAAACCAATCTGGGCGACAGCGTTGAGCGAAAGAAACACTTTCCTTTGACGTAACCGGCGTAATAACGCTTCTTTGGCGTGATTTTGACGTACGACCTTGGGCGTGAGCTTGAAATGACCTCCGCCACAAAAACCAATCTGGGCGACTCCGTGGAGCGAAAGATACACGTTCCTTTTACGTAACCGGGGTAATAACGCTTTCTTGGCGTGATTTTGACGTATTACCTTGGCGTGACTCTGAAATGACCACTACCCCAAAAACCATCTTGGGCGACGCCGTGGAGCGAAAGAAACACGCTCCTTTGACGTAACCGGCGTAATAACGCTTCCTATGCCTGATTTTGACGTATGACCTTGGCGTGACCTTGAAATGACCTCCATCCCAAAAACCAATCTGGGCGACAGCGTGGAGCGAAAGAAACACGTTCTTTTAACGTAACCGGCGTAATATCGCATCCTCGACATGATTTTGACGTATTACCTTGGCGTGACCTTGAAATGACTTCCATCTCAAAAACCATTCTGGGCTACTCCATGGAGCGAAAGAAACACGTTCCTTTGACGTAACCGGGGTAATAACGCATTCTTGGCGTGATTTTGATATATAACCTTGGCGTGACCTTGAAATGACTTCTACACCAAAAATCAATCTGGGCGACTCCATGGAACGAAAGAAACACGTTCCTTTGTCGCAACCGGCGTAATAACGCTTCCTTGGCGTGATTTTGACGTATGACCTTGGCGTGACCTTGAAATGACCTCCATCCCAAAAACCAATCTGAGCGACAGCGTGGAGCGAAAGAAACACGTTCCTTTGACGTAACCGGCGTAATAACGCTTCTTTGGCGTGATTTTGACGTATGACCTTGGCGTGAGCTTGAAGTGACCTCCGCCACAAAAACCAACCTGGGCTACAGCGTGGAGCGAAAGAAACGTGTTCCGTTGACGTAACCGGCGTAATAACGCTTCCTTGACGTGATTTTGCCGTATGACCTTGGCGTGACCTTGAAATGACCTCCGCCCCAAAAACCAATCTGTGCGACTCCATGGAGCGAAAGAAACACGTTCCATTTTCGTAACCGGGGTAATAACGCATTCTTAACGTGATTTTGACGTATGACCTTGGCGTGATCTTGAAGTGACCTCCACCAAAAAAACCAATCTGGGCGACTCCGTGGAACGAAAGAAACACGTTCCTTCGACGTAACCGGGGTAATAACGCTTCCTTGGCGTGATTTTGACGTATCACCTTGGCGTGAGCTTGAAATGACCTCCGCCACAAAAACCAATCTGTGCGACTCCGTGGAGCGAAAGATACACGTTCCTTTTACGTAACCGGGGTAATAACGCTTTCTTGGCGCGATTTTGACGTATTACCTTGGCGTGACTCTGAAATGACCACTACCCCAAAAACCATCTTGGGCGACTCCGTGGAACGAAAGAAACACGTTCCTTTAACGTAACCGGCGTAATAACGCTTCCTTGGCGTGATATTGACGTATGACCTTGGCGTGACCTTGAAATGACCTCCACCCCAAAAACCAATCTGGGCGACTCCGTGGACCGATAGAAACACGTTCCTTTGACGTAACCGGTGTAATAACGCTTCCTTGACGTGATTTTGACGTATGACCTTGGCGTGACCTTGAAATTTCCTCCGCCCCAAAAACCAATCTGGGCGACTCCGTGGAGCGAAAGATACACGTTCCTTTTACGTAACCGGCGTAATAACGCTTCCTAGGCGTGATTTTGACGTATGACCTTGGCGTGACCTTGAAATGACCTCCATCCCAAAAACCAATCTGGGCGACAGCGTGGAGCGAAAGAAACACGTTCCTTTGATGTAACCGGCGTAATAACGCTTCCTTGACGTGATTTTGCCGTATGACCTTGGCGTGACCTTGAAATGACCTCCGCCCCAAAAACCAATCTGTGCGACTCCATGGAGCGAAAGAATCACTTTCCTTTGACGTAACCGGCGTAATAACGCTTCTTTGGCGTGATTTTGACGTATGACCTTGGGCGTGAGCTTGAAATGACCTCCGATACAAAAACCAATCTGGGCGACTCCGTGGAGCGAAAGATACACGTTCCTTTTACGTAACCGGGGTAATAACGCTTTCTTGGCGTGATTTTGACGTATTACCTTGGCGTGACTCTGAAATGACCACTACCCCAAAAACCATCTTGGGCGACGCCGTGGAGCGAAAGAAACACGCTCCTTTGACGTAACCGGCGTAATAACGCTTCCTAGGCGTGATTTTGACGTATGACCTTGGCGTGACCTTGAAATGACCTCCATCCCAAAAACCAATCTGGGCGACAGCGTGGAGCGAAAGAAACACGTTCCTTTAACGTAACCGGCGTAATAACGCATCCTCGACATGATTTTGACGTATTACCTTGGCGTGACCTTGAAATGACTTCCATCTCAAAAACCATTCTGGGCTACTCCATGGAGCGAAAGAAACACGTTCCTTTGACGTAACCGGGGTAATAACGCATTCTTGACGTGATTTTGATATATAACCTTGGCGTGACCTTGAAATGACTTCTACACCAAAAATCAATCTGGGCGACTCCATGGAACGAAAGAAACACGTTCCTTTGTCGCAACCGGCGTAATAACGCTTCCCTGGCGTGATTTTGACGTATGACCTTGGCGTGACCTTGAAATGACCTCCATCCCAAAAACCAATCTGAGCGACAGCGTGGAGCGAAAGAAACACGTTCCTTTGACGTAACCGGCGTAATAACGCTTCTTTGGCGTGATTTTGACGTATGACCTTGGCGTGAGCTTGAAGTGACCTCCGCCACAAAAACCAACCTGGGCTACAGCGTGGAGCGAAAGAAACGTGTTCCGTTGACGTAACCGGCGTAATAACGCTTCCTTGACGTGATTTTGCCGTATGACCTTGGCGTGACCTTGAAATGACCTCCGCCCCAAAAACCAATCTGTGCGACTCCATGGAGCGATAGAAACACGTTCCTTTTTCGTAACCGGGGTAATAACGCATTCTTAACGTGATTTTGACGTATGACCTTGGCGTGATCTTGAAGTGACCTCCACCAAAAAAACCAATCTGGGCGACTCCGTGGAACGAAAGAAACACGTTCCTTCGACGTAACCGGGGTAATAACGCTTCCTTGGCGTGATTTTGACGTATGACCTTGGCGTGACCTTGAAATATCCTCCGCCCCAAAAACCAATCTGGGCGACTCCGTGGAGCGAAAGATACACGTTCCTTTTACGTAACCGGCGTAACAACGCTTCCTAGGCGTGATTTTGACGTATGACCTTGGCGTGACCTTGAAATGACCTCCATCCCAAAAACCAATCTGGGCGACAGCGTGGAGCGAAAGAAACACGTTCCTTTGATGTAACCGGCGTAATAACGCTTCCTTGGCGTGATATTGACGTATGACCTTGGCGTGACCTTGAAATGACCTCCACCCCAAAAACCAATCTGGGCGACTCCGTGGACCGATAGAAACACGTTCCTTTGACGTAACCGGTGTAATAACGCTTCCTTGACGTGATTTTGACGTATGACCTTGGCGTGACCTTGAAATATCCTCCGCCCCAAAAACCAATCTGGGCGATTCCGTGGAGCGAAAGATACACGTTCCTTTTACGTAACCGGCGTAATAACGCTTCCTTGACGTGATTTTGACGTATGACCTTGGCGTGACCTTGAAATGACCTCCACCTCAAAAACCAATCTGGGCGACTCCGTGGAGCGAATGAAACACGTTCCCTTGCAGTAACCGGGGTAATAACGCTTACTTGGCTAGATTTCGACGTATGACGTTGGCGTGACCTTGAAATGACTTCCATACCAAAAATCAATCTGGGCGACTCCGTGGAGCGAAACAAACATGTTCCATTGACGTAACCGGCGTAATAACGCTTCTTTGGCGTGATTTTGACGTATGACCTTGGCGTGATCTTGAAATATCCTCCGCCCCAAAAACCAATCTGGTCAACTCAATGTAGCGAAATAAACAGGTTCCTTTGACGTAACCGGCGTAATAACGCATCCTGGACATGATTTTGACGTATGACCTTGGCAAGACCTTGATATGACCTCTACTCAAAAAACCAACCTGTGCGACTCCGTGGAGCGAATGAAACACGTTCCCTTGCAGTAACCGGGGTAATAACGCTTACTTGGCTTGAATTCGACGTATGACCTTGGCGTGACCTTGAAATGACTTCTACATCAAAAACCAACCTGTGCGCCTCTGTGTAGCGAAAGAAACACGTTCCTTTGACGTAACCGTGGTAATAACGCCTCCTTTTCGTGATGTTGACGTATGACCTTGGCGTGACCTTGAAATGACTTGCATCCCAAAAACCAATCTGGGCGACTCCGTGGAACGAAAGAAACACGTTCCTTCGACGTAACCGGCGTAATAACGCTTTTTTGGCGTGATTTTGACGTATGACCTTGGCGTGAACTTGAAATTATCTTCACCCCAAAAACCAATCTGGACGACTCCGTGGAGCGAAAGAAACACGTTCCTTTTTCGTAACCGGGGTAATAACGCATTCTTGACGTGATTTTGACGTATGACCTTGGCGTGAGCTTGAAGTGACCTCCGCCACAAAAACCAATCTGTGCGACTCCATGGAGCGAAAGAAACACGTTCCTTTGACGTAACCGGCGTAATAACGCATCCTCAACATGATTTTGACGTATGACCTTGGCAAGACCTTGAAATGACCTCTACCCCAAAAACCAACCTGTGCGACTCCGTGGAGAGAGTGAAACACGTTCCCTTGTAGTAACCGGGGTAATAACGCTTCCTTGGCATGATTTCGACGTATGATCTTGGCGTGACGTTGAAAGGACCTCCGCCCCAAAACCAATCTGTGCGAATCCATGGAGCGAAAGAAACACGTTCCTTTGACATAACCGGCGTAATAACGCTTCTTTGGCGTGATTTTGACGTATGACCTTGGCGTGAGCTTGAAATGACCTCCGCCACAAAAACCAATCTGGGCGACTCCGTGGTGCGAAAGATACATGTTCCTTTTACGTAACCGGGGTAATAACGCTTTCTTGGCGTGATTTTGACATATTACCTTGTCGTGACTCTGAAATGACCACTACCCCAAAAACCAACTTGGGCTACTCCATGGAGCGAAAGAAACACGTTCCTTTGACGTAACCGGCGTAATAACGCTTCTTTGGCGTGATTTTGACGTATTACCTTGGCGTGACTCTGAAATGACCACTACCCCAAAAACCAACTTGGGCGACGCCGTGGAGCGAAAGAAACACGCTCCTTTGACGTAACCGGCGTAATAACGCTTCCTAGGCGTGATTTTGACGTATGACCTTGGCGTGACCTTGAAATGACCTCCATCCCAAAAACCAATCTGGGCGACAGCGTGGAGCGAAAGAAACACGTTCCTTTAACGTAACCGGCGTAATAATGCTTCCTTGACGTGATTTTGCCGTATGACCTTGGCGTGACCTTGAAATGTCTTCGCCCCAAAATCAATCTGGGCGACTCCATGGAACGAAAGAAACACGTTCCTTTGTCACAACCGGCGTAATAACGCTTCCTTGGCGTGATTTTGACGTATGACCTTGGCGTGACCTTGAAATGACCTCCATCCCAAAAACCAATCTGGGCGACTCCGTGGAGCGAAAGAAACACGTTCATATGACGTAACCGGCGTAATAACGCTTCCTTCGCGTGAATTGGACGTATGACCTAGGCGTGACCTTGAAATGACCTCCATCCCAAAAACCAATCTGGGCGACAGCGTGGAGCGAAAGAAACACGTTCCTTTGACGTAACCGGGGTAATAACGCTTCCTTGGCGTGATTTTGACGTTTGACCTTGGCGTGACCTTTAAATGACATCCACCCCAAAAACCAATCTGGGCGACTCCGTGGAGCGAAAGAAACACGTTCCTTTGACGTAACCGGCGTAATGACGCTTCTTTGGCGTGATTTTGACGTATGACCTTGCCGTGACCTTGAAATGACCTCCATCCCAAAAACCAATCTGGGCGACAGCGTGTAGGGAAAGAAACACGTTCTTTTGACGTAACCGGCGTAATAACGCTTCCTTGACGTGATTTTGTCGTATTACCTTGGCGTGACCCTGAAATGACCACTACCCCAATAACCAACTTGGGCGACTCCGTGGAGCGAAAGAAACACGTTCCTTTGACGTAACCGGCGTAATGAAGCTTCCTTGGCGTGATATTAACGTATGACCTTGGCGTGACCTTGAAATGACCTCCACCCCAAAAACCAATCTGGGCGACTCCGTGGAGTGATAGAAACACGTTCCTTTGACGTAACCGGTGTAATAATGCTTACTCAACGTGATTTTGACGTGTGATCTTGTCGTGACATTGAAATGATCTCCGCCACAAAAACCAATCTGGGCGACCCTGTGGAGCGAAAGAAACACGTTCCTTTGACGTAACCGGGGTAATAACGCTTTTTTGACGTGATTTTGACGTATCACCTTGGCGTGAGCTTGAAATGACCTCCGCCACAAAAACCAATCTGTGCGACTCCGTGGAGCGAAAGATACACGTTCCTTTTACGTAACCGGGGTAATAACGCTTTCTTGGCGTGATTTTGACGTATTACCTTGGCGTGACTCTGAAATGACCACTACCCCAAAAACCATCTTGGGCGACTCCGTGGAACGAAAGAAACACGTTCCTTTAACGTAACCGGCGTAATAACGCTTCCTTGGCGTGATATTGACGTATGACCTTGGCGTGACCTTGAAATGACCTCCACCCCAAAAACCAATCTGGGCGACTCCGTGGACCGATAGAAACACGTTCCTTTGACGTAACCGGTGTAATAACGCTTCCTTGACGTGATTTTGACGTATGACCTTGGCGTGACCTTGAAATATCCTCCGCCCCAAAAACCAATCTGGGCGACTCCGTGGAGCGAAAGATACACGTTCCTTTTACGTAACCGGCGTAACAACGCTTCCTAGGCGTGATTTTGACGTATGACCTTGGCGTGACCTTGAAATGACCTCCATCCCAAAAACCAATCTGGGCGACAGCGTGGAGCGAAAGAAACACGTTCCTTTGATGTAACCGGCGTAATAACGCTTCCTTGGCGTGATATTGACGTATGACCTTGGCGTGACCTTGAAATGACCTCCACCCCAAAAACCAATCTGGGCGACTCCGTGGACCGATAGAAACACGTTCCTTTGACGTAACCGGTGTAATAACGCTTCCTTGACGTGATTTTGACGTATGACCTTGGCGTGACCTTGAAATATCCTCCGCCCCAAAAACCAATCTGGGCGATTCCGTGGAGCGAAAGATACACGTTCCTTTTACGTAACCGGCGTAATAACGCTTCCTTGACGTGATTTTGACGTATGACCTTGGCGTGACCTTGAAATGACCTCCACCTCAAAAACCAATCTGGGCGACTCCGTGGAGCGAATGAAACACGTTCCCTTGCAGTAACCGGGGTAATAACGCTTACTTGGCTAGATTTCGACGTATGACCTTGGCGTGACCTTGAAATGACTTCCATACCAAAAATCAATCTGGGCGACTCCGTGGAGCGAAACAAACATGTTCCATTGACGTAACCGGCGTAATAACGCTTCTTTGGCGTGATTTTGACGTATGACCTTGGCGTGATCTTGAAATATCCTCCGCCCCAAAAACCAATCTGGTCGACTCAATGTAGCGAAATAAACAGGTTCCTTTGACGTAACCGGCGTAATAACGCATCCTGGACATGATTTTGACGTATGACCTTGGCGTGACCTTGAAATGACCTCCATCCCAAAAACCAATCTGAGCGACAGCGTGGAGCGAAAGAAACACGTTCCTTTGACGTAACCGGCGTAATAACGCTTCTTTGGCGTGATTTTGACGTATGACCTTGGCGTGAGCTTGAAGTGACCTCCGCCACAAAAACCAACCTGGGCTACAGCGTGGAGCGAAAGAAACGTGTTCCGTTGACGTAACCGGCGTAATAACGCTTCCTTGACGTGATTTTGCCGTATGACCTTGGCGTGACCTTGAAATGACCTCCGCCCCAAAAACCAATCTGTGCGACTCCATGGAGCGATAGAAACACGTTCCTTTTTCGTAACCGGGGTAATAACGCATTCTTAACGTGATTTTGACGTATGACCTTGGCGTGGTCTTGAAGTGACCTCCACCAAAAAAACCAATCTGGGCGACTCCGTGGAACGAAAGAAACACGTTCCTTCGACGTAACCGGGGTAATAACGCTTCCTTGGCGTGATTTTGACGTATGACCTTGGCGTGACCTTGAAATATCCTCCGCCCCAAAAACCAATCTGGGCGACTCCGTGGAGCGAAAGATACACGTTCCTTTTACGTAACCGGCGTAACAACGCTTCCTAGGCGTGATTTTGACGTATGACCTTGGCGTGACCTTGAAATGACCTCCATCCCAAAAACCAATCTGGGCGACAGCGTTGAGCGAAAGAAACACGATCCTTTGACGTAACCGGCGTAATAACGCTTCCTTGACGTGATTTTGCCGTATGACCTTGGCGTGACCTTGAAATGACCTCCGCCCCAAAAACCAATCTGTGCGACTCCATGGAGCGTAAGATACACGTTCCTTTGACGTAACCGGGGTAATAACGCTTTTTTGGCGTGATTTTGACGTATGACCTTGGCGTGAACTTGAAATTATCTTCACCCCAAAAACCAATCTGGACGACTCCGTGGAGCGAAAGAAACACGATCCTTTTTCGTAACCGGGGTAATAACGCATTCTTGACGTGATTTTGACGTATGACCTTGGCGTGAGCTTGAAGTGACCTCCGCCACAAAAACCAACCTGGGCTACAGCGTGGAGCGAAAGAAACGTGTTCCTTTGACGTAACCGGCGTAATAACGCTTCCTTGACGTGATTTTGCCGTATGACCTTGGCGTGACCTTGAAATGACCTCCGCCCCAAAAACCAATCTGTGCGACTCCATGGAGCGAAAGAAACACGTTCCTTTGACGTAACCGGCGTAATAACGCATCCTCAACATGATTTTAGCGTATGACCTTGGCAAGACCTTGAAATGACCTCTACCCCAAAAACCAACCTGTGCGACTCCGTGGAGAGAGTGAAACACGTTCCCTTGCAGTAACCGGGGTAATAACGCTTCCTTGGCATGATTTCGACGTATGATCTTGGCGTGACGTTGAAAGGACCTCCGCCCCAAAACCAATCTGTGCGAATCCATGGAGCGAAAGAAACACGTTCCTTTGACATAACCGGCGTAATAACGCTTCTTTGGCGTGATTTTGACGTATGACCTTGGCGTGAGCTTGAAATGACCTCCGCCACAAAAACCAATCTGGGCGACTCCGTGGTGCGAAAGATACATGTTCCTTTTACGTAACCGGGGTAATAACGCTTTCTTGGCGTGATTTTGACATATTACCTTGTCGTGACTCTGAAATGACCACTACCCCAAAAACCAACTTGGGCTACTCCATGGAGCGAAAGAAACACGTTCCTTTGACGTAACCGGCGTAATAACGCTTCTTTGGCGTGATTTTGACGTATTACCTTGGCGTGACTCTGAAATGACCATTACCCCAAAAACCAACTTGGGCGACGCCGTGGAGCGAAAGAAACACGCTCCTTTGACGTAACCGGCGTAATAACGCTTCCTAGGCGTGATTTTGACGTATGACCTTGGCGTGACCTTGAAAAGACCTCCATCCCAAAAACCAATCTGGGCGACAGCGTGGAGCGAAAGAAACACGTTCCTTTAACGTAACCGGCGTAATAATGCTTCCTTGACGTGATTTTGACGTATGACCTTGGCGTGACCTTGAAATGACCTCCATCCCAAAAACCAATCTGGGCGACTCCGTGGAGCGAAAGAAACACGTTCATATGACGTAACCGGCGTAATAACGCTTCCTTCGCGTGAATTGGACGTATGACCTAGGCGTGACCTTGAAATGACCTCCATCCCAAAAACCAATCTGGGCGACAGCGTGGAGCGAAAGAAACACGTTCCTTTGACGTAACCGGGGTAATAACGCTTCCTTGGCGTGATTTTGACGTTTGACCTTGGCGTGACCTTTAAATGACATCCACCCCAAAAACCAATCTGGGCGACTCCGTGGAGCGAAAGAAACACGTTCCTTTGACGTAACCGGCGTAATGACGCTTCTTTGGCGTGATTTTGACGTATGACCTTGCCGTGACCTTGAAATGACCTCCATCCCAAAAACCAATCTGGGCGACAGCGTGTAGGGAAAGAAACACGTTCTTTTGACGTAACCGGCGTAATAACGCTTCCTTGACGTGATTTTGTCGTATTACCTTGGCGTGACCCTGAAATGACCACTACCCCAATAACCAACTTGGGCGACTCCGTGGAGCGAAAGAAACACGTTCCTTTGACGTAACCGGCGTAATGAAGCTTCCTTGGCGTGATTTTGACGTATGACCTTGGCGTGACCTTGAAATGACCTCCATCCCAAAAACCAATCTGGGCGACAGCGTGGAGCGAAAGAAACACGTTCCTTTGATGTAACCGGCGTAATAACGCTTCCTTGGCGTGATATTGACGTATGACCTTGGCGTGACCTTGAAATGACCTCCACCCCAAAAACCAATCTGGGCGACTCCGTGGAGTGATAGAAACACGTTCCTTTGACGTAACCGGTGTAATAATGCTTACTCAACGTGATTTTGACGTGTGATCTTGTCGTGACATTGAAATGATCTCCGCCACAAAAACCAATCTGGGCGACCCTGTGGAGCGAAAGAAACACGTTCCTTTGACGTAACCGGGGTAATAACGCTTTTTTGACGTGATTTTGACGTATTAACTTGGTGTGACCTTGAAATGACCTCCGCCCCAAAATCCAATCTGGGTGACTCGGTGGAGCGAAAGAATCACGTTCCTTTGACCTAACCTGGGTAATAACGCTTCCTTGACGTGATTTTGACATATGACCTTGGCGTGACCTTGAAATGACCTCCGCCCCAAAAACCAATCTGTGCGACACCATGGAGCGAAGGAAACACGTTCCTTTGACGTAACCGGCGTAATAAGGCTTCTTTGGCGTGATTTTGACGTATCACCTTGGCGTGAGCTTGAAATGACCTCCGCCACAAAAACCAATCTGTGCGACTCCGTGGAGCGAAAGAAACACGTTCCTTTGACGTAACCGGGGTAATAACGCTTCCTTGGCGTGATCTTGACGTATGACCTTGGCGTGACCTTGAAATGACCTCCATCCCAAAAACCAATCTGGGCGACAGCGTGGAGCGAAAGAAACACGTTCCTTTGACGTAACCGGCGTAATAACGCTTCCTAGGCGTGATTTTGACGTATGACCTTGGCGTGACCTTGAAATGACCTCCATCCCAAAAACCAATCTGGGCGACAGCGTGGAGCGAAAGAAACACGTTCCTTTGATGTAACCGGCGTAATAACGCTTCCTTGGCGTGATATTGACGTATGACCTTGGCGTGACCTTGAAATGACCTCCACCCCAAAAACCAATCTGGGCGACTCCGTGGATCGATAGAAACACGTTCCTTTGACGTAACCGGTGTAATAACGCTTCCTTGACGTGATTTTGACGTATGACCTTGGCGTGACCTTGAAATATCCTCCGCCCCAAAAACCAATCTGGGCGACTCCGTGGAGCGAAAGATACACGTTCCTTTTACGTAACCGGCGTAATAACGCTTCCTTGACGTGATTTTGACGTATGACCTTGGCGTGACCTTGAAATGACCTCCACCTCAAAAACCAATCTGGGCGACTCCGTGGAGCGAATGAAACACGTTCCCTTGCAGTAACCGGGGTAATAACGCTTACTTGGCTTGAATTCGACGTATGACCTTGGCGTGACCTTGAAATGACTTCTACATCAAAAACCAACCTGTGCGCCTCTGTGTAGCGAAAGAAACACGTTCCTTTGACGTAACCGTGGTAATATCGCCTCCTTTTCGTGATTTTGACGTATGACCTTGGCGTGACCTTGAAATGACGTCCATCCAAAAAACCAATCTGGGCGACTCCGTGGAGCGAAAGAAACAGGTTCCTTTGACGTAACCGGCGTAATAACGCCTCCTTGACGTGATTTTGATATATAACCTTGGCGTGACCTTGAAATGACTTCTACCCCAAAAATCAATCTGGACGACTCCATGGAACGAAAGAAACACGTTCCTTTGTCGCAACCGGCGTAATAACGCTTCCTTGGCGTGATTTTGACGTATGACCTTGGCGTGACCTTGAAATGACCTCCATCCCAAAAACCAATCTGGGCGACTCCGTGGAGCGAAAGAAACACGTTCCTTTGACGTAACCGGGGTAATAACGCTTCCTTGACGTGATTTTGACGTATGACCTTGGCGTGACCTTGAAATGACTTGCATCCCAAAAACCAATCTGGGCGACTCCGTGGAACGAAAGAAACACGTTCCTTCGACGTAACCGGCGTAATAACGCTTTTTTGGCGTGATTTTGACGTATGACCTTGGCGTGAACTTGAAATTATCTTCACCCCAAAAACCAATCTGGACGACTCCGTGGAGCGAAAGAAACACGTTCCTTTTTCGTAACCGGGGTATTAACGCATTCTTGACGTGATTTTGTCGTATGACCTTGGCGTGAGCTTGAAGTGACCTCCGCCACAAAAACCAACCTGGGCTACAGCGTGGAGCGAAAGAAACGTGTTCCTTTGACGTAACCGGCGTAATAACGCTTCCTTGACGTGATTTTGCCGTATGACCTTGGCGTGACCTTGAAATGACCTCCGCCCCAAAAACCAATCTGTGCGACTCCATGGAGCGAAAGAAACACGTTCCTTTGACATAACCGGCGTAATAACGCATCCTCAACATGATTTTGACGTATGACCTTGGCAAGACCTTGAAATGACCTCTACCCCAAAAACCAACCTGTGCGACTCCGTGGAGAGAATGAAACACGTTCCCTTGCAGTAACCGGGGTAATAACGCTTCCTTGGCATGATTTCGACGTATGATCTTGGCGTGACGTTGAAAGGACCTCCGCCCCAAAACCAATCTGTGCGAATCCATGGAGCGAAAGAAACACGTTCCTTTGACATAACCGGCGTAATAACGCTTCTTTGGCGTGATTTTGACGTATGACCTTGGCGTGAGCTTGAAATGACCTCCGCCACAAAAACCAATCTGGGCGACTCCGTGGTGCGAAAGATACATGTTCCTTTTACGTAACCGGGGTAATAACGCTTTCTTGGCGTGATTTTGACATATTACCTTGTCGTGACTCTGAAATTACCACTACCCCAAAAACCAACTTGGGCTACTCCATGGAGCGAAAGAAACACGTTCCTTTGACGTAACCGGCGTAATAACGCTTCTTTGGCGTGATTTTGACGTATTACCTTGGCGTGACTCTGAAATGACCACTACCCCAAAAACCAACTTGGGCGACGCCGTGGAGCGAAAGAAACACGCTCCTTTGACGTAACCGGCGTAATAACGCTTCCTAGGCGTGATTTTGACGTATGACCTTGGCGTGACCTTGAAATGACCTCCATCCCAAAAACCAATCTGGGCGACAGCGTGGAGCGAAAGAAACACGTTCCTTTAACGTAACCGGCGTAATAATGCTTCCTTGACGTGATTTTGCCGTATGACCTTGGCGTGACATTGAAATGACCTCCGCCCCATAAATCAATCTGGGCGACTCCATGGAACGAAAGAAACACGTTCCTTTGTCACAACCGTCGTAATAACGCTTCCTTGGCGTGATTTTGACGTATGACCTTGGCGTGACCTTGAAATGACCTCCATCCCAAAAACCAATCTGGGCGACTCCGTGGAGCGAAAGAAACACGTTCTTTTGACGTAACCGGCGTAATAACGCTTCCTTGACGTGATTTTGTCGTATTACCTTGGCGTGACCCTGAAATGACCACTACCCCAAAAACCAACTTGGGCGACTCCGTGGAGCGAAAGAAACACGTTCCTTTGACGTAACCGGCGTAATGAACCTTCCTTGGCGTGATATTAACGTATGACCTTGGCGTGACCTTGAAATGACCTCCACCCCAAAAACCAATCTGGGCGACTCCGTGGAGTGATAGAAACACGTTCCTTTGACGTAACCGGTGTAATAATGCTTACTCAACGTGATTTTAACGTGTGATCTTGTCGTGACATTGAAATGATCTCCGCCACAAAAACCAATCTGGGCGACCCTGTGGAGCGAAAGAAACACGTTCCTTTGACGTAACCGGGGTAATAACGCTTTTTTGACGTGATTTTGACGTATTACCTTGGTGTGACCTTGAAATGACCTCCGCCCCAAAATCCAATCTGGGTGACTCGGTGGAGCGAAAGAATCACGTTCCTTTGACCTAACCTGGGTAATAACGCTTCCTTGACGTGATTTTGACATATGACCTTGGCGTGACCTTGAAATGACCTCCGCCCCAAAAACCAATCTGTGCGACACCATGGAGCGAAGGAAACACGTTCCTTTGACGTAACCGGCGTAATAAGGCTTCTTTGGCGTGATTTTGACGTATCACCTTGGCGTGAGCTTGAAATGACCTCCGCCACAAAAACCAATCTGTGCGACTCCGTGGAGCGAAAGAAACACGTTCCTTTGACGTAACCGGGGTAATAACGCTTCCTTGGCGTGATTTTGACGTATGACCTTGGCGTGACCTTGAAATGACCTCCATCCCAAAAACCAATCTGGGCGACAGCGTGGAGCGAAAGAAACACGTTCCTTTGACGTAACCGGCGTAATAACGCTTCCTAGGCGTGATTTTGACGTATGACCCTGGCGTGACCTTGAAATGACCTCCATCCCAAAAACCAATCTGGGCGACTCCGTGCAGCGAAAGAAACAGGTTCCTATGACGTAACCGGCGTAATAACGCTTCTTTGTCGTGATTTTGACGTATGACCTTGGCGTGAGCTTGAAGTGACCTCCGCCACAAAAACCAACCTGGGCTACAGCGTGGAGCGAAAGAAACGTGTTCCTTTGACGTAACCGGCGTAATAACGCTTCCTGATGCGTGATTTTGACGTATGACCTTGGCGTGACCTTGAAATGACCTCCATCCCAATAACCAATCTGTGCGACAGCGTGGAGCGAAACAAACACGTTCCTTTGACGTAACCGGCGTAATGAAGCTTCCTTGGCGTGATATTAACGTATGACCTTGGCGTGACCTTGAAATGACCTCCACCCCAAAAACCAATCTGGGCGACTCCGTGGAGCGATAGAAACACGTTCCTTTGACGTAACCGGTGTAATAATGCTTACTCAACGTGATTTTGACGTGTGATCTTGTCGTGACATTGAAATGACCTCCGCCACAAAAACCAATCTGGGCGACCCTGTGGAGCGAAAGAAACACGTTCCTTTGACGTAACCGGGGTAATAACGCTTTTTTGACGTGATTTTGACGTATTACCTTGGTGTGACCTTGAAATGACCTCCGCCCCAAAATCCAATCTGGGCGACTCGGTGGAGCGAAAGAATCGCGTTCCTTTGACCTAACCTGGGTAATAACGCTTCCTTGACGTGATTTTGACATATGACCTTGGCGTGATCTTGAAATGACCTCCGCCCCAAAAACCAATCTGTGCGACTCCGTGGTGCGAAAGAAACACGTTCCTTTGACGTAACCGGGGTAATAACGCTTCCTTGGCGTGATTTTGACGTATTACCTTGGCGTGACCCTGAAATGACCACTACCCCAAAAACAAATTTGGGCGACTCCGGGGAACGAAAGAAACACGTTCCTTTAACGTAACCGGCGTAATAACGCTTCCTTGGCGTGATTTTGACGTATGACCTTGGCGTGAACTTGAAATGACCTCCGCCACAAAAACCAATCTGGGCGACTCCGTGGAGCGAAAGATACACGTTCCTTTTACGTAACCGGCGTAATAACGCTTCCTTGGCGTGATATTGACGTTTGACCTTGGCGTGACCTTGAAATGACGTCCATCCCAAACACCAATCTGGGCGACTCCGTGGAGCGAAAGAAACAGGTTCCTTTGACGTAATCGTCGTAATAACGCCTCCTTGACGTGATTTTGATATATAACCTTGGCGTGACCTTTTAATGACTTCAACCCCAAAAATCAATCTGGGCGACTCCATGGAACGAAAGAAACACGTTCCTTTGTCGCAACCGGCGTAATAACGCTTCCTCGGCGTGATTTTGACGAATGACCTTGGCGTGACCTTGAAATGACCTCCATCCCAAAATCAATCTGGGCGACAGCGTGGAGCGAAAGAAACACGTTCCTTTGACGTAACCGGCGAATTAACGCTTCCTAGGCGTGATTTTGACGTATGACCCTGGCGTGACCTTGAAATGACCTCCATCCCAAAAACCAATCTGGGCGACTCCGTGGAGCGAAAGAAACAGGTTCCTTTGTCGCAACCGGCGTAATAACGCTTCCTTGGCGTGATTTTGACGTATGACCTTGGCGTGACCTTGAAATGACCTCCATCCCAAAAACCAATCTGGGCGACAGCGTGGAGCGAAAGAAACACGTTCCTTTGACGTAACCGGCGTAATAACGCTTCCTTGGCGTGATATTGACGTATGACCTTGGCGTGACCTTGAAATGACCTCCACCCCAAAAACCAATCTGGGCGACAGCGTGGAGCGAAAGAAACACGTTCCTTTGACGTAACCGGCGTAATAACGCTTCCTTGGCGTGATATTGACGTATGACCTTGGCGTGACCTTGAAATGACCTCCACCCCAAAAACCAATCTGGGCGACTCCGTGGACCGATAGAAACACGTTCCTTTTACGTAACCGGCGTAATAACGCTTCCTTGGCGTGATATTGATATATAACCTTGGCGTGACCTTGAAATGACTTCTACACCAAAAATAAATCTGGGCGACTCGATGGAACGAAAGAAACACGTTCCTTTGTCGCAACCGGCGTAATAACGCTTCCTTGGCGTGATTTTGACGTATGACCTTGGCGTGACCTTGAAATGACCTCCATCCCAAAAACCAATCTGGGCGACAGCGTGGAGCGAAAGAAACACGTTCCTTTGACGTAACCGGCGTAATAACGCTTCTTTGGCGTGATTTTGACGTATGACCTTGGCGTGACCTTGAAATATCCTCCGCCCGAAAAACCAATCTGGGCGACTCCGTTGAGCGAAAGATACACGTTCCTTTTACGTAACCGGCGTAATAACGCTTCCTTGGCGTGATATTGACGTATGACCTTGGCGTGACCTTGAAATGACCTCCACCCCAAAAACCAATCTGGGCGACTCCGTGGAGCGAATGAAACACGTTCCCTTGCAGTAACCGGGGTAATAACGCTTACTTGGCTAGATTTCGACGTATGACCTTGGCGTGACCTTGAAATGACTTCCATCCCAAAAATCAGTCTGGGCGACTCCGTGGAGCGAAACAAACATGTTCCATTGACGTAACCGGCGTAATAACGCTTCTTTGGCGTGATTTTGACGTATGACCTTGGCGTGATCTTGAAATATCCTCCGCCCCAAAAACCAATCTGGTCGACTCAATGTAGCGAAATAAACAGGTTCCTTTGACGTAACCGGCGTAATAACGCATCCTGGACATGATTTTGACGTATGACCTTGGCAAGACCTTGATATGACCTCTACTCAAAAAACCAACCTGTGCGACTCCGTGGAGCGAATGAAACACGTTCCCTTGCAGTAACCGGGGTAATAACGCTTACTTGGCTTGAATTCGACGTATGACCTTGGCGTGACCTTGAAATGACTTCTACATCAAAAACCAACCTGTGCGCCTCTGTGTAGCGAAAGAAACACGTTCCTTTGACGTAACCGGGGTAATAACGCCTCCTTTTCGTGATTCTGACGTATGACCTTGGCGTGACCTTGAAATGACGTCCATCCAAAAAACCAATCTGAGCGACTCCGTGGAGCGAAAGAAACAGGTTCCTTTTACGTAACCGGCGTAATAACGCCTCCTTGACGTGATTTTGATATATAACCTTGGCGTGACCTTGAAATGACTTCTACCCCAAAAATCAATCTGGGCGACTCCGTGGAACGAAAGAAACACGTTCCTTTGTCGCAACCGGCGTAATAACGCTTCCTTGGCGTGATTTTAACGTATGACCTTGGCGTGACCTTGAAATGACCTCCATCCCAAAAACCAATCTGGGCGACAGCGTTGAGCGAAAGAAACACGTTCCTTTGACGTAACCGGCGTAATAACGCTTCCTTGACGTGATTTTGCCGTATGACCTTGGCGTGACCTTGAAATGACCTCCGCCCCAAAAACCAATCTGTGCGACTCCATGGAGCGAAAGAATCACTTTCCTTTGACGTAACCGGCGTAATAACGCTTCTTTGGCGTGATTTTGACGTATGACCTTGGGCGTGAGCTTGAAATGACCTCCGCCACAAAAACCAATCTGGGCGACTCCGTGGAGCGAAAGATACACGTTCGTTTTACGTAACCGGGGTAATAACGCTTTCTTGGCGTGATTTTGACGTATTACCTTGGCGTGACTCTGAAATGACCACTACCTCAATAACCATCTTGGGCGACGCCGTGGAGCGAAAGAAACACGCTCCTTTGACGTAACCGGCGTAATAACGCTTCCTAGGCGTGATTTTGACGTATGACCTTGGCGTGACCTTGAAATGACCTCCATACCAAAAACCAATCTGGGCGACAGCGTGGAGCGAAAGAAACACGTTCCTTTAACGTAACCGGCGTAATAACGCATCCTCGACATGATTCTGACGTATTACCTTGGCGTGACCTTGAAATGACTTCCATCTCAAAAACCATTCTGGGCTACTCCATGGAGCGAAAGAAACACGTTCCTTTGACGTAACCGGGGTAATAACGCATTCATGACGTGATTTTGATATATAACCTTGACGTGACCTTGAAATGACTTCTACACCAAAAATCAATCTGGGCGACTCCATGGAACGAAAGAAACACGTTCCTGTGTCGCAACCGGCGTAATAACGCCTCCTTGACGTGATTTTGATATATAACCTTGGCGTGACCTTGAAATGTCTTCTACCCCAAAAATCAATCTGGGCGACTCCATGGAACGAAAGAAACACGTTCCTTTGTCGCAACCGGTGTAATAACGCTTCCTTGGCGTGATTTTGACGTATGACCTTGGCGTGACCTTCAAACGACCTCCATCCCAAAAACCAATCTGGGCGACAGCGTGGAGCTAAAGAAACACGTTCCTTTGATGTAACCGGCGTAATAACGCTTCCTTGGCGTGATATTGACGTATGACCCTGGCGTGACCTTGAAATGACCTCCACCCCAAAAACCAATCTGGGCGACTCCGTGGACCGATAGAAACACGTTCCTTTGACGTAACCGGTGCAATAACGCTTCCTTGACGTGATTTTGACGTATGACCTTGGCGTGACCTTGAAATATCCTCCGCCACAAAAACGAATCTGGGCGACTCCGTGGAGCGAAAGATACACGTTCCTTTTACGTAACCGGGGTAATAACGCTTACTTTTCGTGATTTTGACGTATTACCTTGGCGTGACCTTGAAATGACCTCCGCCCCAAAATCCAATCTGGGCGACTCGGTGGAGCGAAAGAAACACGTTCCTTTGACGTAACCGGTGTAATAACGCTTCCTTGACGTGATTTTGCCGTTCGACCTTGGCGTGACCTTGACATATCCTCCGCCCCAAAAACCAATCTGGTCGACTCAATGTAGCGAAATAAACATGTTCCTTTGACGTAACCGGCGTAATAACGCATCCTGGACATGATTTTGACGTATGACCTTGTCAAGACCTTGAAATGACCTCTACTCAAAAAACCAACCTGTGCGACTCCGTGGAGCGAATGAAACACGTTCCCTTGCAGTAACCGGGGTAATAACGCTTACTTGGCTTGATTTCGACGTATGACCTTGGCGTGACCTTGAAATGACTTCTACACCAAAAACCAACCTGCGCGCCTCTGTGTAGCGAAAGAAACACGTTCCTTTTACGTAACCGGGGTATTAACGCTTCCTTGGCGTGATTTTGACGTATGACCTTGTCATGACCTTGAAATGACCCTCACCCCAAAAACTAATCTGGGCGACTACGTGGAGCGAAAGAAACACGCCCCTTTGACGTAACCGACGTAATGACGCTTCCTTGGGGGGACTTTGACGTATGACCTTGGCGTGACCTTGAAATGACCTCCGCCCCAAAAACCAATCTGTGCTACTCAATGGAGCGAAATAAACACGTTCCTTTGACGTCACCGGAGTAATAACGTATTCTCGACATGCTTTTGACGTATGACCTTGGCGTGACCTTGAAATGACTTCAACCCCAAAAATCAATCTGGGCGACTCCATGGAACGAAAGAAACACGTTCCTTTGTCGCAAACGGCGTAATAACGCTTCCTTGGCGTGATTTTGACGTATGACCTTGGCGTGACCTTGAAATCACCTCCGCCCCAAAAACCAATCTGTGCGACTCCATGGAGCGAAAGAAACACGTTCCTTTGACGTTACTCGGGTAATAACGCCGCCTTTTCGTGACTTTGACGTATGACCTTGGCGTGACCTTGAAATGACGTCCATCCCAAACACCAATCTGGGCGACTCCGTGGAGCGAAAGAAACAGGTTCCTTTGTCGTAACCGGCGTAATAACGCCTCCTTGACGTGATTTTGATATATAACCTTGGCGTGACCTTGAAATGTCTTCTACCCCAAAAATCAATCTGGGCGACTCCATGGAACGAAAGAAACACGTTCCTTTGTCGCAACCGGCGTAATAACGCTTCCTTGGCGTGATTTTGACGTATGACCTTGGCGTGACCTTCAAATGACCTCCATCCCAAAAACCAATCTGGGCGACAGCGTGGAGCGAAAGAAACACGTTCCTTTGATGTAACCGGCGTAATAACGCTTCCTTGGCGTGATATTGACGTATGACCTTGGCGTGACCTTGAAATGACCTCCACCCCAAAAACCAATCTGGGCGACTCCGTGGACCGATAGAAACACGTTCCTTTGACGTAACCGGTGCAATAACGCTTCCTTGACGTGATTTTGACGTATGACCTTGGCGTGACCTTGAAATATCCTCCGCCCCAAAAACGAATCTGGGCTACTCCGTGGAGCGAAAGATACACGTTCCTTTTACGTAACCGGGGTAATAACGCTTTCTTGGCGTGATTTTGACGTATGACCTTGGCGTGACCTTGAAATCACCTCCGCCCCAAAAACCAATCTGTGCGACTCCATGGAGCGAAAGAAACACGTTCCTTTGACGTTACTCGGGTAATAACGCCGCCTTTTCGTGACTTTGACGTATGACCTTGGCGTGACCTTGAAATGACGTCCATCCCAAACACCAATCTGGGCGACTCCGTGGAGCGAAAGAAACAGGTTCCTTTGTCGTAACCGGCGTAATAACGCCTCCTTGACGTGATTTTGATATATAACCTTGGCGTGACCTTGAAATGTCTTCTACCCCAAAAATCAATCTGGGCGACTCCATGGAACGAAAGAAACACGTTCCTTTGTCGCAACCGGCGTAATAACGCTTCCTTGGCGTGATTTTGACGTATGACCTTGGCGTGACCTTCAAATGACCTCCATCCCAAAAACCAATCTGGGCGACAGCGTGGAGCGAAAGAAACACGTTCCTTTGATGTAACCGGCGTAATAACGCTTCCTTGGCGTGATATTGACGTATGACCTTGGCGTGACCTTGAAATGACCTCCACCCCAAAAACCAATCTGGGCGACTCCGTGGACCGATAGAAACACGTTCCTTTGACGTAACCGGTGCAATAACGCTTCCTTGACGTGATTTTGACGTATGACCTTGGCGTGACCTTGAAATATCCTCCGCCCCAAAAACGAATCTGGGCTACTCCGTGGAGCGAAAGATACACGTTCCTTTTACGTAACCGGGGTAATAACGCTTACTTTTCGTGATTTTGACGTATTACCTTGGCGAGACCTTGAAATGACCTCCGCCCCAAAATCCAATCTGGGCGACTCGGTGGAGCGAAAGAAACGCGTTCCTTTGACGTAACCGGTGTAATAACGCTTCCTTGACGTGATTTTGCCGTTCGACCTTGGCGTGACCTTGACATATCCTCCGCCCCAAAAACCAATCTGGTCGACTCAATGTAGCGAAATAAACATGTTCCTTTGACGTAACCGGCGTAATAACGCATCCTGGACATGATTTTGACGTATGACCTTGTCAAGACCTTGAAATGACCTCTACTCAAAAAACCAACCTGTGCGACTCCGTGGAGCGAATGAAACACGTTCCCTTGCAGTAACCGGGGTAATAACGCTTACTTGGCTTGATTTCGACGTATGACCTTGGCGTGACCTTGAAATGACTTCTACACCAAAAACCAACCTGTGCGCCTCTGTGTAGCGAAAGAAACACGTTCCTTTTACGTAACCGGGGTATTAACGCTTCCTTGGCGTGATTTTGACGTATGACCTTGTCATGACCTTGAAATGACCCTCACCCCAAAAACTAATCTGGGCGACTACGTGGAGCGAAAGAAACACGTCCCTTTGACGTAACCGACGTAATGACGCTTCCTTGGGGGGACTTTGACGTATGACCTTGGCGTGACCTTGAAATGACCTCCGCCCCAAAAACCAATCTGTGCTACTCAATGGAACGAAATAAACACGTTCCTTTGACGTCACCGGAGTAATAACGTATTCTCGACATGCTTTTGACGTATGACCTTGGCGTGACCTTGAAATGACTTCAACCCCAAAAATCAATCTGGGCGACTCCATGGAACGAAAGAAACACGTTCCTTTGTCGCAAACGGCGTAATAACGCTTCCTTGGCGTGATTTTGACGTATGACCTTGGCGTGACCTTGAAATGACCTCCGCCCCAAAAACCAATCTGTGCGACCCAATGGGGCGAAAGAAACACGTTCCTTTGACGTCACCGGCTTAATAACGCTTCTTTGGCGTGATTTTGACGTATGACCTTGGCGTGAGCTTGAAGTGACCTCCGCCACAAAAACCAACCTGGGCTACAGCGTGGAGCGAAAGAAACGTGTTCCTTTGACGTAACCGGCGTAATAACGCTTCCTGATGCGTGATTTTGACGTATGACCTTGGCGTGACCTTGAAATAACCTCCATCCCAAAAACCAATCTGGGCGACAGCGTGGAGCGAGAGAAACACGTTCCTTTGATCTAACCGGCGTAATAACGCTTCCTTGGCGTGATATTGACGTATGACCTTGGCGTGACCTTGAAATGACCTCCACCCCAAAAACCAATCTGGGCGACTCCGTGGACCGATAGAAACACGTTCCTTTTACGTAACCGGTGTAATAACGCTTCCTTGACGTGATTTTGACGTATGACCTTGGCGTGACCTTGAAATATCCTCCGCCCCAAAAACCAATCTGGGCGACTCCGTGGAGCGAAAGATACACGTTCCTTTTACGTAACCGGCGTAATAACGCTTCCTAGGCGTGATTTTGACGTATGACCTTGGCGTGACCTTGAAATGACCTCCATCCCAAAAACCAATCTGGGCGACAGCGTGGAGCGAAAGAAACACGTTCCTTTGATGTAACCGGCGTAATAACGCTTCCTTGGCGTGATATTGACGTATGACCTTGGCGTGACCTTGAAATGACTTCCACCCCAAAAACCAATCTGGGCGACTCCGTGGACCGATAGAAACACGTTCCTTTGACGTAACCGGTGTAATAACGCTTCCTTGACGTGATTTTGACGTATGACCTTGGCGTGACCTTGAAATATCCTCCGCCCCAAAAACCAATCTGGGCGACTCCGTGGAGCGAAAGATACACGTTCCTTTTACGTAACCGGCGTAATAACGCTTCCTTGGCGTGATATTGACGTATGACCTTGGCGTGACCTTGAAATGACCTCCACCCCAAAAACCAATCTGGGCGACTCCGTGGAGCGAATGAAACACGTTCCCTTGCAGTAACCGGGGTAATAACGCTTACTTGGCTAGATTTCGACGTATGACCTTGGCGTGACCTTGAAATGACTTCTACACCAAAAACCAGCCTTTGCGCCCCTGTGTAGCGAAAGAAACACGTTCCTTTGACGTACCCGGCGTAATAACGCTTCTTTGGCGTGATTTTGACGTATGCACCTTGGCGTGAGCTTGAAATGACCTCCGCCCAAAAACCAATTTGGGCGACTCCGTGGAGCGAAAGATACACGTTCCTTTTACGTAACCGGGGTAATAACGCTTTCTTGGCGTGATTTTGACGTATTACCTTGGCGTGACTCTGAAATGACCACTACCCCAAAAACCAACTTGGGCGACTCCGTGGAGCGAAAGAAACACGTTCCTTTGACGTAACCGGCATAATAACTCTTCCTAGGCGTGATTTTGAAGTATGACCTTGGCGTGACCTTGAAATGTCCTCCATCCCTAAAACCAATCTGGGCGACAGCGTGGAGCGAAAGAAACACGTTCCTTTAACGTAACCGGCGTAATAACGCTTCCTTGACGTGATGTTGCCGTATGACCTTGGCCTGACCTTGAAATGACCTCCGCCCCAAAAACCAAACCGTGCGACTCCATGGAACGAAAGAAACACGTTCCTTTGACGTAACCGGGGTAATAACGCTTTCTTGACGTGATTTTGACGTATTACCTTGGCGTGACCCTGCAATGACCACTACCCCAAAAACAAACTTGGGCGACTCCGTGGAACGAAAGAAATACGTTCCTTTAACGTAACCGGCGTAATAACGCTTCCTTGGCGTGATATTGACGTATGACCTTGGCGTGACCTTGAAATGACCTCCACCCCAAAAACCAATCTGGGCGACTCCGTTGGGCGGTAGAAACACGTTCCTTTGACGTAACCGGTGTAATAACGCTTCCTTGTCGTGATTTTGCCGTATGACCTTGGCGTGAACTTGAAATTACTTCCACCCCAAAAACCAATCTGGGCGACTCCGTGGAGCTAAAGAAACACGTTCCTATGACGCAACCGGCGTAATAACGCTTCCTTGGCGTGATTTTGACGTATGATCTTGGTGTGACCTTGAAATGACCTCCACCCCAAAAACCAATCTGGGCGACTGCGTGGAGCGAAAGAAACACGTTCCTTTGACGTAACCGACGTAATGACGCTTCCTTGGCGTGATTTTGACGTATGACCTTGGCGTGACCTTGAAATGACCTCCGCCCCAAAAACCAATCTGGGCGACTGCGTGGAGCGAAAGAAACACGTTCCTTTGACGTCACCGGCTTAATAACGCTTCTTTGGCGTGATTTTGACGTATGACCTTGGCGTGAGCTTGAAATGACCTCCACCCCAAAAGCCAATCTGGGCAACTCCGTGGAGCGAAAGATACACGTTCCTTTTACGTAACCGGGTTAATAACGCTTTCTTGATGTGATTTTGTCGTATTACCTTGGTGTGACCTTGAAATTACCTCCGCCCCAAAATCCAATCTGGGCGACTCGGTGGAGCGAAAGAATCACGTTCCTTTGACCTTACCGGAGTAATAACGGTTCCTTGACGTGATTTTGACTTATGACCTTGGCGTGACCTTGAAATGACCTCCATCCCAAAAACCAATCTGGGCGACTCCGTGGAGCGAAAGAAACACGTTCCTTTGACGTAACCGGGGTAATAACGCTTTCTTGACGTGATTTTGACGTATTACCTTGTTGTGACCTTGATATGACCTCCGCCCCAAAATCCAATCAGGGCGACTCGGTGGAACGAAAGAAACACGTTCCTTTGACGTAACCGGGGTAATAACGATTCCTTGACGTGATTTTGCCGTATGACCTTGGCGTGACCTTGAAATGACCTCTACCCCAAAAACCAACCTGTGCGACTCCGTGGAGCGAATGAAACACGTTCCCTTGCAGTAACCGGTGTAATAACGCTTCCTTGGCTTGATTTCGACGTATGACCTTGGCGTGACCTTGAAATGACGTCCATCCCAAACACCAATCTGGGCGACTCCGTGGAGCGAATGAAACAGGTTCCTTTGTCGTAACCGGCGTAATAACGCTTCCTTGGCGTGATTTTGACGTATGACCTTGGCGTGACCTTCAAATGACCTCCATCCCAAAAACCAATCTGGGCGACAGCGTGGAGCGAAAGAAACACGTTCCTTTGTCGTAACCGGGGTAATAACACATTCTTGACGTGATTTTGACGTATGACCTTGGCGTAACCTTGAAATGACCTCCACCCCAAAAACCATTCTGGGCGACTCCGTGGAGCGAAAGAAACACGTTCCTTTTTCGTAACCGGGGTAATAACGCTTTCTTGGCGTGATTTTGACGTATTACCTTGGCGTGACTCTGAAATGACCACTACCCCAAAAACCAACTTGGGCGACGCCGTGGAGCGAAAGAAACACGCTCCTTTGACGTAACCGGCGTAATAACGCTTCCTAGGCGTGATTTTGACGTATGACCTTGGCGTGACCTTGAAATGACCTCCATCCCAAAAACCAATCTGGGCGACAGCGTGGAGCGAAAGAAACACGTTCCTTTAACGTAACCGGCGTAATAATGCTTCCTTGACGTGATTTTGCCGTATGACCTTGGCGTGATCTTGAAATGACCTCCGCCCCAAAAATCAATCTGGGCTACTCCATGGGACGAAAGAAACACGTTCCTTTGTCACAACCGGCGTAATAACGCTTCCTTGACGTGATTTTGCCGTATGATCTTGGCGTGACCTTGAAATGATCTCCGCCCCAAAAACCAATCTGTGCGAATCCATGGAGCGAAAGAAACACGTTCCTTTGACGTAACCGGCGTAATAACGCTTCTTTGGCGCGATTTTGACGTATGCCCTTGGCGTGAGCTTGAAATGACCTCCGCCACAAAAACCAATCTGGGCGACTCCGTGGTGCGAAAGATACATGTTCCTTTTACGTAACCGGGGTAATAACGCTTTCTTGGCGTGATTTTGACGTATTACCTTGGCGTGACTCTGAAATGACCACTACCCAAAAGACCAACTTGGGCGACTCCGTGGAGCGAAAGAAACACGTTCCTTTGTCCCAACCGGCGTAATAACGCTTCCTTGGCGTGATTTTGACGTATGACCTTGGCGTGACCTTGAAATGACCTCCATCCCTAAAACCAATCTGGGCGACAGCTTGGAGCGAAAGAAACACTTTCCTTGGACGTAACCGGCGTAATAACGCATCCTCGACATGATTTTGACGTATTACCTTGGCGTGACCTTGAAATGACTTCCACCCCAAAAACCAATCTGGGCGACTCCGTGGAGCTAAAGAAACACGTTCCTATGACGTAACCGGCGTAATAACGCTTCCTTGGTGTGATTTTGACATATGACCTCGGTGTGACCTTGAAATGACCTCCGCCACAAAAACCAATCTGGGCGACTCCGTGAAGCGAAAGATACACGTTCCTTTGACGTAACCGGTGTAATAACGCTTCCTTGACGTGATTTTGCCGTACGACCTTGGCGTGACCTTGAAATATCCTCCGCCCCAAAAACCAATCTGATCGACTCAATGGAGCGAAATAAACAGGTTCCTTGGACGTAACCGGCGTAATAACGCATCCTGGACACGATTTTGACGTTTGACCTTGGCAAGACCTTGAAATGACCTCTACTCAAAAAACCAACCTGTGCGACTCCGTGGAGCGAATGAAACACGTTCCCTTGCAGTAACCGGGGTAATAACGCTTACTTGACGTGATTTTGACGTATGACCTTGGGCGTGAGCTTGAAATGACCTCCGCCACAAAAACCAATCTGGGCGACTCCGTGGAGCGAAAGATACACGTTCCTTTTACGTAACCGGGGTAATAACGCTTTCTTGGCGTGATTTTGACGTATTACCTTGGCGTGACTCTGAAATGACCACTACCCCAAAAACCAACTTGGGCGACGCCGTGGAGCGAAAGAAACACGCTCCTTTGACGTAACCGGCGTAATAACGCTTCCTAGGCGTGATTTTGACGTATGACCTTGGCGTGACCTTGAAATGACCTCCATCCCAAAAACCAATCTGGGCGACAGCGTGGAGCGAAAGAAACACGTTCCTTTAACGTAACCGGCGTAATAATGCTTCCTTGACGTGATTTTGCCGTATGACCTTGGCGTGACCTTGAAATGACCTCCGCCCCAAAAATCAATCTGGGCGACTCCATGGAACGAAAGAAACACGTTCCTTTGACGTAACCGGCGTAATAACGCTTCTTTGGCGTGATTTTGACGTATGACCTTGGGCGTGAGCTTGAAATGACCTCCGCCCCAAAAATCAATCTGTGCGACTCCATGGAGCGAAAGAAACACGTTCCTTTGACATTACCGTGGTAATAACGCTTTCTTGACGTGATTTTGACGTATCACCTTGGCGTGACCCTGAAATGCCCACTACTCCAAAATACAACTTGGGCGACTCCGTGGACCGAAGGAAACACGTTCCTTTGACCTAACCGGGGTAATAACGGTTCCTTGACGTGATTTTGACGTATGACCTTGGCGTGACCTTGAAATGACCTCCGCCACAAAAACCAATCTGGGCGACTCCGTGGTGCGAAAGATACACGTTCCTTTTACGTAACCGGGGTAATAACGCTTTCTTGGCGTGATTTTGACGTATTACCTTGGCGTGACTCTGAAATGACCACTACCCCAAAAACCAACTTGGGCGACGCCGTGGAGCGAAAGAAACACGCTCCTTTGACGTAACCGGCATAATAACGCTTCCTAGGCGTGATTTTGACGTATGATCTTGGTGTGACCTTGAAATGACCTCCGCCACAAAAACAAATCTGTGCGACTCCGTGGAGCGAAAGAAACACGTTCCTTTGACGTAACCGGGGTAATAACGCATCCTCGACATGATTTTGACGTATGACCTTGGCAAGACCTTGAAGTGATCTCTACCCCAAAAATCAACCTGTGCGAATCCGTGGAGCGAATGAAACACGTTCCCTTGCAGTAACCGGGGAATAACGCTCCCTTGGCTTTATTTCGACATATGACCTTGGCGTGACCTTGAAATGACTTCCATCCCAAAAATCAATCTGGGCGACTCCGTGGTGCGATAGAAACACGTTCCTTTGACGTAACCGGTGTAATAATGCTTACTCAACGTGATTTTGACGTGAGATCTTGTCGTGACATTGAAATGACATCCGCCACAAAAACCAATCTGGGGGACTCCGTGGAGCGAAAGATACACGATCCTTTGACGTATCCGGGGTAATAACGCTTCCTTGGCGTGATTTTGACGTATGACCTTGGCGTGACCTTGAAATGACATCCACCCCAAAAACCAATCTGGGCGACTCCGTGGAGCGAAAGAAACACGTTCCTTTGAGTAACCGGCGTAATAACGCTTCTTTGGCGTGTTTTTGACGTATGACCTTGGCTTGTCCTTGAAATGATCTTCCCACCAAAAACCAATCTGGGCGACTCCGTAGAGCGAAAGAAACACGTTCCTTTCACGTAACCGTGGTATTAACGCTTCCTTGGCGTGATTTTGACGTATGACCTTGTCATGACCTTGAAATGACCTCCACCCCAAAAACTAATCTGAGCGACTCCGTGGAACGAAGGAAACACGTTCCTTCGACGTAACCGGCGTAATAACGCTTCTTTGGCGTGATTTTGACGTATGACCTTGGCGTGACCTTGAAATGGCCATCACCCCAAAAACCAATCTGGGCGACTCCGTAGAGCGAAAGAAACACGTTCCTTTGACGTAACCGGCGTAATAACGCTTCCTTGGCGTGATTTTGACGTATGACCTTGTCGTGACCTTGAAATGACCTCCACCCCAAAAACCAATCTGCGCTACTCCGTGGAGCGAAAGAAACACGTTCCTTTGACGTAACCGGCGTAATAAGGCATGGTCGTCATGATTTGACGTATGACCTTGGCGAGACCTTAAAATGACCTCCACCCCAAAAACCTATCTGGGCGACTCCGTGGAGCGAAAGAAACACGTTCCTTTGACGTAACCGGCGTAATAACGCTTCTTTGGCGTGATTTTGACGTATGATCTTGGCGTGACCTTGAAATGAACTGCGCCACAAAAACCAATCTGGGCGACTCCGTAGAGCGAAAGAAACACGTTGCTTTTCCGTAACCAGGGTAATAACGCATTCTTGACGTGATTTTGACGTATGTCCTTGGCGTAACCTTGAAATGACCTCCACCCCAAAAACCAATCTGGTCGACTCCGTGGAGCGAAACAAACACGTTCCTTTTTCGTAACCAGGGTAATAACGCATTCTTGACGTGATTTTGACGTATCACCTTGGCGTGACCTTGAAATGACCTCCACCCCAAAAACCAATCTGGGGGACTCCGTGGAGCGTAAGATACACGTTCCTTTTACGTAACCGGGGTAATAACGCTTTCTTGACGTGATTTTGACGTATTACCTTGGTGTGACCTTGAAATGACCTCCGTCCCATAATCCAATCTGGGCGACTCGGTGCAGCGAAAGAATCACGTTCCTTTGACCTAACCGGGGTAATAACGGTTCATTGACGTGATTTTGACGTATGACCTTGGCGTGACCTTAAAATGACCTCCACACCAAAAACCAATCTGGGCGACTCGGTGCAGCGAAAGAGACACGTTCCTTTTACGTAACCGGGGTAATAACGCATTCTTGACGTGATTTTGACGTGTGACCTTGGCGTGACCTTGAAATGACCTCCACCCCAAAAACCAATCTGGGCGACTCCGTGGAGCGAAACAAACACGTTCCTTTTCCGTAACCGCGGTAATAACGCATTCTTGACGTGATTTTGACGTATGACCTTGGCGTGACCTTGAAATGACCTCCACCCCAAAAACCAATCTGGGCGACTGCGTGGAGCGAAAGAAACACGTCCCTTTGACGTAACCGACGTAATGACGCTTCCTTGGCGTGATTTTGACGTATGACCTTGGCGTGACCTTGAAATGACCTTCACCCCAAAAACCAATCTGGGCGACTCCGTGGAGCGAAAGAAACACGTTCCTTTTTCGTAACCGGGGTAATAACGCATTCTTGACGTGATTTTGACGTGTGACCTTGGCGTGACCTTGAAATGACCTCCACCCCAAAAACCAATCTGGGCGACTCCGTGGAGCGAAAGAAACACGTTCCTTTGACGTAACCGGGGTAATAACGCTTCCTTGACGTGATTTTGACATATGACCTTGGCGTGAGCTTGAAATGACCTCCACCGAAAAAACCAATCTGGGCGACTCCGTAGAGCGAAAGAAACACGTTCCTTTGACGTAACAGGCGTAATGACGCTTCTTTGGCGTGATTTTGACGTATGACCTTGGCGTGACCTTGAAATGGTCTTCACCCCCAAAAACCAATATGGGCGACTGCGTAGAGCGAAAGAGACACGTTCCTTTTTCGTAACCGGGGTAATAACGCATTCTTGACGTGATTTTGACGTGTGACCTTGGCGTGACCTTGAAATGACCTCCACCCCGAAACCCAATCTGGGCGACTCCGTGGAGCGAAAGAAACACGTTCCTTTGACGTCACCGGCGTGATATCGCTTCTTTGGCGTGATTTTGACGTATGACCTTGGCGTGAGCTTGACATGACCTCCGCCACAAGAACCAATCTAGGCGACTCCGTGGATGCGAAAGATACACATTCCTTTGACGTAACCGGGGTAATAACGCTTCCTTGACGTGATTTTGACGTATGACCTTGGCGTGACCTTGAAATGACCTCCACCCCAAAAACCAATCTGGGCGACTGCGTGGAGCGAAAGAAACACGTCCCTTTGACGTAACCGACGTAATGACGCTTCCTTGGTGTGATTTTGACGTATTACCTTGGTGTGACCTTGAAATGACCTCCGCCCCAAAATCCAATCTGGGCGACTCGGTGCAGCGAAAGAATCGCGTTCCTTTGATCTAACCGGGGTAATAACGGTTCATTGACGTGATTTTGACGTATGACCTTGGCGTGACCTTAAAATGACCTCCACCCCAAAAACCAATCTGAGCGTCTCCGTGGAGCGAAAGAAACACGTTCCTTTGACGTCACCGGCGTAATAACGCATCCTCGACATGATTTTGACGTATGACCTTGGCAAGACCTTGAAATGACCTCTACCCCAAAAACAATCTGGGCGACTCCGTGAAGCGAAGGAAACACGTTCCTTTGACGTAACCGGTGTAATAATGCTTACTCGATGTGATTTTGACGTGTGATCTTGGCGTGACATTGAAATGACCTCCGCCACAAAAACCAATCTGGGGGACTCCGTGGAGCGTAAGATACACGTTCCTTTTACGTAACCGGGGTAATAACGCTTTCTTGACGTGATTTTGACGTATTACCTTGGTGTGACCTTGAAATGACCTCCGTCCCATAATCCAATCTGGGCGACTCGGTGCAGCGAAAGAATCACGTTCCTTTGACCTAACCGGGGTAATAACGGTTCATTGACGTGATTTTGACGTATGACCTTGGCGTGACCTTAAAATGACCTCCACCCCAAAAACCAATCTGGGCGACTCGGTGCAGCGAAAGAGACACGTTCCTTTTACGTAACCGGGGTAATAACGCATTCTTGACGTGATTTTGACGTGTGACCTTGGCGTGACCTTGAAATGACCTCCACCCCAAAAACCAATCTGGGCGACTCCGTGGAGCGAAACAAACACGTTCCTTTTCCGTAACCGCGGTAATAACGCATTCTTGACGTGATTTTGACGTATGACCTTGGCGTGACCTTGAAATGACCTCCACCCCAAAAACCAATCTGGGCGACTGCGTGGAGCGAAAGAAACACGTCCCTTTGACGTAACCGACGTAATGACGCTTCCTTGGCGTGATTTTGACGTATGACCTTGGCGTGACCTTGAAATGACCTTCACCCCAAAAACCAATCTGGGCGACTCCGTGGAGCGAAAGAAACACGTTCCTTTTTCGTAACCGGGGTAATAACGCATTCTTGACGTGATTTTGACGTGTGACCTTGGCGTGACCTTGAAATGACCTCCACCCCAAAAACCAATCTGGGCGACTCCGTGGAGCGAAAGAAACACGTTCCTTTGACGTAACCGGGGTAATAACGCTTCCTTGACGTGATTTTGACATATGACCTTGGCGTGAGCTTGAAATGACCTCCACCGAAAAAACCAATCTGGGCGACTCCGTAGAGCGAAAGAAACACGTTCCTTTGACGTAACCGGCGTAATGACGCTTCTTTGGCGTGATTTTGACGTATGACCTTGGCGTGACCTTGAAATGGTCTTCACCCCCAAAAACCAATATGGGCGACTGCGTAGAGCGAAAGAGACACGTTCCTTTTTCGTAACCGGGGTAATAACGCATTCTTGACGTGATTTTGACGTGTGACCTTGGCGTGACCTTGAAATGACCTCCACCCCGAAACCCAATCTGGGCGACTCCGTGGAGCGAAAGAAACACGTTCCTTTGACGTCACCGGCGTGATAACGCTTCTTTGGCGTGATTTTGACGTATGACCTTGGCGTGAGCTTGACATGACCTCCGCCACAAGAACCAATCTAGGCGACTCCGTGGATGCGAAAGATACACATTCCTTTGACGTAACCGGGGTAATAACGCTTCCTTGACGTGATTTTGACGTATGACCTTGGCGTGACCTTGAAATGACCTCCACCCCAAAAACCAATCTGGGCGACTGCGTGGAGCGAAAGAAACACGTCCCTTTGACGTAACCGACGTAATGACGCTTCCTTGGCGTGATTTTGACGTATTACCTTGGTGTGACCTTGAAATGACCTCCGCCCCAAAATCCAATCTGGGCGACTCGGTGCAGCGAAAGAATCACGTTCCTTTGATCTAACCGGGGTAATAACGGTTCATTGACGTGATTTTGACGTATGACCTTGGCGTGACCTTAAAATGACCTCCACCCCAAAAACCAATCTGAGCGTCTCCGTGGAGCGAAAGAAATACGTTCCTTTGACGTCACCGGCGTAATAACGCATCCTCGACATGATTTTGACGTATGACCTTGGCAAGACCTTGAAATGACCTCTACCCCAAAAACAATCTGGGCGACTCCGTGAAGCGAAGGAAACACGTTCCTTTGACGTAACCGGTGTAATAATGCTTACTCGATGTGATTTTGACGTGTGATCTTGGCGTGACATTGAAATGACCTCCGCCACAAAAACCAATCTGGGCGACTACGTGGAGCGAAAGAAACACGTCCCTTTGACGTAACCGACGTAATGACGCTTCCTTGGGGGGACTTTGACGTATGACCTTGGCGTGACCTTGAAATGACCTCCGCCCCAAAAACCAATCTGTGCTACTCAATGGAGCGAAATAAACACGTTCCTTTGACGTCACCGGAGTAATAACGTATTCTCGACATGCTTTTGACGTATGACCTTGGCGTGACCTTGAAATAACTTCAACCCCAAAAATCAATCTGGGCGACTCCATGGAACGAAAGAAACACGTTCCTTTGTCGCAAACGGCGTAATAACGCTTCCTTGGCGTGATTTTGACGTATGACCTTGGCGTGACCTTGAAATGACCTCCGCCCCAAAAACCAATCTGTGCGACCCAATGGGGCGAAAGAAACACGTTCCTTTGACGTCACCGGCTTAATAACGCTTCTTTGGCGTGATTTTGACGTATGACCTTGGCGTGAGCTTGAAGTGACCTCCGCCACAAAAACCAACCTGGGCTACAGCGTGGAGCGAAAGAAACGTGTTCCTTTGACGTAACCGGCGTAATAACGCTTCCTGATGCGTGATTTTGACGTATGACCTTGGCGTGACCTTGAAATGACCTCCATCCCAAAAACCAATCTGGGCGACAGCGTGGAGCGAGAGAAACACGTTCCTTTGATCTAACCGGCGTAATAACGCTTCCTTGGCGTGATATTGACGTATGACCTTGGCGTGACCTTGAAATGACCTCCACCCCAAAAACCAATCTGGGCGACTCCGTGGACCGATAGAAACACGTTCCTTTTACGTAACCGGTGTAATAACGCTTCCTTGACGTGATTTTGACGTATGACCTTGGCGTGACCTTGAAATATCCTCCGCCCCAAAAACCAATCTGGGCGACTCCGTGGAGCGAAAGATACACGTTCCTTTTACGTAACCGGCGTAATAACGCTTCCTAGGCGTGATTTTGACGTATGACCTTGGCGTGACCTTGAAATGACCTCCATCCCAAAAACCAA
Source organism: Megalopta genalis (assembly GCF_051020955.1). Taxonomy (NCBI): domain Eukaryota; kingdom Metazoa; phylum Arthropoda; class Insecta; order Hymenoptera; family Halictidae; genus Megalopta; species Megalopta genalis. The sequence continues at coordinate 319,553 of NC_135026.1, read as the reverse complement.
TCTGGGCGACAGCGTGGAGCGAAAGAAACACGTTCCTTTGATGTAACCGGCGTAATAACGCTTCCTTGGCGTGATATTGACGTATGACCTTGGCGTGACCTTGAAATGACTTCCACCCCAAAAACCAATCTGGGCGACTCCGTGGACCGATAGAAACACGTTCCTTTGACGTAACCGGTGTAATAACGCTTCCTTGACGTGATTTTGACGTATGACCTTGGCGTGACCTTGAAATATCCTCCGCCCCAAAAACCAATCTGGGCGACTCCGTGGAGCGAAAGATACACGTTCCTTTTACGTAACCGGCGTAATAACGCTTCCTTGGCGTGATATTGACGTATGACCTTGGCGTGACCTTGAAATGACCTCCACCACAAAAACCAATCTGGGCGACTCCGTGGAGCGAATGAAACACGTTCCCTTGCAGTAACCGGGGTAATAACGCTTACTTGGCTAGATTTCGACGTATGACCTTGGCGTGACCTTGAAATGACTTCTACACCAAAAACCAGCCTTTGCGCCCCTGTGTAGCGAAAGAAACACGTTCCTTTGACGTACCCGGCGTAATAACGCTTCTTTGGCGTGATTTTGACGTATGCACCTTGGCGTGAGCTTGAAATGACCTCCGCCCAAAAACCAATTTGGGCGACTCCGTGGAGCGAAAGATACACGTTCCTTTTACGTAACCGGGGTAATAACGCTTTCTCGGCGTGATTTTGACGTATTACCTTGGCGTGACTCTGAAATGACCACTACCCCAAAAACCAACTTGGGCGACTCCGTGGAGCGAAAGAAACACGTTCCTTTGACGTAACCGGCATAATAACTCTTCCTAGGCGTGATTTTGAAGTATGACCTTGGCGTGACCTTGAAATGTCCTCCATCCCTAAAACCAATCTGGGCGACAGCGTGGAGCGAAAGAAACACGTTCCTTTAACGTAACCGGCGTAATAACGCTTCCTTGACGTGATGTTGCCGTATGACCTTGGCCTGACCTTGAAATGACCTCCGCCCCAAAAACCAAACCGTGCGACTCCATGGAACGAAAGAAACACGTTCCTTTGACGTAACCGGGGTAATAACGCTTTCTTGACGTGATTTTGACGTATTACCTTGGCGTGACCCTGCAATGACCACTACCCCAAAAACAAACTTGGGCGACTCCGTGGAACGAAAGAAATACGTTCCTTTAACGTAACCGGCGTAATAACGCTTCCTTGGCGTGATATTGACGTATGACCTTGGCGTGACCTTGAAATGACCTCCACCCAAAAAACCAACCTGGGCGACTCCGTTGGGCGGTAGAAACACGTTCCTTTGACGTAACCGGTGTAATAACGCTTCCTTGTCGTGATTTTGCCGTATGACCTTGGCGTGAACGTGAAATTACTTCCACCCCAAAAACCAATCTGGGCGACTCCGTGGAGCTAAAGAAACACGTTCCTATGACGCAACCGGCGTAATAACGCTTCCTTGGCGTGATTTTGACGTATGATCTTGGTGTGACCTTGAAATGACCTCCACCCCAAAAACCAATCTGGGCGACTGCGTGGAGCGAAAGAAACACGTTCCTTTGACGTAACCGACGTAATGACGCTTCCTTGGCGTGATTTTGACGTATGACCTTGGCGTGACCTTGAAATGACCTCCGCCCCAAAAACCAATCTGGGCGACTGCGTGGAGCGAAAGAAACACGTTCCTTTGACGTCACCGGCTTAATAACGCTTCTTTGGCGTGATTTTGACGTATGACCTTGGCGTGAGCTTGAAATGACCTCCACCCCAAAAGCCAATCTGGGCGACTCCGTGGAGCGAAAGATACACGTTCCTTTTACGTAACCGGGTTAATAACGCTTTCTTGATGTGATTTTGTCGTATTACCTTGGTGTGACCTTGAAATTACCTCCGCCCCAAAATCCAATCTGGGCGACTCGGTGGAGCGAAAGAATCACGTTCCTTTGACCTTACCGGAGTAATAACGGTTCCTTGACGTGATTTTGACTTATGACCTTGGCGTGACCTTGAAATGACCTCCATCCCAAAAACCAATCTGGGCGACTCCGTGGAGCGAAAGAAACACGTTCCTTTGACGTAACCGGGGTAATAACGCTTTCTTGACGTGATTTTGACGTATTACCTTGTTGTGACCTTGATATGACCTCCGCCCCAAAATCCAATCAGGGCGACTCGGTGGAACGAAAGAAACACGTTCCTTTGACGTAACCGGGGTAATAACGATTCCTTGACGTGATTTTGCCGTATGACCTTGGCGTGACCTTGAAATGACCTCTACCCCAAAAACCAACCTGTGCGACTCCGTGGAGCGAATGAAACACGTTCCCTTGCAGTAACCGGTGTAATAACGCTTCCTTGGCTTGATTTCGACGTATGACCTTGGCGTGACCTTGAAATGACGTCCATCCCAAACACCAATCTGGGCGACTCCGTGGAGCGAAAGAAACAGGTTCCTTTGTCGTAACCGGCGTAATAACGCTTCCTTGGCGTGATTTTGACGTATGACCTTGGCGTGACCTTCAAATGACCTCCATCCCAAAAACCAATCTGGGCGACAGCGTGGAGCGAAAGAAACACGTTCCTTTGTCGTAACCGGGGTAATAACACATTCTTAACGTGATTTTGACGTATGACCTTGGCGTAACCTTGAAATGACCTCCACCCCAAAAACCATTCTGGGCGACTCCGTGGAGCGAAAGAAACACGTTCCTTTTTCGTAACCGGGGTAATAACGCTTTCTTGGCGTGATTTTGACGTATTACCTTGGCGTGACTCTGAAATGACCACTACCCCAAAAACCAACTTGGGCGACGCCGTGGAGCGAAAGAAACACGCTCCTTTGACGTAACCGGCGTAATAACGCTTCCTAGGCGTGATTTTGACGTATGACCTTGGCGTGACCTTGAAATGACCTCCATCCCAAAAACCAATCTGGGCGACAGCGTGGAGCGAAAGAAACACGTTCCTTTGACGTAACCGGCGTAATAACGCTTCTTTGGCGCTATTTTGACGTATGCCCTTGGCGTGAGCTTGAAATGACCTCCGCCACAAAAACCAATCTGGGCGACTCCGTGGTGCGAAAGATACATGTTCCTTTTACGTAACCGGGGTAATAACGCTTTCTTGGCGTGATTTTGACGTATTACCTTGGCGTGACTCTGAAATGACCACTACCCCAAAGACCAACTTGGGCGACTCCGTGGAGCGAAAGAAACACGTTCCTTTGTCCCAACCGGCGTGATAACGCTTCCTTGGCGTGATTTTGACGTATGATCTTGGCGTGACCTTGAAATGACCTCCATCCCTAAAACCAATCTGGGCGACAGCTTGGAGCGAAAGAAACACTTTCCTTGGACGTAACCGGCGTAATAACGCATCCTCGACATGATTTTGACGTATTACCTTGGCGTGACCTTGAAATGACTTCCACCCCAAAAACCAATCTGGGCGACTCCGTGGAGCTAAAGAAACACGTTCCTATGACGTAACCGGCGTAATAACGCTTCCTTGGTGTGATTTTGACATATGACCTCGGTGTGACCTTGAAATGACCTCCGCCACAAAAACCAATCTGGGCGACTCCGTGAAGCGAAAGATACACGTTCCTTTGACGTAACCGGTGTAATAACGCTTCCTTGACGTGATTATGCCGTACGACCTTGGCGTGACCTTGAAATATCCTCCGCCCCAAAAACCAATCTGATCGACTCAATGGAGCGAAATAAACAGGTTCCTTGGACGTAACCGGCGTAATAACGCATCCTGGACACGATTTTGACGTTTGACCTTGGCAAGACCTTGAAATGACCTCTACTCAAAAAACCAACCTGTGCGACTCCGTGGAGCGAATGAAACACGTTCCCTTGCAGTAACCGGGGTAATAACGCTTACTTGACGTGATTTTGACGTATGACCTTGGGCGTGAGCTTGAAATGACCTCCGCCACAAAAACCAATCTGGGCGACTCCGTGGAGCGAAAGATACACGTTCCTTTTACGTAACCGGGGTAATAACGCTTTCTTGGCGTGATTTTGACGTATTACCTTGGCGTGACTCTGAAATGACCACTACCCCAAAAACCAACTTGGGCGACGCCGTGGAGCGAAAGAAACACGCTCCTTTGACGTAACCGGCGTAATAACGCTTCCTAGGCGTGATTTTGACGTATGACCTTGGCGTGACCTTGAAATGACCTCCATCCCAAAAACCAATCTGGGCGACAGCGTGGAGCGAAAGAAACACGTTCCTTTAACGTAACCGGCGTAATAATGCTTCCTTGACGTGATTTTGCCGTATGACCTTGGCGTGACCTTGAAATGACCTCCGCCCCAAAAATCAATCTGGGCGACTCCATGGAACGAAAGAAACACGTTCCTTTGACGTAACCGGCGTAATAACGCTTCTTTGGCGTGATTTTGACGTATGACCTTGGGCGTGAGCTTGAAATGACCTCCGCCACAAAAACCAATCTGGGCGACTCCGTGGAGCGAAAGATACACGTTCCTTTTACGTAACCGGGGTAATAACGCTTTCTTGGCGTGATTTTGACGTATTACCTTGGCGTGACTCTGAAATGACCACTACCCCAAAAACCAACTTGGGCGACGCCGTGGAGCGAAAGAAACACGCTCCTTTGACGTAACCGGCGTAATAAAGCTTCCTAGGCGTGATTTTGACGTATGACCTTGGCGTGACCTTGAAATGACCTCCGCCCCAAAAATCAATCTGTGCGACTCCATGGAGCGAAAGAAACACGTTCCTTTGACATTACCGTGGTAATAACGCTTTCTTGACGTGATTTTGACGTATCACCTTGGCGTGACCCTGAAATGCCCACTACTCCAAAATACAACTTGGGCGACTCCGTGGACCGAAGGAAACACGTTCCTTTGACCTAACCGGGGTAATAACGGTTCCTTGACGTGATTTTGACGTATGACCTTGGCGTGACCTTGAAATGACCTCCGCCACAAAAACCAATCTGGGCGACTCCGTGGTGCGAAAGATACACGTTCCTTTTACGTAACCGGGGTAATAACGCTTTCTTGGCGTGATTTTGACGTATTACCTTGGCGTGACTCTGAAATGACCACTACCCCAAAAACCAACTTGGGCGACGCCGTGGAGCGAAAGAAACACGCTCCTTTGACGTAACCGGCATAATAACGCTTCCTAGGCGTGATTTTGACGTATGATCTTGGTGTGACCTTGAAATGACCTCCGCCACAAAAACAAATCTGTGCGACTCCGTGGAGCGAAAGAAACACGTTCCTTTGACGTAACCGGGGTAATAACGCATCCTCGACATGATTTTGACGTATGACCTTGGCAAGACCTTGAAGTGATCTCTACCCCAAAAATCAACCTGTGCGAATCCGTGGAGCGAATGAAACACGTTCCCTTGCAGTAACCGGGGAATAACGCTCCCTTGGCTTTATTTCGACATATGACCTTGGCGTGACCTTGAAATGACTTCCATCCCAAAAATCAATCTGGGCGACTCCGTGGTGCGATAGAAACACGTTCCTTTGACGTAACCGGTGTAATAATGCTTACTCAACGTGATTTTGACGTGAGATCTTGTCGTGACATTGAAATGACATCCGCCACAAAAACCAATCTGGGGGACTCCGTGGAGCGAAAGATACACGATCCTTTGACGTATCCGGGGTAATAACGCTTCCTTGGCGTGATTTTGACGTATGACCTTGGCGTGACCTTGAAATGACATCCACCCCAAAAACCAATCTGGGCGACTCCGTGGAGCGAAAGAAACACGTTCCTTTGAGTAACCGGCGTAATAACGCTTCTTTGGCGTGTTTTTGACGTATGACCTTGGCTTGTCCTTGAAATGATCTTCCCACCAAAAACCAATCTGGGCGACTCCGTAGAGCGAAAGAAACACGTTCCTTTCACGTAACCGTGGTATTAACGCTTCCTTGGCGTGATTTTGACGTATGACCTTGTCATGACCTTGAAATGACCTCCACCCCAAAAACTAATCTGAGCGACTCCGTGGAACGAAGGAAACACGTTCCTTCGACGTAACCGGCGTAATAACGCTTCTTTGGCGTGATTTTGACGTATGACCTTGGCGTGACCTTGAAATGGCCATCACCCCAAAAACCAATCTGGGCGACTCCGTAGAGCGAAAGAAACACGTTCCTTTGACGTAACCGGCGTAATAACGCTTCCTTGGCGTGATTTTGACGTATGACCTTGTCGTGACCTTGAAATGACCTCCACCCCAAAAACCAATCTGCGCTACTCCGTGGAGCGAAAGAAACACGTTCCTTTGACGTAACCGGCGTAATAAGGCATGGTCGTCATGATTTGACGTATGACCTTGGCGAGACCTTAAAATGACCTCCACCCCAAAAACCTATCTGGGCGACTCCGTGGAGCGAAAGAAACACGTTCCTTTGACGTAACCGGCGTAATAACGCTTCTTTGGCGTGATTTTGACGTATGATCTTGGCGTGACCTTGAAATGAACTGCGCCACAAAAACCAATTTGTGCGACTCCGTGGAGCGAAAGAAACACGTTCCTTTTTCATAACCGGGGTAATAACGCATTCTTGACGTGATTTTGACGTGTGACCTTGGCGTGACCTTGAAATGACCTCCGCCACAAAAACCAATCTAGGCGACTCCGTGGATGCGAAAGATACACGTTCCTTTGACGTAACCGGGGTAATAACGCTTCCTTGACGTGATTTTGACGTATGTCCTTGGCGTAACCTTGAAATGACCTCCACCCCAAAAACCAATCTGGTCGACTCCGTGGAGCGAAACAAACACGTTCCTTTTTCGTAACCAGGGTAATAACGCATTCTTGACGTGATTTTGACGTATCACCTTGGCGTGACCTTGAAATGACCTCCACCCCAAAAACCAATCTGTGCGACTCCGTGGAGCGAAAGTAACACGTTCCTTTGACGTCACCGGCGTAATAACGCATCCTCGACATGATTTTGACGTATGACCTTGGCAAGACCTTGAAATGACCTCTACCCCAAAAACAATCTGGGCGACTCGGTGAAGCGAAGGAAACACGTTCCTTTGACGTAACCGGTGTAATAATGCTTACTCGATGTGATTTTGACGTGTGATCTTGGCGTGACATTGAAATGACCTCCGCCACAAAAACCAATCTGGGGGACTCCGTGGAGCGTAAGATACACGTTCCTTTTACGTAACCGGGGTAATAACGCTTTCTTGACGTGATTTTGACGTATTACCTTGGTGTGACCTTGAAATGACCTCCGTCCCATAATCCAATCTGGGCGACTCGGTGCAGCGAAAGAATCACGTTCCTTTGACCTAACCGGGGTAATAACGGTTCATTGACGTGATTTTGACGTATGACCTTGGCGTGACCTTAAAATGACCTCCACACCAAAAACCAATCTGGGCGACTCGGTGCAGCGAAAGAGACACGTTCCTTTTACGTAACCGGGGTAATAACGCATTCTTGACGTGATTTTGACGTGTGACCTTGGCGTGACCTTGAAATGACCTCCACCCCAAAAACCAATCTGGGCGACTCCGTGGAGCGAAACAAACACGTTCCTTTTCCGTAACCGCGGTAATAACGCATTCTTGACGTGATTTTGACGTATGACCTTGGCGTGACCTTGAAATGACCTCCACCCCAAAAACCAATCGGGGCGACTGCGTGGAGCGAAAGAAACACGTCCCTTTGACGTAACCGACGTAATGACGCTTCCTTGGCGTGATTTTGACGTATGACCTTGGCGTGACCTTGAAATATCCTCCGCCCCAAAAACCAATCTGGGCGACTCCGTGGAGCGAAAGATACACGTTCCTTTTACGTAACCGGCGTAATAACGCTTCCTTGGCGTGATATTGACGTATGACCTTGGCGTGACCTTGAAATGACCTCCACCACAAAAACCAATCTGGGCGACTCCGTGGAGCGAATGAAACACGTTCCCTTGCAGTAACCGGGGTAATAACGCTTACTTGGCTAGATTTCGACGTATGACCTTGGCGTGACCTTGAAATGACTTCTACACCAAAAACCAGCCTTTGCGCCCCTGTGTAGCGAAAGAAACACGTTCCTTTGACGTACCCGGCGTAATAACGCTTCTTTGGCGTGATTTTGACGTATGCACCTTGGCGTGAGCTTGAAATGACCTCCGCCCAAAAACCAATTTGGGCGACTCCGTGGAGCGAAAGATACACGTTCCTTTTACGTAACCGGGGTAATAACGCTTTCTTGGCGTGATTTTGACGTATTACCTTGGCGTGACTCTGAAATGACCACTACCCCAAAAACCAACTTGGGCGACTCCGTGGAGCGAAAGAAACACGTTCCTTTGACGTAACCGGCATAATAACTCTTCCTAGGCGTGATTTTGAAGTATGACCTTGGCGTGACCTTGAAATGTCCTCCATCCCTAAAACCAATCTGGGCGACAGCGTGGAGCGAAAGAAACACGTTCCTTTAACGTAACCGGCGTAATAACGCTTCCTTGACGTGATGTTGCCGTATGACCTTGGCCTGACCTTGAAATGACCTCCGCCCCAAAAACCAAACCGTGCGACTCCATGGAACGAAAGAAACACGTTCCTTTGACGTAACCGGGGTAATAACGCTTTCTTGACGTGATTTTGACGTATTACCTTGGCGTGACCCTGCAATGACCACTACCCCAAAAACAAACTTGGGCGACTCCGTGGAACGAAAGAAATACGTTCCTTTAACGTAACCGGCGTAATAACGCTTCCTTGGCGTGATATTGACGTATGACCTTGGCGTGACCTTGAAATGACCTCCACCCCAAAAACCAATCTGGGCGACTCCGTTGGGCGGTAGAAACACGTTCCTTTGACGTAACCGGTGTAATAACGCTTCCTTGTCGTGATTTTGCCGTATGACCTTGGCGTGAACTTGAAATTACTTCCACCCCAAAAACCAATCTGGGCGACTCCGTGGAGCTAAAGAAACACGTTCCTATGACGCAACCGGCGTAATAACGCTTCCTTGGCGTGATTTTGACGTATGATCTTGGTGTGACCTTGAAATGACCTCCACCCCAAAAACCAATCTGGGCGACTGCGTGGAGCGAAAGAAACACGTTCCTTTGACGTAACCGACGTAATGACGCTTCCTTGGCGTGATTTTGACGTATGACCTTGGCGTGACCTTGAAATGACCTCCGCCCCAAAAACCAATCTGGGCGACTGCGTGGAGCGAAAGAAACACGTTCCTTTGACGTCACCGGCTTAATAACGCTTCTTTGGCGTGATTTTGACGTATGACCTTGGCGTGAGCTTGAAATGACCTCCACCCCAAAAGCCAATCTGGGCGACTCCGTGGAGCGAAAGATACACGTTCCTTTTACGTAACCGGGTTAATAACGCTTTCTTGATGTGATTTTGTCGTATTACCTTGGTGTGACCTTGAAATTACCTCCGCCCCAAAATCCAATCTGGGCGACTCGGTGGAGCGAAAGAATCACGTTCCTTTGACCTTACCGGAGTAATAACGGTTCCTTGACGTGATTTTGACTTATGACCTTGGCGTGACCTTGAAATGACCTCCATCCCAAAAACCAATCTGGGCGACTCCGTGGAGCGAAAGAAACACGTTCCTTTGACGTAACCGGGGTAATAACGCTTTCTTGACGTGATTTTGACGTATTACCTTGTTGTGACCTTGATATGACCTCCGCCCCAAAATCCAATCAGGGCGACTCGGTGGAACGAAAGAAACACGTTCCTTTGACGTAACCGGGGTAATAACGATTCCTTGACGTGATTTTGCCGTATGACCTTGGCGTGACCTTGAAATGACCTCTACCCCAAAAACCAACCTGTGCGACTCCGTGGAGCGAATGAAACACGTTCCCTTGCAGTAACCGGTGTAATAACGCTTCCTTGGCTTGATTTCGACGTATGACCTTGGCGTGACCTTGAAATGACGTCCATCCCAAACACCAATCTGGGCGACTCCGTGGAGCGAAAGAAACAGGTTCCTTTGTCGTAACCGGCGTAATAACGCTTCCTTGGCGTGATTTTGACGTATGACCTTGGCGTGACCTTCAAATGACCTCCATCCCAAAAACCAATCTGGGCGACAGCGTGGAGCGAAAGAAACACGTTCCTTTGTCGTAACCGGGGTAATAACACATTCTTAACGTGATTTTGACGTATGACCTTGGCGTAACCTTGAAATGACCTCCACCCCAAAAACCATTCTGGGCGACTCCGTGGAGCGAAAGAAACACGTTCCTTTTTCGTAACCGGGGTAATAACGCTTTCTTGGCGTGATTTTGACGTATTACCTTGGCGTGACTCTGAAATGACCACTACCCCAAAAACCAACTTGGGCGACGCCGTGGAGCGAAAGAAACACGCTCCTTTGACGTAACCGGCGTAATAACGCTTCCTAGGCGTGATTTTGACGTATGACCTTGGCGTGACCTTGAAATGACCTCCATCCCAAAAACCTATCTGGGCGACAGCGTGGAGCGAAAGAAACACGTTCCTTTAACGTAACCGGCGTAATAATGCTTCCTTGACGTGATTTTGCCGTATGACCTTGGCGTGATCTTGAAATGACCTCCGCCCCAAAAATCAATCTGGGCTACTCCATGGGACGAAAGAAACACGTTCCTTTGTCACAACCGGCGTAATAACGCTTCCTTGACGTGATTTTGCCGTATGATCTTGGCGTAACCTTGAAATGACCTCCGCCCCAAAAACCAATCTGTGCGAATCCATGGAGCGAAAGAAACACGTTCCTTTGACGTAACCGGCGTAATAACGCTTCTTTGGCGCTATTTTGACGTATGCCCTTGGCGTGAGCTTGAAATGACCTCCGCCACAAAAACCAATCTGGGCGACTCCGTGGTGCGAAAGATACATGTTCCTTTTACGTAACCGGGGTAATAACGCTTTCTTGGCGTGATTTTGACGTATTACCTTGGCGTGACTCTGAAATGACCACTACCCCAAAGACCAACTTGGGCGACTCCGTGGAGCGAAAGAAACACGTTCCTTTGTCCCAACCGGCGTAATAACGCTTCCTTGGCGTGATTTTGACGTATGACCTTGGCGTGACCTTGAAATGACCTCCATCCCTAAAACCAATCTGGGCGACAGCTTGGAGCGAAAGAAACACTTTCCTTGGACGTAACCGGCGTAATAACGCATCCTCGACATGATTTTGACGTATTACCTTGGCGTGACCTTGAAATGACTTCCACCCCAAAAACCAATCTGGGCGACTCCGTGGAGCTAAAGAAACACGTTCCTATGACGTAACCGGCGTAATAACGCTTCCTTGGTGTGATTTTGACATATGACCTCGGTGTGACCTTGAAATGACCTCCGCCACAAAAACCAATCTGGGCGACTCCGTGAAGCGAAAGATACACGTTCCTTTGACGTAACCGGTGTAATAACGCTTCCTTGACGTGATTATGCCGTACGACCTTGGCGTGACCTTGAAATATCCTCCGCCCCAAAAACCAATCTGATCGACTCAATGGAGCGAAATAAACAGGTTCCTTGGACGTAACCGGCGTAATAACGCATCCTGGACACGATTTTGACGTTTGACCTTGGCAAGACCTTGAAATGACCTCTACTCAAAAAACCAACCTGTGCGACTCCGTGGAGCGAATGAAACACGTTCCCTTGCAGTAACCGGGGTAATAACGCTTACTTGACGTGATTTTGACGTATGACCTTGGGCGTGAGCTTGAAATGACCTCCGCCACAAAAACCAATCTGGGCGACTCCGTGGAGCGAAAGATACACGTTCCTTTTACGTAACCGGGGTAATAACGCTTTCTTGGCGTGATTTTGACGTATTACCTTGGCGTGACTCTGAAATGACCACTACCCCAAAAACCAACTTGGGCGACGCCGTGGAGCGAAAGAAACACGCTCCTTTGACGTAACCGGCGTAATAACGCTTCCTAGGCGTGATTTTGACGTATGACCTTGGCGTGACCTTGAAATGACCTCCATCCCAAAAACCAATCTGGGCGACAGCGTGGAGCGAAAGAAACACGTTCCTTTAACGTAACCGGCGTAATAATGCTTCCTTGACGTGATTTTGCCGTATGACCTTGGCGTGACCTTGAAATGACCTCCGCCCCAAAAATCAATCTGGGCGACTCCATGGAACGAAAGAAACACGTTCCTTTGACGTAACCGGCGTAATAACGCTTCTTTGGCGTGATTTTGACGTATGACCTTGGGCGTGAGCTTGAAATGACCTCCGCCACAAAAACCAATCTGGGCGACTCCGTGGAGCGAAAGATACACGTTCCTTTTACGTAACCGGGGTAATAACGCTTTCTTGGCGTGATTTTGACGTATTACCTTGGCGTGACTCTGAAATGACCACTACCCCAAAAACCAACTTGGGCGACGCCGTGGAGCGAAAGAAACACGCTCCTTTGACGTAACCGGCGTAATAAAGCTTCCTAGGCGTGATTTTGACGTATGACCTTGGCGTGACCTTGAAATGACCTCCGCCCCAAAAATCAATCTGTGCGACTCCATGGAGCGAAAGAAACACGTTCCTTTGACATTACCGTGGTAATAACGCTTTCTTGACGTGATTTTGACGTATCACCTTGGCGTGACCCTGAAATGCCCACTACTCCAAAATACAACTTGGGCGACTCCGTGGACCGAAGGAAACACGTTCCTTTGACCTAACCGGGGTAATAACGGTTCCTTGACGTGATTTTGACGTATGACCTTGGCGTGACCTTGAAATGACCTCCGCCACAAAAACCAATCTGGGCGACTCCGTGGTGCGAAAGATACACGTTCCTTTTACGTAACCGGGGTAATAACGCTTTCTTGGCGTGATTTTGACGTATTACCTTGGCGTGACTCTGAAATGACCACTACCCCAAAAACCAACTTGGGCGACGCCGTGGAGCGAAAGAAACACGCTCCTTTGACGTAACCGGCATAATAACGCTTCCTAGGCGTGATTTTGACGTATGATCTTGGTGTGACCTTGAAATGACCTCCGCCACAAAAACAAATCTGTGCGACTCCGTGGAGCGAAAGAAACACGTTCCTTTGACGTAACCGGGGTAATAACGCATCCTCGACATGATTTTGACGTATGACCTTGGCAAGACCTTGAAGTGATCTCTACCCCAAAAATCAACCTGTGCGAATCCGTGGAGCGAATGAAACACGTTCCCTTGCAGTAACCGGGGAATAACGCTCCCTTGGCTTTATTTCGACATATGACCTTGGCGTGACCTTGAAATGACTTCCATCCCAAAAATCAATCTGGGCGACTCCGTGGTGCGATAGAAACACGTTCCTTTGACGTAACCGGTGTAATAATGCTTACTCAACGTGATTTTGACGTGAGATCTTGTCGTGACATTGAAATGACATCCGCCACAAAAACCAATCTGGGGGACTCCGTGGAGCGAAAGATACACGATCCTTTGACGTATCCGGGGTAATAACGCTTCCTTGGCGTGATTTTGACGTATGACCTTGGCGTGACCTTGAAATGACATCCACCCCAAAAACCAATCTGGGCGACTCCGTGGAGCGAAAGAAACACGTTCCTTTGAGTAACCGGCGTAATAACGCTTCTTTGGCGTGTTTTTGACGTATGACCTTGGCTTGTCCTTGAAATGATCTTCCCACCAAAAACCAATCTGGGCGACTCCGTAGAGCGAAAGAAACACGTTCCTTTCACGTAACCGTGGTATTAACGCTTCCTTGGCGTGATTTTGACGTATGACCTTGTCATGACCTTGAAATGACCTCCACCCCAAAAACTAATCTGAGCGACTCCGTGGAACGAAGGAAACACGTTCCTTCGACGTAACCGGCGTAATAACGCTTCTTTGGCGTGATTTTGACGTATGACCTTGGCGTGACCTTGAAATGGCCATCACCCCAAAAACCAATCTGGGCGACTCCGTAGAGCGAAAGAAACACGTTCCTTTGACGTAACCGGCGTAATAACGCTTCCTTGGCGTGATTTTGACGTATGACCTTGTCGTGACCTTGAAATGACCTCCACCCCAAAAACCAATCTGCGCTACTCCGTGGAGCGAAAGAAACACGTTCCTTTGACGTAACCGGCGTAATAAGGCATGGTCGTCATGATTTGACGTATGACCTTGGCGAGACCTTAAAATGACCTCCACCCCAAAAACCTATCTGGGCGACTCCGTGGAGCGAAAGAAACACGTTCCTTTGACGTAACCGGCGTAATAACGCTTCTTTGGCGTGATTTTGACGTATGATCTTGGCGTGACCTTGAAATGAACTGCGCCACAAAAACCAATTTGTGCGACTCCGTGGAGCGAAAGAAACACGTTCCTTTTTCATAACCGGGGTAATAACGCATTCTTGACGTGATTTTGACGTGTGACCTTGGCGTGACCTTGAAATGACCTCCGCCACAAAAACCAATCTAGGCGACTCCGTGGATGCGAAAGATACACGTTCCTTTGACGTAACCGGGGTAATAACGCTTCCTTGACGTGATTTTGACGTATGTCCTTGGCGTAACCTTGAAATGACCTCCACCCCAAAAACCAATCTGGTCGACTCCGTGGAGCGAAACAAACACGTTCCTTTTTCGTAACCAGGGTAATAACGCATTCTTGACGTGATTTTGACGTATCACCTTGGCGTGACCTTGAAATGACCTCCACCCCAAAAACCAATCTGTGCGACTCCGTGGAGCGAAAGTAACACGTTCCTTTGACGTCACCGGCGTAATAACGCATCCTCGACATGATTTTGACGTATGACCTTGGCAAGACCTTGAAATGACCTCTACCCCAAAAACAATCTGGGCGACTCCGTGAAGCGAAGGAAACACGTTCCTTTGACGTAACCGGTGTAATAATGCTTACTCGATGTGATTTTGACGTGTGATCTTGGCGTGACATTGAAATGACCTCCGCCACAAAAACCAATCTGGGGGACTCCGTGGAGCGTAAGATACACGTTCCTTTTACGTAACCGGGGTAATAACGCTTTCTTGACGTGATTTTGACGTATTACCTTGGTGTGACCTTGAAATGACCTCCGTCCCATAATCCAATCTGGGCGACTCGGTGCAGCGAAAGAATCACGTTCCTTTGACCTAACCGGGGTAATAACGGTTCATTGACGTGATTTTGACGTATGACCTTGGCGTGACCTTAAAATGACCTCCACACCAAAAACCAATCTGGGCGACTCGGTGCAGCGAAAGAGACACGTTCCTTTTACGTAACCGGGGTAATAACGCATTCTTGACGTGATTTTGACGTGTGACCTTGGCGTGACCTTGAAATGACCTCCACCCCAAAAACCAATCTGGGCGACTCCGTGGAGCGAAACAAACACGTTCCTTTTCCGTAACCGCGGTAATAACGCATTCTTGACGTGATTTTGACGTATGACCTTGGCGTGACCTTGAAATGACCTCCACCCCAAAAACCAATCTGGGCGACTGCGTGGAGCGAAAGAAACACGTCCCTTTGACGTAACCGACGTAATGACGCTTCCTTGGCGTGATTTTGACGTATGACCTTGGCGTGACCTTGAAATGACCTTCACCCCAAAAACCAATCTGGGCGACTCCGTGGAGCGAAAGAAACACGTTCCTTTTTCGTAACCGGGGTAATAACGCATTCTTGACGTGATTTTGACGTGTGACCTTGGCGTGACCTTGAAATGACCTCCACCCCAAAAACCAATCTGGGCGACTCCGTGGAGCGAAAGAAACACGTTCCTTTGACGTAACCGGGGTAATAACGCTTCCTTGACGTGATTTTGACATATGACCTTGGCATGAGCTTGAAATGACCTCCACCGAAAAAACCAATCTGGGCGACTCCGTAGAGCGAAAGAAACACGTTCCTTTGACGTAACAGGCGTAATGACGCTTCTTTGGCGTGATTTTGACGTATGACCTTGGCGTGACCTTGAAATGGTCTTCACCCCCAAAAACCAATATGGGCGACTGCGTAGAGCGAAAGAGACACGTTCCTTTTTCGTAACCGGGGTAATAACGCATTCTTGACGTGATTTTGACGTGTGACCTTGGCGTGACCTTGAAATGACCTCCACCCCGAAACCCAATCTGGGCGACTCCGTGGAGCGAAAGAAACACGTTCCTTTGACGTCACCGGCGTGATATCGCTTCTTTGGCGTGATTTTGACGTATGACCTTGGCGTGAGCTTGACATGACCTCCGCCACAAGAACCAATCTAGGCGACTCCGTGGATGCGAAAGATACACGTTCCTTTGACGTAACCGGGGTAATAACGCTTCCTTGACGTGATTTTGACGTATGACCTTCGCGTGACCTTGAAATGACTTCCATCCCAAAAACCAATCTGGGCGACTCCGTGGAGCGTAAGATACACGTTCCTTTGACGTAACCGGGGTAATAACGCTTCCTTGACGTGATTTTGACGTATGACCTTGGCGTGACCTTGAAATGACTTCCATCCCAAAAACCAATCTGGGCGACTCCGTAGAGCGAAAGAAACACGTTGCTTTTCCGTAACCAGGGTAATAACGCATTCTTGACGTGATTTTGACGTATGTCCTTGGCGTAACCTTGAAATGACCTCCACCCCAAAAACCAATCTGGTCGACTCCGTGGAGCGAAACAAACACGTTCCTTTTTCGTAACCAGGGTAATAACGCATTCTTGACGTGATTTTGACGTATCACCTTGGCGTGACCTTGAAATGACCTCCACCCCAAAAACCAATCTGTGCGACTCCGTGGAGCGAAAGTAACACGTTCCTTTGACGTCACCGGCGTAATAACGCATCCTCGACATGATTTTGACGTATGACCTTGGCAAGACCTTGAAATGACCTCTACCCCAAAAACAATCTGGGCGACTCCGTGAAGCGAAGGAAACACGTTCCTTTGACGTAACCGGTGTAATAATGCTTACTCGATGTGATTTTGACGTGTGATCTTGGCGTGACATTGAAATGACCTCCGCCACAAAAACCAATCTGGGGGACTCCGTGGAGCGTAAGATACACGTTCCTTTTACGTAACCGGGGTAATAACGCTTTCTTGACGTGATTTTGACGTATTACCTTGGTGTGACCTTGAAATGACCTCCGTCCCATAATCCAATCTGGGCGACTCGGTGCAGCGAAAGAATCACGTTCCTTTGACCTAACCGGGGTAATAACGGTTCATTGACGTGATTTTGACGTATGACCTTGGCGTGACCTTAAAATGACCTCCACACCAAAAACCAATCTGGGCGACTCGGTGCAGCGAAAGAGACACGTTCCTTTTACGTAACCGGGGTAATAACGCATTCTTGACGTGATTTTGACGTGTGACCTTGGCGTGACCTTGAAATGACCTCCACCCCAAAAACCAATCTGGTCGACTCCGTGGAGCGAAACAAACACGTTCCTTTTTCGTAACCAGGGTAATAACGCATTCTTGACGTGATTTTGACGTATCACCTTGGCGTGACCTTGAAATGACCTCCACCCCAAAAACCAATCTGTGCGACTCCGTGGAGCGAAAGTAACACGTTCCTTTGACGTCACCGGCGTAATAACGCATCCTCGACATGATTTTGACGTATGACCTTGGCAAGACCTTGAAATGACCTCTACCCCAAAAACAATCTGGGCGACTCCGTGAAGCGAAGGAAACACGTTCCTTTGACGTAACCGGTGTAATAATGCTTACTCGATGTGATTTTGACGTGTGATCTTGGCGTGACATTGAAATGACCTCCGCCACAAAAACCAATCTGGGGGACTCCGTGGAGCGTAAGATACACGTTCCTTTTACGTAACCGGGGTAATAACGCTTTCTTGACGTGATTTTGACGTATTACCTTGGTGTGACCTTGAAATGACCTCCGTCCCATAATCCAATCTGGGCGACTCGGTGCAGCGAAAGAATCACGTTCCTTTGACCTAACCGGGGTAATAACGGTTCATTGACGTGATTTTGACGTATGACCTTGGCGTGACCTTAAAATGACCTCCACACCAAAAACCAATCTGGGCGACTCGGTGCAGCGAAAGAGACACGTTCCTTTTACGTAACCGGGGTAATAACGCATTCTTGACGTGATTTTGACGTGTGACCTTGGCGTGACCTTGAAATGACCTCCACCCCAAAAACCAATCTGGGCGACTCCGTGGAGCGAAACAAACACGTTCCTTTTCCGTAACCGCGGTAATAACGCATTCTTGACGTGATTTTGACGTATGACCTTGGCGTGACCTTGAAATGACCTCCACCCCAAAAACCAATCTGGGCGACTGCGTGGAGCGAAAGAAACACGTCCCTTTGACGTAACCGACGTAATGACGCTTCCTTGGCGTGATTTTGACGTATGACCTTGGCGTGACCTTGAAATGACCTTCACCCCAAAAACCAATCTGGGCGACTCCGTGGAGCGAAAGAAACACGTTCCTTTTTCGTAACCGGGGTAATAACGCATTCTTGACGTGATTTTGACGTGTGACCTTGGCGTGACCTTGAAATGACCTCCACCCCAAAAACCAATCTGGGCGACTCCGTGGAGCGAAAGAAACACGTTCCTTTGACGTAACCGGGGTAATAACGCTTCCTTGACGTGATTTTGACATATGACCTTGGCGTGAGCTTGAAATGACCTCCACCGAAAAAACCAATCTGGGCGACTCCGTAGAGCGAAAGAAACACGTTCCTTTGACGTAACAGGCGTAATGACGCTTCTTTGGCGTGATTTTGACGTATGACCTTGGCGTGACCTTGAAATGGTCTTCACCCCCAAAAACCAATATGGGCGACTGCGTAGAGCGAAAGAGACACGTTCCTTTTTCGTAACCGGGGTAATAACGCATTCTTGACGTGATTTTGACGTGTGACCTTGGCGTGACCTTGAAATGACCTCCACCCCGAAACCCAATCTGGGCGACTCCGTGGAGCGAAAGAAACACGTTCCTTTGACGTCACCGGCGTGATATCGCTTCTTTGGCGTGATTTTGACGTATGACCTTGGCGTGAGCTTGACATGACCTCCGCCACAAGAACCAATCTAGGCGACTCCGTGGATGCGAAAGATACACGTTCCTTTGACGTAACCGGGGTAATAACGCTTCCTTGACGTGATTTTGACGTATGACCTTCGCGTGACCTTGAAATGACTTCCATCCCAAAAACCAATCTGGGCGACTCCGTGGAGCGTAAGATACACGTTCCTTTGACGTAACCGGGGTAATAACGCTTCCTTGACGTGATTTTGACGTATGACCTTGGCGTGACCTTGAAATGACTTCCATCCCAAAAACCAATCTGGGCGACTCCGTAGAGCGAAAGAAACACGTTGCTTTTCCGTAACCAGGGTAATAACGCATTCTTGACGTGATTTTGACGTATGTCCTTGGCGTAACCTTGAAATGACCTCCACCCCAAAAACCAATCTGGTCGACTCCGTGGAGCGAAACAAACACGTTCCTTTTTCGTAACCAGGGTAATAACGCATTCTTGACGTGATTTTGACGTATCACCTTGGCGTGACCTTGAAATGACCTCCACCCCAAAAACCAATCTGTGCGACTCCGTGGAGCGAAAGTAACACGTTCCTTTGACGTCACCGGCGTAATAACGCATCCTCGACATGATTTTGACGTATGACCTTGGCAAGACCTTGAAATGACCTCTACCCCAAAAACAATCTGGGCGACTCCGTGAAGCGAAGGAAACACGTTCCTTTGACGTAACCGGTGTAATAATGCTTACTCGATGTGATTTTGACGTGTGATCTTGGCGTGACATTGAAATGACCTCCGCCACAAAAACCAATCTGGGGGACTCCGTGGAGCGTAAGATACACGTTCCTTTTACGTAACCGGGGTAATAACGCTTTCTTGACGTGATTTTGACGTATTACCTTGGTGTGACCTTGAAATGACCTCCGTCCCATAATCCAATCTGGGCGACTCGGTGCAGCGAAAGAATCACGTTCCTTTGACCTAACCGGGGTAATAACGGTTCATTGACGTGATTTTGACGTATGACCTTGGCGTGACCTTAAAATGACCTCCACACCAAAAACCAATCTGGGCGACTCGGTGCAGCGAAAGAGACACGTTCCTTTTACGTAACCGGGGTAATAACGCATTCTTGACGTGATTTTGACGTGTGACCTTGGCGTGACCTTGAAATGACCTCCACCCCAAAAACCAATCTGGGCGACTCCGTGGAGCGAAACAAACACGTTCCTTTTCCGTAACCGCGGTAATAACGCATTCTTGACGTGATTTTGACGTATGACCTTGGCGTGACCTTGAAATGACCTCCACCCCAAAAACCAATCTGGGCGACTGCGTGGAGCGAAAGAAACACGTCCCTTTGACGTAACCGACGTAATGACGCTTCCTTGGCGTGATTTTGACGTATGACCTTGGCGTGACCTTGAAATGACCTTCACCCCAAAAACCAATCTGGGCGACTCCGTGGAGCGAAAGAAACACGTTCCTTTTTCGTAACCGGGGTAATAACGCATTCTTGACGTGATTTTGACGTGTGACCTTGGCGTGACCTTGAAATGACCTCCACCCCAAAAACCAATCTGGGCGACTCCGTGGAGCGAAAGAAACACGTTCCTTTGACGTAACCGGGGTAATAACGCTTCCTTGACGTGATTTTGACATATGACCTTGGCGTGAGCTTGAAATGACCTCCACCGAAAAAACCAATCTGGGCGACTCCGTAGAGCGAAAGAAACACGTTCCTTTGACGTAACAGGCGTAATGACGCTTCTTTGGCGTGATTTTGACGTATGACCTTGGCGTGACCTTGAAATGG
Organism: Megalopta genalis; assembly: GCF_051020955.1. Lineage (NCBI taxonomy): Eukaryota > Metazoa > Arthropoda > Insecta > Hymenoptera > Halictidae > Megalopta > Megalopta genalis. Next base: position 298,709 of record NC_135026.1, on the reverse strand, counting down.
TCTTCACCCCCAAAAACCAATATGGGCGACTGCGTAGAGCGAAAGAGACACGTTCCTTTTTCGTAACCGGGGTAATAACGCATTCTTGACGTGATTTTGACGTGTGACCTTGGCGTGACCTTGAAATGACCTCCACCCCGAAACCCAATCTGGGCGACTCCGTGGAGCGAAAGAAACACGTTCCTTTGACGTCACCGGCGTGATATCGCTTCTTTGGCGTGATTTTGACGTATGACCTTGGCGTGAGCTTGACATGACCTCCGCCACAAGAACCAATCTAGGCGACTCCGTGGATGCGAAAGATACACATTCCTTTGACGTAACCGGGGTAATAACGCTTCCTTGACGTGATTTTGACGTATGACCTTGTCGTGACCTTGAAATGACCTCCACCCCAAAAACCAATCTGGGCGACTGCGTGGAGCAAAAGAAACACGTCCCTTTGACGTAACCGACGTAATGACGCTTCCTTGGCGTGATTTTGACGTATTACCTTGGTGTGACCTTGAAATGACCTCCGCCCCAAAATCCAATCTGGGCGACTCGGTGCAGCGAAAGAATCACGTTCCTTTGATCTAACCGGGGTAATAACGGTTCATTGACGTGATTTTGACGTATGACCTTGGCGTGACCTTAAAATGACCTCCACCCCAAAAACCAATCTGAGCGTCTCCGTGGAGCGAAAGAAACACGTTCCTTTGACGTCACCGGCGTAATAACGCATCCACGACATGATTTTGACGTATGACCTTGGCAAGACCTTGAAATGACCTCTACCCCAAAAACAATCTGGGCGACTCCGTGAAGCGAAGGAAACACGTTCCTTTGACGTAACCGGTGTAATAATGCTTACTCGATGTGATTTTGACGTGTGATCTTGGCGTGACATTGAAATGACCTCCGCCACAAAAACCAATCTGGGGGACTCCGTGGAGCGTAAGATACACGTTCCTTTTACGTAACCGGGGTAATAACGCTTTCTTGACGTGATTTTGACGTATTACCTTGGTGTGACCTTGAAATGACCTCCGTCCCATAATCCAATCTGGGCGACTCGGTGCAGCGAAAGAATCACGTTTCTTTGACCTAACCGGGGTAATAACGGTTCATTGACGTGATTTTGACGTATGACCTTGGCGTGACCTTAAAATGACCTCCACCCCAAAAACCAATCTGGGCGACTCGGTGCAGCGAAAGAGACACGTTCCTTTTACGTAACCGGGGTAATAACGCATTCTTGACGTGATTTTGACGTGTGACCTTGGCGTGACCTTGAAATGACCTCCACCCCAAAAACCAATCTGGGCGACTCCGTGGAGCGAAACAAACACGTTCCTTTTCCGTAACCGCGGTAATAACGCATTCTTGACGTGATTTTGACGTATGACCTTGGCGTGACCTTGAAATGACCTCCACCCCAAAAACCAATCTGGGCGACTGCGTGGAGCGAAAGAAACACGTCCCTTTGACGTAACCGACGTAATGACGCTTCCTTGGCGTGATTTTGACGTATGACCTTGGCGTGACCTTGAAATGACCTTCACCCCAAAAACCAATCTGGGCGACTCCGTGGAGCGAAAGAAACACGTTCCTTTTTCGTAACCGGGGTAATAACGCATTCTTGACGTGATTTTGACGTGTGACCTTGGCGTGACCTTGAAATGACCTCCACCCCAAAAACCAATCTGGGCGACTCCGTGGAGCGAAAGAAACACGTTCCTTTGACGTAACCGGGGTAATAACGCTTCCTTGACGTGATTTTGACATATGACCTTGGCGTGAGCTTGAAATGACCTCCACCGAAAAAACCAATCTGGGCGACTCCGTAGAGCGAAAGAAACACGTTCCTTTGACGTAACCGGCGTAATGACGCTTCTTTGGCGTGATTTTGACGTATGACCTTGGCGTGACCTTGAAATGGTCTTCACCCCCAAAAACCAATATGGGCGACTGCGTAGAGCGAAAGAGACACGTTCCTTTTTCGTAACCGGGGTAATAACGCATTCTTGACGTGATTTTGACGTGTGACCTTGGCGTGACCTTGAAATGACCTCCACCCCGAAACCCAATCTGGGCGACTCCGTGGAGCGAAAGAAACACGTTCCTTTGACGTCACCGGCGTGATAACGCTTCTTTGGCGTGATTTTGACGTATGACCTTGGCGTGAGCTTGACATGACCTCCGCCACAAGAACCAATCTAGGCGACTCCGTGGATGCGAAAGATACACATTCCTTTGACGTAACCGGGGTAATAACGCTTCCTTGACGTGATTTTGACGTATGACCTTGGCGTGACCTTGAAATGACCTCCACCCCAAAAACCAATCTGGGCGACTGCGTGGAGCGAAAGAAACACGTCCCTTTGACGTAACCGACGTAATGACGCTTCCTTGGCGTGATTTTGACGTATTACCTTGGTGTGACCTTGAAATGACCTCCGCCCCAAAATCCAATCTGGGCGACTCGGTGCAGCGAAAGAATCACGTTCCTTTGATCTAACCGGGGTAATAACGGTTCATTGACGTGATTTTGACGTATGACCTTGGCGTGACCTTAAAATGACCTCCACCCCAAAAACCAATCTGAGCGTCTCCGTGGAGCGAAAGAAATACGTTCCTTTGACGTCACCGGCGTAATAACGCATCCTCGACATGATTTTGACGTATGACCTTGGCAAGACCTTGAAATGACCTCTACCCCAAAAACAATCTGGGCGACTCCGTGAAGCGAAGGAAACACGTTCCTTTGACGTAACCGGTGTAATAATGCTTACTCGATGTGATTTTGACGTGTGATCTTGGCGTGACATTGAAATGACCTCCGCCACAAAAACCAATCTGGGGGACTCCGTGGAGCGTAAGATACACGTTCCTTTTACGTAACCGGGGTAATAACGCTTTCTTGACGTGATTTTGACGTATTACCTTGGTGTGACCTTGAAATGACCTCCGTCCCATAATCCAATCTGGGCGACTCGATGCAGCGAAAGAATCACGTTCCTTTGACCTAACCGGGGTAATAACGGTTCATTGACGTGATTTTGACGTATGACCTTGGCGTGACCTTAAAATGACCTCCACCCCAAAAACCAATCTGGGCGACTCGGTGCAGCGAAAGAGACACGTTCATTTTACGTAACCGGGGTAATAACGCATTCTTGACGTGATTTTGACGTGTGACCTTGGCGTGACCTTGAAATGACCTCCACCCCAAAAACCAATCTGGGCGACTCCGTGGAGCGAAACAAACACGTTCCTTTTCCGTAACCGCGGTAATAACGCATTCTTGACGTGATTTTGACGTATGACCTTGGCGTGACCTTGAAATGACCTCCACCCCAAAAACCAATCTGGGCGACTGCGTGGAGCGAAAGAAACACGTCCCTTTGACGTAACCGACGTAATGACGCTTCCTTGGCGTGATTTTGACGTATGACCTTGGCGTGACCTTGAAATGACCTTCACCCCAAAAACCAATCTGGGCGACTCCGTGGAGCGAAAGAAACACGTTCCTTTTTCGTAACCGGGGTAATAACGCATTCTTGACGTGATTTTGACGTGTGACCTTGGCGTGACCTTGAAATGACCTCCACCCCAAAAACCAATCTGGGCGACTCCGTGGAGCGAAAGAAACACGTTCCTTTGACGTAACCGGGGTAATAACGCTTCCTTGACGTGATTTTGACATATGACCTTGGCGTGAGCTTGAAATGACCTCCACCCAAAAAACCAATCTGGGCGACTCCGTAGAGCGAAAGAAACACGTTCCTTTGACGTAACCGGCGTAATGACGCATCTTTGGCGTGATTTTGACGTATGACCTTGGCGTGACCTTGAAATGGTCTTCACCCCCAAAAACCAATATGGGCGACTGCGTAGAGCGAAAGAAACACGTTCCTTTTTCGTAACCGGGGTAATAACGCATTCTTGACGTGATTTTGACGTGTGACCTTGGCGTGACCTTGAAATGACCTCCACCCCGAAACCCAATCTGGGCGACTCCGTGGAGCGAAAGAAACACGTTCCTTTGACGTCACCGGCGTGATAACGCTTCTTTGGCGTGATTTTGACGTATGACCTTGGCGTAAGCTTGACATGACCTCCGCCACAAGAACCAATCTAGGCGACTCCGTGGATGCGAAAGATACACATTCCTTTGACGTAACCGGGGTAATAACGCTTCCTTGACGTGATTTTGACGTATGACCTTGGCGTGACCTTGAAATGACCTCCACCCCAAAAACCAATCTGGGCGACTGCGTGGAGCGAAAGAAACACGTCCCTTTGACGTAACCGACGTAATGACGCTTCTTTGGCGTGATTTTGACGTATGACCTTGGCGTGACCTCGAAATGACCTTCACCAAAAAAACCAATCTGGGCGACTCCGTAGAGCGAAATAAACACGTTCCTTTTAGGTAACCAGGGTATTAACGCTTCCTTGACGTGATTTTGACGTATGAACTTGTCATGACCTTGAAATGACCTTCACTCCAAAAACTAATCTGAGCGACTCCGTGGAGCGAAAGAAACACGTTCCTTTGAGTAACCGGCGTAATAACGCTTCTTTGGCGTGTTTTTGACGTATGACCTTGGCGTGACCTTGAAATGAACTGCGCCACAAAAAACAATTTGTGCGACTCCGTGGAGCGAAAGAAACACGTTCCTTTGACGTAACCGGGGTAATAGCGCTTCCTTGACGTGATTTTGACATATGACCTTGGCGTGAGCTTGAAATGACCTCCACCCCAAAAACCAATCTGGGCGACTCCGTGGAGCGAAAGAAACACGTTCCTTTGACGTAACCGGCGTAATAACGCTTCTTTGGCGTGATTTTGACGTATGACCTTGGCGTGACCTTGAAATGGTCTTCACCCCCAAAAACCAATATGGGCGACTGCGTAGAGCGAAAGAAACACGTTCCTTTTTCGTAACCGGGGTAATAACGCATTCTTGACGTGATTTTGACGTGTGACCTTGGCGTGACCTTGAAATGACCTCCACCCCAAAACCCAATCTGGGCGACTCCGTGGAGCGAAAGAATCACGATCCTTTGACGTAACCGGCGTGATAACGCTTCTTTGGCGTGATTTTGACGTAAGACCTTGGCGTGAGCTTGAAATGACCTCCGCCACAAAAACTAATCTAGGCGACTCCGTGGATGCGAAAGATACACGTTCCTTTGACGTAACCGGGGTAATAACGCTTCCTTGACGTGATTTTGACGTATGACCTTGGCGTGACCTTAAAATGACCTCCACCCCAAAAACCAATCTGGGCGTCTCCGTGGAGCGAAAGAAACACGTTCCTTTAACGTAACCGGCGTAATAACGCTTCTTTGGCGAGATTTTGACGTATGACCTTGGCGTGACCTTAAAATGACCTCCACCCCAAAAACCAATCTGGGCGTCTCCGTGGAGCGAAAGAAACACGTTCCTTTAACGTAACCGGCGTAATAACGCTTCTTTGGCGTGATTTTGACGTATGATCTTGGCGTGACCTTGAAATGACCTCCACCCCAAAAACCAATCTGGTCGACTCCGTGGAGCGAAACAAACACGTTCCTTTTTCGTAAGCAGGGTAATAACGCATTCTTGACGTGATTTTGACGTATGACCTTGGCGTGACCTTGAAATGAGCTCCACCCCAAAAACCAATCTGGGCGACTGCGTGGAGCGAAAGAAACACGTCCCTTTGACGTAACCGACGTAATGACGCTTCCTTGGCGTGATTTTGACGTATGACCTTGGCGTGACCTTGAAATGACCTTCACCCCAAAACCAATCTAGGCGACTCCGTAGAGCGAAAGAAACACGTTCCTTTTACGTAACCAGGGTATTAACGCTTCCTTGGCGTGATTTTGACGTATGACCTTGTCATGACCTTCAAATGACCTTCACCCCAAGAACCAATATGGGCGACTGCGTAGAGCGTAAGATACACGTTCCTTTTACGTAACCGGGGTATTAACGCTTTCTTGACCTGATTTTGACGTATTACCTTGGTGTGACCTTGAAATGACCTCCGTCACAAAATCCAATCTGGGCGACTCGGTGCAGCGCAAGAATCACGTTCCGTTGACCTAACCGGGGTAATAACGGTTCCTTGACGTGATTTTGACGTATGACCTTGGCGTGAGCTTGAAATGACCTCCGCCACAAGAACCAATCTAGGCGACTCCGTGGATGCGAAAGATACACGTTCCTTTGACGTAACCGGGGTAATAACGCTTCCTTGACGTGATTTTGACGTATGACCTTGGCGTGACCTTGAAATGACTTCCATCCCAAAAACCAATGTGGGCGACTCCGTGGAGCGTAAGATACACGTTCCTTTAACGTAACCGGCGTAATAACGCTTCTTTGGCGTGATTTTGACGTATGATCTTGGCGTGACCTTGAAATGACTTCCATCCCAAAAACCAATCTGGGCGACTCCGTGGAACGAAAGAAACACGTTCCTTCGACGTAACCGGCGTAATAACGCTTTTTTGGCGTGATTTTGACGTATGACCTTGGCGTGACCTTGAAATTATCTTCACCCCAAAAACCATTCTGGGCGACTCCGTAGAGCGAAAGAAACACGTTCCTTTTTCGTAACCGGGGTAATAACGCATTCTTGACGTGATTTTGACGTATGATCTTGGCGTAACCTTGAAATGACCTCCACCCCAAAAACCAATCTGGTCGACTCCGTGGAGCGAAACAAACACGTTCCTTTTTCGTAACCAGGGTAATAACGCATTCTTGACGTGATTTTGACGTATGACCTTGGCGTGACCTTGAAATGAGCTCCACCCCAAAAACCAATCTGGGCGACTGCGTGGAGCGAAAGAAACACGTCCCTTTGACGTAACCGACGTAATGACGCTTCCTTGGCGTGATTTTGACGTATGACCTTGGCGTGACCTTGAAATGACCTTCACCCCAAAAACCAATCTAGGCGACTCCGTAGAGCGAAAGAAACACGTTCCTTTTACGTAACCAGGGTATTAACGCTTCCTTGGCGTGATTTTGACGTATGACCTTGTCATGACCTTCAAATGACCTTCACCCCAAGAACCAATATGGGCGACTGCGTAGAGCGTAAGATACACGTTCCTTTTACGTAACCGGGGTATTAACGCTTTCTTGACCTGATTTTGACGTATTACCTTGGTGTGACCTTGAAATGACCTCCGTCACAAAATCCAATCTGGGCGACTCGGTGCAGCGCAAGAATCACGTTCCGTTGACCTAACCGGGGTAATAACGGTTCCTTGACGTGATTTTGACGTATGACCTTGGCGTGAGCTTGAAATGACCTCCGCCACAATAACCAATCTAGGCGACTCCGTGGATGCGAAAGATACACGTTCCTTTGACGTAACCGGGGTAATAACGCTTCCTTGACGTGATTTTGACGTATGACCTTGGCGTGACCTTGAAATGACTTCCATCCCAAAAACCAATGTGGGCGACTCCGTGGAGCGTAAGATACACGTTCCTTTAACGTAACCGGCGTAATAACGCTTCTTTGGCGTGATTTTGACGTATGATCTTGGCGTGACCTTGAAATGACTTCCATCCCAAAAACCAATCTGGGCGACTCCGTGGAACGAAAGAAACACGTTCCTTCGACGTAACCGGCGTAATAACGCTTTTTTGGCGTGATTTTGACGTATGACCTTGGCGTGACCTTGAAATTATCTTCACCCCAAAAACCATTCTGGGCGACTCCGTAGAGCGAAAGAAACGCGTTCCTTTTTCGTAACCGGGGTAATAACGCATTCTTGACGTGATTTTGACGTATGATCTTGGCGTAACCTTGAAATGACCTCCACCCCAAAAACCAATCTGGTCGACTCCGTGGAGCGAAACAAACACGTTCCTTTTTCGTAACCAGGGTAATAACGCATTCTTGACGTGATTTTGACGTATGACCTTGGCGTGACCTTGAAATGAGCTCCACCCCAAAAACCAATCTGGGCGACTGCGTGGAGCGAAAGAAACACGTCCCTTTGACGTAACCGACGTAATGACGCTTCCTTGGCGTGATTTTGACGTATGACCTTGGCGTGACCTTGAAATGACCTTCACCCCAAAACCAATCTAGGCGACTCCGTAGAGCGAAAGAAACACGTTCCTTTTACGTAACCAGGGTATTAACGCTTCCTTGGCGTGATTTTGACGTATGACCTTGTCATGACCTTCAAATGACCTTCACCCCAAGAACCAATATGGGCGACTGCGTAGAGCGTAAGATACACGTTCCTTTTACGTAACCGGGGTATTAACGCTTTCTTGACCTGATTTTGACGTATTACCTTGGTGTGACCTTGAAATGACCTCCGTCACAAAATCCAATCTGGGCGACTCGGTGCAGCGCAAGAATCACGTTCCGTTGACCTAACCGGGGTAATAACGGTTCCTTGACGTGATTTTGACGTATGACCTTGGCGTGAGCTTGAAATGACCTCCGCCACAAGAACCAATCTAGGCGACTCCGTGGATGCGAAAGATACACGTTCCTTTGACGTAACCGGGGTAATAACGCTTCCTTGACGTGATTTTGACGTATGACCTTGGCGTGACCTTGAAATGACTTCCATCCCAAAAACCAATGTGGGCGACTCCGTGGAGCGTAAGATACACGTTCCTTTAACGTAACCGGCGTAATAACGCTTCTTTGGCGTGATTTTGACGTATGATCTTGGCGTGACCTTGAAATGACTTCCATCCCAAAAACCAATCTGGGCGACTCCGTGGAACGAAAGAAACACGTTCCTTCGACGTAACCGGCGTAATAACGCTTTTTTGGCGTGATTTTGACGTATGACCTTGGCGTGACCTTGAAATTATCTTCACCCCAAAAACCATTCTGGGCGACTCCGTAGAGCGAAAGAAACACGTTCCTTTTTCGTAACCGGGGTAATAACGCATTCTTGACGTGATTTTGACGTATGATCTTGGCGTAACCTTGAAATGACCTCCACCCCAAAAACCAATCTGGTCGACTCCGTGGAGCGAAACAAACACGTTCCTTTTTCGTAACCAGGGTAATAACGCATTCTTGACGTGATTTTGACGTATGACCTTGGCGTGACCTTGAAATGAGCTCCACCCCAAAAACCAATCTGGGCGACTGCGTGGAGCGAAAGAAACACGTCCCTTTGACGTAACCGACGTAATGACGCTTCCTTGGCGTGATTTTGACGTATGACCTTGGCGTGACCTTGAAATGACCTTCACCCCAAAAACCAATCTAGGCGACTCCGTAGAGCGAAAGAAACACGTTCCTTTTACGTAACCAGGGTATTAACGCTTCCTTGGCGTGATTTTGACGTATGACCTTGTCATGACCTTCAAATGACCTTCACCCCAAGAACCAATATGGGCGACTGCGTAGAGCGTAAGATACACGTTCCTTTTACGTAACCGGGGTATTAACGCTTTCTTGACCTGATTTTGACGTATTACCTTGGTGTGACCTTGAAATGACCTCCGTCACAAAATCCAATCTGGGCGACTCGGTGCAGCGCAAGAATCACGTTCCGTTGACCTAACCGGGGTAATAACGGTTCCTTGACGTGATTTTGACGTATGACCTTGGCGTGAGCTTGAAATGACCTCCGCCACAATAACCAATCTAGGCGACTCCGTGGATGCGAAAGATACACGTTCCTTTGACGTAACCGGGGTAATAACGCTTCCTTGACGTGATTTTGACGTATGACCATGGCGTGACCTTGAAATGACTTCCATCCCAAAAACCAATGTGGGCGACTCCGTGGAGCGTAAGATACACGTTCCTTTAACGTAACCGGCGTAATAACGCTTCTTTGGCGTGATTTTGACGTATGATCTTGGCGTGACCTTGAAATGACTTCCATCCCAAAAACCAATCTGGGCGACTCCGTGGAACGAAAGAAACACGTTCCTTCGACGTAACCGGCGTAATAACGCTTTTTTGGCGTGATTTTGACGTATGACCTTGGCGTGACCTTGAAATTATCTTCACCCCAAAAACCATTCTGGGCGACTCCGTAGAGCGAAAGAAACGCGTTCCTTTTTCGTAACCGGGGTAATAACGCATTCTTGACGTGATTTTGACGTATGATCTTGGCGTAACCTTGAAATGATCTCCACCCCAAAAACCAATCTGGTCGACTCCGTGGAGCGAAACAAACACGTTCCTTTTTCGTAACCAGGGTAATAACGCATTCTTGACGTGATTTTGACGTATGACCTTGGCGTGACCTTGAAATGAGCTCCACCCCAAAAACCAATCTGGGCGACTGCGTGGAGCGAAAGAAACACGTCCCTTTGACGTAACCGACGTAATGACGCTTCCTTGGCGTGATTTTGACGTATGACCTTGGCGTGACCTTGAAATGACCTTCACCCCAAAAACCAATCTAGGCGACTCCGTAGAGCGAAAGAAACACGTTCCTTTTACGTAACCAGGGTATTAACGCTTCCTTGGCGTGATTTTGACGTATGACCTTGTCATGACCTTCAAATGACCTTCACCCCAAGAACCAATATGGGCGACTGCGTAGAGCGTAAGATACACGTTCCTTTTACGTAACCGGGGTATTAACGCTTTCTTGACCTGATTTTGACGTATTACCTTGGTGTGACCTTGAAATGACCTCCGTCACAAAATCCAATCTGGGCGACTCGGTGCAGCGCAAGAATCACGTTCCGTTGACCTAACCGGGGTAATAACGGTTCCTTGACGTGATGTTGACGTATGACCTTGGCGTGAGCTTGAAATGACCTCCGCCACAAGAACCAATCTAGGCGACTCCGTGGATGCGAAAGATACACGTTCCTTTGACGTAACCGGGGTAATAACGCTTCCTTGACGTGATTTTGACGTATGACCTTGGCGTGACCTTGAAATGACTTCCATCCCAAAAACCAATCTGGACGACTCCGTGGAACGAAAGAAACACGTTCCTTCGACGTAACCGGCGTAATAACGCTTTTTTGGCGTGATTTTGACGTATGACCTTGGCGTGAACTTGAAATTATCTTCACCCCAAAAACCAATCTGGGCGACTCCGTAGAGCGAAAGAAACACGTTCCTTTTCCGTAACCAGGGTAATAACGCATTCTTGACGTGATTTTGACGTATGACCTTGGCGTGAGCTTGAAATGACCTCCACCCCAAAAACCTATCTGGGCGACTCCGTGGAGCGAAAGAAACACGTTCCTTTGACGTAACCGACGTAATAACGCTTCTTTGGCGTGATTTTGACGTATGATCTTGGCGTGACCTTGAAATGAACTGCGCCACAAAAACCAATTTGTGCGACTCCGTGGAGCGAAAGAAACACGTTCCTTTTTCGTAACCGGGGTAATAACGCATTCTTGACGTGATTTTGACGTGTGACCTTGGCGTGACCTTGAAATGACCTCCACCCCAAAAACCAATCTGTGCGACTCCGTGGAGCGAAAGTAACACGTTCCTTTGACGTCACCGGCGTAATAACGCATCCTCGACATGATTTTGACGTATGACCTTGGCAAGACCTTGAAATGACCTCTACCCCAAAAACAATCTGGGCGACTCCGTGAAGCGAAGGAAACACGTTCCTTTGACGTAGCCGGTGTAATAATGCTTACTCGATGTGATTTTGACGTGTGATCTTGGCGTGACATTGAAATGACCTCCGCCACAAAAACCAATCTGGGGGACTCCGTGGAGCGTAAGATACACGTTCCTTTTACGTAACCGGGGTAATAACGCTTTCTTGACGTGATTTTGACGTATTACCTTGGTGTGACCTTGAAATGACCTCCGTCCCAAAATCCAATCTGGGCGACTCGGTGCAGCGAAAGAATCACGTTCCTTTGACCTAACCGGGGTAATAACGGTTCATTGACGTGATTTTGACGTATGACCTTGGCGTGACCTTAAAATGACCTCCACCCCAAAAACCAATCTGGGCGACTCGGTGCAGCGAAAGAGACACGTTCCTTTTACGTAACCGGGGTAATAACGCATTATTGACGTGATTTTGACGTGTGACCTTGGCGTGACCTTGAAATGACCTCCACCCCAAAAACCAATCTGGGCGACTCCGTGGAGCGAAACAAACACGTTCCTTTTCCGTAACCGCGGTAATAACGCATTCTTGGCGTGATTTTGACGTATGACCTTGGCGTGACCTTGAAATGACCTCCACCCCAAAAACCAATCTGGGCGACTGCGTGGAGCGAAAGAAACACGTCCCTTTGACGTAACCGACGTAAGGACGCTTCCTTGGCGTGATTTTGACGTATGACCTTGGCGTGACCTTGAAATGACCTTCACCCCAAAAACCAATCTGGGCGACTCCGTGGAGCGAAAGAAACACGTTCCTTTTTCGTAACCGGGGTAATAACGCATTCTTGACGTGATTTTGACGTGTGACCTTGGCGTGACCTTGAAATGACCTCCACCCCAAAAACCAATCTGGGCGACTCCGTGGAGCGAAAGAAACACGTTCCTTTGACGTAACCGGGGTAATAACGCTTCCTTGACGTGATTTTGACATATGACCTTGGCGTGAGCTTGAAATGACCTCCACCGAAAAAACCAATCTGGGCGACTCCGTAGAGCGAAAGAAACACGTTCCTTTGACGTAACCGGCGTAATGACGCTTCTTTGGCGTGATTTTGACGTATGACCTTGGTGTGACCTTGAAATGGTCTTCACCCCCAAAAACCAATATGGGCGACTGCGTAGAGCGAAAGAATCACGTTCCTTTTTCGTAACCGGGGTAATAACGCATTCTTGACGTGATTTTGACGTGTGACCTTGGCGTGACCTTGAAATGACCTCCACCCCGAAACCCAATCTGGGCGACTCCGTGGAGCGAAAGAAACACGTTCCTTTGACGTCACCGGCGTGATAACGCTTCTTTGGCGTGATTTTGACGTATGACCTTGGCGTGAGCTTGAAATGACCTCCGCCACAAGAACCAATCTAGGCGACTCCGTGGATGCGAAAGATACACATTCCTTTGACGTAACCGGGGTAATAACGCTTCCTTGACGTGATTTTGACGTATGACCTTGGCGTGACCTTGAAATGACCTCCACCCCAAAAACCAATCTGGGCGACTGCGTGGAGCGAAAGAAACACGTCCCTTTGACGTAACCGACGTAATGACGCTTCCTTGGCGTGATTTTGACGTATTACCTTGGTGTGACCTTGAAATGACCTCCGCCCCAAAATCCAATCTGGGCGACTCGGTGCAGCGAAAGAATCACGTTCCTTTGATCTAACCGGGGTAATAACGGTTCATTGACGTGATTTTGACGTATGACCTTGGCGTGACCTTAAAATGACCTCCACCCCAAAAACCAATCTGAGCGTCTCCGTGGAGCGAAAGAAACACGTTCCTTTAACGTAACCGGCGTAATAACGCTTCTTTGTCGTGATTTTGACGTATGATCTTGGCGTGAACTTGAAATGACCTGCGCCACAAAAACCAATTTGTGCGACTCCGTGGAGCGAAAAAAACACGTTCCTTTGACGTAACCGGGGTAATAACGCTTCCTTGACGTGATTTTGACATATGACCTTGGCGTGAGCTTGAAATGACCTCCACCCCAAAAACCAATCTGGGCGACTCCGTGGAGCGAAACAAACACGTTCCTTTTTCGTAACCGGGGTAATAACGCATTCTTGACGTGATTTTGACGTATGACCTTGGCGTGACCTTGAAATGACCTCCACCCCAAAAACCAATCTGGGCGACTGCGTGGAGCGAAAGAAACACGTCCCTTTGACGTAACCGACGTAATGACGCTTCTTTGGCGTGATTTTGACGTATGACCTTGGCGTGACCTCGAAATGACCTTCACCAAAAAAAGCCAATCTGGGCGACTCCGTAGAGCGAAATAAACACGTTCCTTTTAGGTAACCAGGGTATTAACGCTTCCTTGACGTGATTTTGACGTATGAACTTGTCATGACCTTGAAATGACCTTCACTCCAAAAACTAATCTGAGCGACTCCGTGGAGCGAAAGAAACACGTTCCTTTGAGTAACCGGCGTAATAACGCTTCTTTGGCGTGATTTTGACGTATGACCTTGTCATGACCTTCAAATGACCTTCACCCCAAGAACCAATATGGGCGACTGCGTAGAGCGTAAGATACACGTTCCTTTTACGTAACCGGGGTATTAACGCTTTCTTGACCTGATTTTGACGTATTACCTTGGTGTGACCTTGAAATGACCTCCGTCACAAAATCCAATCTGGGCGACTCGGTGCAGCGCAAGAATCACGTTCCGTTAACCTAACCGGGGTAATAACGGTTCCTTGACGTGATTTTGACGTATGACCTTGGCGTGAGCTTGAAATGACCTCCGCCACAAGAACCAATCTAGGCGACTCCGTGGATGCGAAAGATACACGTTCCTTTGACGTAACCGGGGTAATAACGCTTCCTTGACGTGATTTTGACGTATGACCTTGGCGTGACCTTGAAATGACTTCCATCCCAAAAACCAATGTGGGCGACTCCGTGGAGCGTAAGATACACGTTCCTTTGACGTAACCAGGGTAATAACGCTTCCTTGACGTGATTTTGACGTATGACCTTGGCGTGACCTTGAAATGACTTCCATCCCAAAAACCAATCTGGACGACTCCGTGGAACGAAAGAAACACGTTCCTTCGACGTAACCGGCGTAATAACGCTTTTTTGGCGTGATTTTGACGTATGACCTTGGCGTGAACTTGAAATTATCTTCACCCCAAAAACCAATCTGGGCGACTCCGTAGAGCGAAAGAAACACGTTCCTTTTCCGTAACCAGGGTAATAACGCATTCTTGACGTGATTTTGACGTATGACCTTGGCGTGAGCTTGAAATGACCTCCGCCACAAAAACTAATCTAGGCGACTCCGTGGATGCGAAAGATACACGTTCCTTTGACGTAACCGGGGTAATAACGCTTCCTTAATGTGATTTTGACGTATGACCTTGGCGTGAGCTTGAAATGACCTCCGCCACAAGAACCAATCTAGGCGACTCCGTGGATGCGAAAGATACACGTTCCTTTGACGTAACCGGGGTAATAACGCTTCCTTGACGTGATTTTGACGTATGACCTTGGCGTGACCTTAAAATGACCTCCACCCCAAAAACCAATCTGGGCGTCTCCGTGGAGCGAAAGAAACACGTTCCTTTAACGTAACCGGCGTAATAACGCTTCTTTGGCGTGATTTTGACGTATGATCTTGGCGTGACCTTGAAATGACTTCCATCCCAAAAACCAATCTGGGCGACTCCGTGGAACGAAAGAAACACGTTCCTTCGACGTAACCGGCGTAATAACGCTTTTTTGGCGTGATTTTGACGTATGACCTTGGCGTGACCTTGAAATGACTTCCATCCCAAAAACCATTCTGGGCGACTCCGTAGAGCGAAAGAAACACGTTCCTTTTTCGTAACCGGGGTAATAACGCATTCTTGACGTGATTTTGACGTATGATCTTGGCGTAACCTTGAAATGACCTCCACCCCAAAAACCAATCTGGTCGACTCCGTGGAGCGAAACAAACACGTTCCTTTTTCGTAACCAGGGTAATAACGCATTCTTGACGTGATTTTGACGTATGACCTTGGCGTGACCTTGAAATGAGCTCCACCCCAAAAACCAATCTGGGCGACTGCGTGGAGCGAAAGAAACACGTCCCTTTGACGTAACCGACGTAATGACGCTTCCTTGGCGTGATTTTGACGAATGACCTTGGCGTGACCTTGAAATGACCTTCACCCCAAAAACCAATCTAGGCGACTCCGTAGAGCGAAAGAAACACGTTCCTTTTACGTAACCAGGGTATTAACGCTTCCTTGGCGTGATTTTGACGTATGACCTTGTCATGACCTTCAAATGACCTTCACCCCAAGAACCAATATGGGCGACTGCGTAGAGCGTAAGATACACGTTCCTTTTACGTAACCGGGGTATTAACGCTTTCTTGACCTGATTTTGACGTATTACCTTGGTGTGACCTTGAAATGACCTCCGTCACAAAATCCAATCTGGGCGACTCGGTGCAGCGCAAGAATCACGTTCCGTTGACCTAACCGGGGTAATAACGGTTCTTTGACGTGATTTTGACGTATGACCTTGGCGTGAGCTTGAAATGACCTCCGCCACAAGAACCAATCTAGGCGACTCCGTGGATGCGAAAGATACACGTTCCTTTGACGTAACCGGGGTAATAACGCTTCCTTGACGTGATTTTGACGTATGACCTTGGCGTGACCTTGAAATGACTTCCATCCCAAAAACCAATCTGGACGACTCCGTGGAACGAAAGAAACACGTTCCTTCGACGTAACCGGCGTAATAACGCTTTTTTGGCGTGATTTTGACGTATGACCTTGGCGTGAACTTGAAATTATCTTCACCCCAAAAACCAATCTGGGCGACTCCGTAGAGCGAAAGAAACACGTTCCTTTTCCGTAACCAGGGTAATAACGCATTCTTGACGTGATTTTGACGTATGACCTTGGCGTGACCTTGAAATGACCTCCACCCCAAAAACCAATCTGTGCGACTCCGTGGAGCGAAAGTAACACGTTCCTTTGACGTCACCGGCGTAATAACGCATCCTCGACATGATTTTGACGTATGACCTTGGCAAGACCTTGAAATGACCTCTACCCCAAAAACAATCTGGGCGACTCCGTGAAGCGAAGGAAACACGTTCCTTTGACGTAACCGGTGTAATAATGCTTACTCGATGTGATTTTGACGTGTGATCTTGGCGTGACATTGAAATGACCTCCGCCACAAAAACCAATCTGGGGGACTCCGTGGAGCGTAAGATACACGTTCCTTTTACGTAACCGGGGTAATAACGCTTTCTTGACGTGATTTTGACGTATGATCTTGGCGTGACCTTGAAATGACCTGGCCACAAAAACCAATTTGTGCGACTCCGTGGAGCAAAAGAAACACGTTCCTTTTACGTAACCGGGGTAATAACGCATTCTGGACGTGATTTTGACGTGTGACCTTGGCGAGACCTTGAAATGACCTCCACCCCAAAAACCAATCTGGGCGACTCCGTGGAGCGAAAGAAACACGGTCCTTTGACGTAACCGGGGTAATAACGCTTCCTTGACGTGATTTTGACATATGACCTTGGCGTGAGCTTGAAATGACCTCCACCCCAAAAACCAATCTGGGCGACTCCGTGGAGCGAAACAAACACGTTCCTTTTCCGTAACCGCGGTAATAACGCATTCTTGACGTGATTTTGACGTATGACCTTGGCGTGACCTTAAAATGACCTCCACCCCAAAAACCAATCTGGGCGACTCCGTAGAGCGAAATAAACACGTTCCTTTGACGTAACCGACGTAATGACGCTTCCTTGGCGTGATTTTGACGTATGACCTTGGCGTGACCTTGAAATGACCTTCACCCCAAAAACCAATCTGGGCGACTCCGTAGAGCGAAATAAACACGTTCCTTTTAGGTAACCAGGGTATTAACGCTTCCTTGACGTGATTTTGACGTATAAACTTGTCATGACCTTGAAATGACCTTCACTCCAAAAACTAATCTGAGCGACTCCGTGGAGCGAAAGAAACACGTTCCTTTGAATAACCGGCGTAATAACGCTTCTTTGGCGTGTTTTTGACGTATGACCTTGGCGTGACCTTGAAATGAACTGCGCCACAAAAACCAATTTGTGCGACTCCGTGGAGCGAAAGAAACACGTTCCTTTTTCGTAACCGGGGTAATAACGCATTCTTGACGTGATTTTGACGTGTGACCTTGGCGTGACCTTGAAATGACCTCCACCCCAAAAACCAATCTTGGCGACTCCGTGGAGCGAAAGAAACACGTTCCTTTGACGTAACCGGGGTAATAACGCTTCCTTGACGTGATTTTGACATATGACCTTGGCGTGAGCTTGAAATGACCTCCACCGAAAAAACCAATATGGGCGACTCCGCAGAGCGAAAGAAACACGTTCCTTTGACGTAACCGGCGTAATAACGCTTCTTTGGCGTGATTTTGACGTATGACCTTGGCGTGACCTTGAAATGACCTCCACCCCAAAAACCAATCTGTGCGACTCCGTGGAGCGAAAGTAACACGTTCCTTTGACGTCACCGGCGTAATAACGCATCCTCGACATGATTTTGACGTATGAACTTGGCAAGACCTCGAAATGACCTCCACCCCAAAAACCAATCTTGGCGACTCCGTGGAGCGAAAGAAACACGTTCCTTTGACGTAACCGACGTAATGACGCTTCCTTGGCGTGATTTTGACGTATGACCTTGGCGTGACCTTGAAATGACCTTCACCCCAAAAACCAATCTGGGCGACTCCGTAGAGCGAAATAAACACGTTCCTTTTAGGTAACCAGGGTATTAACGCTTCCTTGACGTGATTTTGACGTATAAACTTGTCATGACCTTGAAATGACCTTCACTCCAAAAACTAATCTGAGCGACTCCGTGGAGCGAAAGAAACACGTTCCTTTGAATAACCGGCGTAATAACGCTTCTTTGGCGTGTTTTTGACGTATGACCTTGGCGTGACCTTGAAATGAACTGCGCCACAAAAACCAATTTGTGCGACTCCGTGGAGCGAAAGAAACACGTTCCTTTTTCGTAACCGGGGTAATAACGCTTTCTTGACGTGATTTTGACGTATTACCTTGGCGTGAGCTTGAAATGACCTCCACCGAAAAAACCAATCTGGGCGACTCCGTGGATGCGAAAGATACACATTCCTGTGACGTCACCGGCGTAATAACGCATCCTCGACATGATTTTGACGTATGAACTTGGCAAGACCTCGAAATGACCTCTACCCCAAAAACAATCTGGGCGACTCCGTGAAGCGAAGGAAACACGTTCCTTTGACGTAACCGGTGTAATAATGCTTACTCGTCGTGATTTTGACGTGTGATCTTGGCGTGACATTGAAATGACCTCCGCCACAAAAACCAATCTGGGAGACTCCGTGGAGCGTAAGATACACGTTCCTTTTACGTAACCGGGGTAATAACGCTTTCTTGACGTGATTTTGACGTATTACCTTGGTGTGACCTTGAAATGACCTCCGCCCCAAAATCCAATCTGGGCGACTCGGTGCAGCGAAAGAATCACGTTCCTTTGATCTAAGCGGGGTAATAACGGTTCATTGACGTGATTTTGACGTATGACCTTGGCGTGACCTTAAAATGACCTCCACCCCAAAAACCAATCTGAGCGTCTCCGTGGAGCGAAAGAAACACGTTCCTTTAACGTAACCGGCGTAATAACGCTTCTTTGGCGTGATTTTGACGTATGATCTTGGCGTGACCTTGAAATGACCTGCTCCACAAAAACCAATTTGTGCGACTCCGTGGAGCGAAAGAAACACGCTCCTTTGACGTAACCGGGGTAATAACGCTTCCTTGACGTGATTTTGACATATGACCTTGGCGTGAGCTTGAAATGACCTCCACCCCAAAAACCAATCTGGGCGACTCCGTGGAGCGAAACAAACACGTTCCTTCGACGTAACCGGCGTAATAACGCTTTTTTGGCGTGATTTTGACGTATGACCTTGGCGTGAACTTGAAATTATCTTCACCCCAAAAACCAATCTGGGCGACTCCGTAGAGCGAAAGAAACACGTTCCTTTTCCGTAACCAGGGTAATAACGCATTCTTGACGTGATTTTGACGTATGACCTTGGCGTGAGCTTGAAATGACCTCCGCCACAAAAACTAATCTAGGCGACTCCGTGGATGCGAAAGATACACATTCCTTTGACGTAACCGGGGTAATAACGCTTCCTTAATGTGATTTTGACGTATGACCTTGGCGTGAGCTTGAAATGACCTCCACCCCAAAAACCAATCTGGGCGTCTCCGTGGAGCGAAAGAAACACGTTCCTTTAACGTAACCGTCGTAATAACGCTTCTTTGGCGTGATTTTGACGTATGATCTTGGCGTGACCTTGAAATGACTTCCACCCCAAAAACCAATCTGGGCGACTCCGTGGAACGAAAGAAACACGTTCCTTCGACGTAACCGGCGTAATAACGCTTTTTTGGCGTGATTTTGACGTATGACCTTGGCGTGACCTTGAAATTATCTTCACCCCAAAAACCATTCTGGGCGACTCCGTAGAGCGAAAGAAACACGTTCCTTTTTCGTAACCGGGGTAATAACGCATTCTTGACGTGATTTTGACGTATGATCTTGGCGTAACCTTGAAATGACCTCCACCCCAAAAACCAATCTGGTCGACTCCGTGGAGCGAAACAAACACGTTCCTTTTTCGTAACCAGGGTAATAACGTATTCTTGACGTGATTTTGACGTATGACCTTGGCGTGACCTTGAAATGAGCTCCACCCCAAAAGCCAATCTGGGCGACTGCGTGGAGCGAAAGAAACACGTCCCTTTGACGTAACCGACGTAATGACGCTTCCTTGGCGTGATTTTGACGTATGACCTTGGCGTGACCTTGAAATGACCTTCACCCCAAAAACCAATCTAGGCGACTCCGTAGAGCGAAAGAAACACGTTCCTTTTACGTAACCAGGGTATTAACGCTTCCTTGGCGTGATTTTGACGTATGACCTTGTCATGACCTTCAAATGACCTTCACCCCAAGAACCAATATGGGCGACTGCGTAGAGCGTAAGATACACGTTCCTTTTACGTAACCGGGGTATTAACGCTTTCT
Organism: Megalopta genalis; assembly: GCF_051020955.1. Classification (NCBI taxonomy): domain Eukaryota; kingdom Metazoa; phylum Arthropoda; class Insecta; order Hymenoptera; family Halictidae; genus Megalopta; species Megalopta genalis. The sequence goes on along the minus strand of NC_135026.1, from coordinate 278,006 downwards.
TGACCTGATTTTGACGTATTACCTTGGTGTGACCTTGAAATGACCTCCGTCACAAAATCCAATCTGGGCGACTCGGTGCAGCGCAAGAATCACGTTCCGTTGACCTAACCGGGGTAATAACGGTTCCTTGACGTGATTTTGACGTATGACTTTGGCGTGAGCTTGAAATGACCTCCGCCACAAGAACCAATCTAGGCGACTCCGTGGATGCGAAAGATACACGTTCCTTTGACGTAACCGGGGTAATAACGCTTCCTTGACGTGATTTTGACGTATGACCTTGGCGTGACCTTGAAATGAGCTCCACCCCAAAAACCAATCTGGGCGACTGCGTGGAGCGAAAGAAACACGTCCCTTTGACGTAGCCGACGTAATGACGCTTCCTTGGCGCGATTTTGACGTATGACCTTGGCGTGACCTTGAAATGACCTTCACCCCAAAAACCAATCTAGGCGACTCCGTAGAGCGAAAGAAACACGTTCCTTTTACGTAACCAGGGTATTAACGCTTCCTTGGCGTGATTTTGACGTATGACCTTGTCATGACCTTCAAATGACCTTCACCCCAAGAACCAATATGGGCGACTGCGTAGAGCGTAAGATACACGTTCCTTTTACGTAACCGGGGTATTAACGCTTTCTTGACCTGATTTTGACGTATTACCTTGGTGTGACCTTGAAATGACCTCCGCCACAAAATCCAATCTGGGCGACTCGGTGCAGCGCAAGAATCACGTTCCGTTGACCTAACCGGGGTAATAACGGTTCCTTGACGTGATTTTGACGTATGACCTTGGCGTGAGCTTGAAATGACCTCCGCCACAAGAACCAATCTAGGCGACTCCGTGGATGCGAAAGATACACGTTCCTTTGACGTAACCGGGGTAATAACGCTTCCTTGACGTGATTTTGACGTATGACCTTGGCGTGACCTTGAAATGACTTCCATCCCAAAAACCAATGTGGGCGACTCCGTGGAGCGTAAGATACACGTTCCTTTGACGTAACCGGGGTAATAACGCTTCCTTGACGTGATTTTGACGTATGACCTTGGCGTGACCTTGAAATGACTTCCATCCCAAAAACCAATCTGGACGACTCCGTGGAACGAAAGAAACACGTTCCTTCGACGTAACCGGCGTAATAACGCTTTTTTGGCGTGATTTTGACGTATGACCTTGGCGTGAACTTGAAATTATCTTCACCCCAAAAACCAATCTGGGCGACTCCGTAGAGCGAAAGAAACACGTTCCTTTTCCGTAACCAGGGTAATAACGCATTCTTGACGTGATTTTGACGTATGACCTTGGCGTAACCTTGAAATGACCTCCACCCCAAAAACCAATCTCGTCGACTCCGTGGAGCGAAACAAACACGTTCCTTTTTCGTAACCAGGGTAATAACGCATTCTTGACGTGATTTTGACGTATGACCTTGGCGTGACCTTGAAATGACCTCCACCCCAAAAACAATCTGGGCGACTCCGTGAAGCGAAGGAAACACGTTCCTTTGACGTAACCGGTGTAATAATGCTTACTCGATGTGATTTTGACGTGTGATCTTGGCGTGACATTGAAATGACCTCCGCCACAAAAACCAATCTGGGGGACTCCGTGGAGCGTAAGATACACGTTCCTTTTACGTAACCGGGGTAATAACGCTTTCTTGACGTGATTTTGACGTATTACCTTGGCGTGAGCTTGAAATGACCTCCACCGAAAAAACCAATCTGGGCGACTCCGTGGATGCGAAAGATACACATTCCTGTGACGTCACTTGCGTAATAACGCATCCTCGACATGATTTTGACGTATGAACTTGGCAAGACCTCGAAATGACCTCTACCCCAAAAACAATCTGGGCGACTCCGTGAAGCGAAGGAAACACGTTCCTTTGACGTAACCGGTGTAATAATGCTTACTCGTCGTGATTTTGACGTGTGATCTTGGCGTGACATTGAAATGACCTCCGCCACAAAAACCAATCTGGGAGACTCCGTGGAGCGTAAGATACACGTTCCTTTTACGTAACCGGGGTAATAACGCTTTCTTGACGTGATTTTGACGTATTACCTTGGTGTGACCTTGAAATGACCTCCGCCCCAAAATCCAATCTGGGCGACTCGGTGCAGCGAAAGAATCACGTTCCTTTGATCTAAGCGGGGTAATAACGGTTCATTGACGTGATTTTGACGTATGACCTTGGCGTGACCTTAAAATGACCTCCACCCCAAAAACCAATCTGAGCGTCTCCGTGGAGCGAAAGAAACACGTTCCTTTAACGTAACCGGCGTAATAACGCTTCTTTGGCGTGATTTTGACGTATGATCTTGGCGTGACCTTGAAATGACCTGCTCCACAAAAACCAATTTGTGCGACTCCGTGGAGCGAAAGAAACACGTTCCTTTGACGTAACCGGGGTAATAACGCTTCCTTGACGTGATTTTGAGATATGACCTTGGCGTGAGCTTGAAATGACCTCCACCCCAAAAACCAATCTGGGCGACTCCGTGGAGCGAAACAAACACGTTCCTTCGACGTAACCGGCGTAATAACGCTTTTTTGGCGTGATTTTGACGTATGACCTTGGCGTGAACTTGAAATTATCTTCACCCCAAAAACCAATCTGGGCGACTCCGTAGAGCGAAAGAAACACGTTCCTTTTCCGTAACCAGGGTAATAACGCATTCTTGACGTGATTTTGACGTATGACCTTGGCGTGAGCTTGAAATGACCTCCGCCACAAAAACTAATCTAGGCGACTCCGTGGATGCGAAAGATACACGTTCCTTTGACGTAACCGGGGTAATAACGTTTCCTTAATGTGATTTTGACGTATGACCTTGGCGTGAGCTTGAAATGTCCTCCGCCACAAGAACCAATCTAGGCGACTCCGTGGATGCGAAAGATACACGTTCCTTTGACGTAACCGGGGTAATAACGCTTCCTTGACGTGATTTTGACGTATGACCTTGGCGTGACCTTAAAATGACCTCCACCCCAAAAACCAATCTGGGCGTCTCCGTGGAGCGAAAGAAATACGTTCCTTTAACGTAACCGGCGTAATAACGCTTCTTTGGCGTGATTTTGACGTATGATCTTGGCGTGACCTTGAAATGACTTCCATCCCAAAAACCAATCTGGACGACTCCGTGGAACGAAAGAAACACGTTCCTTCGACGTAACCGGCGTAATAACGCTTTTTTGGCGTGATTTTGACGTATGACCTTGGCGTGACCTTGAAATTATCTTCACCCCAAAAACCATTCTGGGCGACTCCGTAGAGCGAAAGAAACACGTTCCTTTTTCGTAACCGGGGTAATAACGCATTCTTGACGTGATTTTGACGTATGATCTTGGCGTAACCTTGAAATGACCTCCACCCCAAAAACCAATCTGGTCGACTCCGTGGAGCGAAACAAACACGTTCCTTTTTCGTAACCAGGGTAATAACGTATTCTTGACGTGATTTTGACGTATGACCTTGGCGTGACCTTGAAATGAGCTCCACCCCAAAAGCCAATCTGGGCGACTGCGTGGAGCGAAAGAAACACGTCCCTTTGACGTAACCGACGTAATGACGCTTCCTTGGCGTGATTTTGACGTATGACCTTGGCGTGACCTTGAAATGACCTTCACCCCAAAAACCAATCTAGGCGACTCCGTAGAGCGAAAGAAACACGTTCGTTTTACGTAACCAGGGTATTAACGCTTCCTTGGCGTGATTTTGACGTATGACCTTGGCGTGAGCTTGAAATGACCTCCGCCACAAAAACTAATCTAGGCGACTCCGTGGATGCGAAAGATACACGTTCCTTTTACGTAACCGGGGTATTAACGCTTTCTTGACCTGATTTTGACGTATTACCTTGGTGTGACCTTGAAATGACCTCCGTCACAAAATCCAATCTGGGCGACTCGGTGCAGCGCAAGAATCACGTTCCGTTGACCTAACCGGGGTAATAACGGTTCCTTGACGTGATTTTGACGTATGACTTTGGCGTGAGCTTGAAATGACCTCCGCCACAAGAACCAATCTAGGCGACTCCGTGGATGCGAAAGATACACGTTCCTTTGACGTAACCGGGGTAATTACGCTTCCTTGACGTGATTTTGACGTATGACCTTGGCGTGACCTTGAAATGACTTCCGTCCCAAAAACCAATGTGGGCGACTCCGTGGAGCGTAAGATACACGTTCCTTTAACGTAACCGGCGTAATAACGCTTCTTTGGCGTGATTTTGACGTATGATCTTGGCGTGACCTTGAAATGACTTCCATCCCAAAAACCAATCTGGGCGACTCCGTGGAACGAAAGAAACACGTTCCTTCGACGTAACCGGCGTAATAACGCTTTTTTGGCGTGATTTTGACGTATGACCTTGGCGTGACCTTGAAATTATCTTCACCCCAAAAACCATTCTGAGCGACTCCGTAGAGCGAAAGAAACACGTTCCTTTTTCGTAACCGGGGTAATAACGCATTCTTGACGTGATTTTGACGTATGATCTTGGCGTAACCTTGAAATGACCTCCACCCCAAAAACCAATCTGGCCGACTCCGTGGAGCGAAACAAACACGTTCCTTTTTCGTAACCAGGGTAATAACGCATTCTTGACGTGATTTTGACGTATGACCTTGGCGTGACCTTGAAATGAGCTCCACCCCAAAAACCAATCTGGGCGACTGCGTGGAGCGAAAGAAACACGTCCCTTTGACGTAACCGACGTAATGACGCTTCCTTGGCGCGATTTTGACGTATGACCTTGGCGTGACCTTGAAATGACCTTCACCCCAAAAACCAATCTAGGCGACTCCGTAGAGCGAAAGAAACACGTTCCTTTTACGTAACCAGGGTATTAACGCTTCCTTGGCGTGATTTTGACGTATGACCTTGTCATGACCTTCAAATGACCTTCACCCCAAGAAACAATATGGGCGACTGCGTAGAGCGTAAGATACACGTTCCTTTTACGTAACCGGGGTATTAACGCTTTCTTGACCTGATTTTGACGTATTACCTTGGTGTGACCTTGAAATGACCTCCGTCACAAAATCCAATCTGGGCGACTCGGTGCAGCGCAAGAATCACGTTCCGTTGACCTAACCGGGGTAATAACGGTTCCTTGACGTGATTTTGACGTATGACCTTGGCGTGAGCTTGAAATGACCTCCGCCACAAGAACCAATCTAGGCGACTCCGTGGATGCGAAAGATACACGTTCCTTTGACGTAACCGGGGTAATAACGCTTCCTTGACGTGATTTTGACGTATGACCTTGGCGTGACCTTGAAATGACTTCCATCCCAAAAACCAATGTGGGCGACTCCGTGGAGCGTAAGATACACGTTCCTTTGACGTAACCGGGGTAATAACGCTTCCTTGACGTGATTTTGACGTATGACCTTGGCGTGACCTTGAAATGACTTCCATCCCAAAAACCAATCTGGACGACTCCGTGGAACGAAAGAAACACGTTCCTTCGACGTAACCGGCGTAATAACGCTTCTTTGGCGTGTTTTTGACGTATGACCTTGGCGTGACCTTGAAATGAACTCCGCCACAAAATCCAATTTGTGCGACTCCGTGGAGCGAAAGAAACACGTTCCTTTTTCGTAACCGGGGTAATAACGCATTCTTGACGTGATTTTGACGTGTGACCTTGGCGTGACCTTGAAATGACCTCCACCCCAAAAACCAATCTTGGCGACTCCGTGGAGCGAAAGAAACACGTTCCTTTGACGTAACCGGGGTAATAACGCTTCCTTGACGTGATTTTGACATATGACCTTGGCGTGAGCTTGAAATGACCTCCACCGAAAAAACCAATCTGGGCGACTCCGCAGAGCGAAAGAAACACGTTCCTTTGACGTAACCGGCGTAATAACGCTTCTTTGGCGTGATTTTGACGTATGACCTTGGCGTGACCTTGAAATGACCTCCACCCCAAAAACCAATCTGTGCGACTCCGTGGAGCGAAAGTAACACGTTCCTTTGACGTCACCGGCGTAATAACGCATCCTCGACATGATTTTGACGTATGAACTTGGCAAGACCTCGAAATGACCTCTACCCCAAAAACAATCTGGGCGACTCCGTGAAGCGAAGGAAACACGTTCCTTTGACGTAACCGGTGTAATAATGCTTACTCGTCGTGATCTTGACGTGTGATCTTGGCGTGACATTGAAATGACCTCCGCCACAAAAACCAATCTGGGAGACTCCGTGGAGCGTAAGATACACGTTCCTTTTACGTAACCGGGGTAATAACGCTTTCTTGACGTGATTTTGACGTATTACCTTGGTGTGACCTTGAAACGACCTCCGCCCCAAAATCCAATCTGGGCGACTCGGTGCAGCGAAAGAATCACGTTCCTTTGATCTAACCGGCGTAATAACGCTTCTTTGGCGTGATTTTGACGTATGATCTTGGCGTGACCTTGAAATGACTTCCATCCCAAAAACCAATCTGGGCGACTCCGTGGAACGAAAGAAACACGTTCCTTCGACGTAACCGGCGTAATAACGCTTTTTTGGCGTGATTTTGACGTATGACCTTGGCGTGACCTTGAAATGACCTCCACCCCAAAAACCAATCTGGGCGACTCCGTGGAGCGAAACAAACACGTTCCTTCGACGTAACCGGCGTAATAACGCTTTTTTGGCGTGATTTTGACGTATGACCTTGGCGTGAACTTGAAATTATCTTCACCCCAAAAACCAATCTGGGCGACTCCGTAGAGCGAAAGAAACACGTTCCTTTTCCGTAACCAGGGTAATAACGCATTCTTGACGTGATTTTGACGTATGACCTTGGCGTGAGCTTGAAATGACCTCCGCCACAAAAACTAATCTAGGCGACTCCGTGGATGCGAAAGATACACGTTCCTTTGACGTAACCGGGGTAATAACGTTTCCTTAATGTGATTTTGACGTATGACCTTGGCGTGAGCTTGAAATGTCCTCCGCCACAAGAACCAATCTAGGCGACTCCGTGGATGCGAAAGATACACGTTCCTTTGACGTAACCGGGGTAATAACGCTTCCTTGACGTGATTTTGACGTATGACCTTGGCGTGACCTTAAAATGACCTCCACCCCAAAAACCAATCTGGGCGTCTCCGTGGAGCGAAAGAAATACGTTCCTTTAACGTAACCGGCGTAATAACGCTTCTTTGGCGTGATTTTGACGTATGATCTTGGCGTGACCTTGAAATGACTTCCATCCCAAAAACCAATCTGGGCGACTCCGTGGAACGAAAGAAACACGTTCCTTCGACGTAACCGGCGTAATAACGCTTTTTTGGCGTGATTTTGACGTATGACCTTGGCGTGACCTTGAAATTATCTTCACCCCAAAAACCATTCTGGGCGACTCCGTAGAGCGAAAGAAACACGTTCCTTTTTCGTAACCGGGGTAATAACGCATTCTTGACGTGATTTTGACGTATGATCTTGGCGTAACCTTGAAATGACCTCCACCCCAAAAACCAATCTGGTCGACTCCGTGGAGCGAAACAAACACGTTCCTTTTTCGTAACCAGGGTAATAACGTATTCTTGACGTGATTTTGACGTATGACCTTGGCGTGACCTTGAAATGAGCTCCACCCCAAAAGCCAATCTGGGCGACTGCGTGGAGCGAAAGAAACACGTCCCTTTGACGTAACCGACGTAATGACGCTTCCTTGGCGTGATTTTGACGTATGACCTTGGCGTGACCTTGAAATGACCTTCACCCCAAAAACCAATCTAGGCGACTCCGTAGAGCGAAAGAAACACGTTCGTTTTACGTAACCAGGGTATTAACGCTTCCTTGGCGTGATTTTGACGTATGACCTTGGCGTGAGCTTGAAATGACCTCCGCCACAAAAACTAATCTAGGCGACTCCGTGGATGCGAAAGATACACGTTCCTTTTACGTAACCGGGGTATTAACGCTTTCTTGACCTGATTTTGACGTATTACCTTGGTGTGACCTTGAAATGACCTCCGTCACAAAATCCAATCTGGGCGACTCGGTGCAGCGCAAGAATCACGTTCCGTTGACCTAACCGGGGTAATAACGGTTCCTTGACGTGATTTTGACGTATGACTTTGGCGTGAGCTTGAAATGACCTCCGCCACAAGAACCAATCTAGGCGACTCCGTGGATGCGAAAGATACACGTTCCTTTGACGTAACCGGGGTAATTACGCTTCCTTGACGTGATTTTGACGTATGACCTTGGCGTGACCTTGAAATGACTTCCGTCCCAAAAACCAATGTGGGCGACTCCGTGGAGCGTAAGATACACGTTCCTTTAACGTAACCGGCGTAATAACGCTTCTTTGGCGTGATTTTGACGTATGATCTTGGCGTGACCTTGAAATGACTTCCATCCCAAAAACCAATCTGGGCGACTCCGTGGAACGAAAGAAACACGTTCCTTCGACGTAACCGGCGTAATAACGCTTTTTTGGCGTGATTTTGACGTATGACCTTGGCGTGACCTTGAAATTATCTTCACCCCAAAAACCATTCTGAGCGACTCCGTAGAGCGAAAGAAACACGTTCCTTTTTCGTAACCGGGGTAATAACGCATTCTTGACGTGATTTTGACGTATGATCTTGGCGTAACCTTGAAATGACCTCCACCCCAAAAACCAATCTGGTCGACTCCGTGGAGCGAAACAAACACGTTCCTTTTTCGTAACCAGGGTAATAACGCATTCTTGACGTGATTTTGACGTATGACCTTGGCGTGACCTTGAAATGAGCTCCACCCCAAAAACCAATCTGGGCGACTGCGTGGAGCGAAAGAAACACGTCCCTTTGACGTAACCGACGTAATGACGCTTCCTTGGCGCGATTTTGACGTATGACCTTGGCGTGACCTTGAAATGACCTTCACCCCAAAAACCAATCTAGGCGACTCCGTAGAGCGAAAGAAACACGTTCCTTTTACGTAACCAGGGTATTAACGCTTCCTTGGCGTGATTTTGACGTATGACCTTGTCATGACCTTCAAATGACCTTCACCCCAAGAAACAATATGGGCGACTGCGTAGAGCGTAAGATACACGTTCCTTTTACGTAACCGGGGTATTAACGCTTTCTTGACCTGATTTTGACGTATTACCTTGGTGTGACCTTGAAATGACCTCCGTCACAAAATCCAATCTGGGCGACTCGGTGCAGCGCAAGAATCACGTTCCGTTGACCTAACCGGGGTAATAACGGTTCCTTGACGTGATTTTGACGTATGACCTTGGCGTGAGCTTGAAATGACCTCCGCCACAAGAACCAATCTAGGCGACTCCGTGGATGCGAAAGATACACGTTCCTTTGACGTAACCGGGGTAATAACGCTTCCTTGACGTGATTTTGACGTATGACCTTGGCGTGACCTTGAAATGACTTCCATCCCAAAAACCAATGTGGGCGACTCCGTGGAGCGTAAGATACACGTTCCTTTGACGTAACCGGGGTAATAACGCTTCCTTGACGTGATTTTGACGTATGACCTTGGCGTGACCTTGAAATGACTTCCATCCCAAAAACCAATCTGGACGACTCCGTGGAACGAAAGAAACACGTTCCTTCGACGTAACCGGCGTAATAACGCTTCTTTGGCGTGTTTTTGACGTATGACCTTGGCGTGACCTTGAAATGAACTCCGCCACAAAATCCAATTTGTGCGACTCCGTGGAGCGAAAGAAACACGTTCCTTTTTCGTAACCGGGGTAATAACGCATTCTTGACGTGATTTTGACGTGTGACCTTGGCGTGACCTTGAAATGACCTCCACCCCAAAAACCAATCTTGGCGACTCCGTGGAGCGAAAGAAACACGTTCCTTTGACGTAACCGGGGTAATAACGCTTCCTTGACGTGATTTTGACATATGACCTTGGCGTGAGCTTGAAATGACCTCCACCGAAAAAACCAATCTGGGCGACTCCGCAGAGCGAAAGAAACACGTTCCTTTGACGTAACCGGCGTAATAACGCTTCTTTGGCGTGATTTTGACGTATGACCTTGGCGTGACCTTGAAATGACCTCCACCCCAAAAACCAATCTGTGCGACTCCGTGGAGCGAAAGTAACACGTTCCTTTGACGTCACCGGCGTAATAACGCATCCTCGACATGATTTTGACGTATGAACTTGGCAAGACCTCGAAATGACCTCTACCCCAAAAACAATCTGGGCGACTCCGTGAAGCGAAGGAAACACGTTCCTTTGACGTAACCGGTGTAATAATGCTTACTCGTCGTGATCTTGACGTGTGATCTTGGCGTGACATTGAAATGACCTCCGCCACAAAAACCAATCTGGGAGACTCCGTGGAGCGTAAGATACACGTTCCTTTTACGTAACCGGGGTAATAACGCTTTCTTGACGTGATTTTGACGTATTACCTTGGTGTGACCTTGAAACGACCTCCGCCCCAAAATCCAATCTGGGCGACTCGGTGCAGCGAAAGAATCACGTTCCTTTGATCTAAGCGGGGTAATAACGGTTCATTGACGTGATTTTGACGTATGACCTTGGCGTGACCTTAAAATGACCTCCACCCCAAAAACCAATCTGAGCGTCTCCGTGGAGCGAAAGAAACACGTTCTTTTAACGTAACCGGCGTAATAACGCTTCTTTGGCGTGATTTTGACGTATGATCTTGGCGTGACCTTGAAATGACCTGCGCCACAAAAACCAATTTGTGCGACTCCGTGGAGCGAAAGAAACACGTTCCTTTGACGCAACCGGGGTAATAACGCTTCCTTGACGTGATTTTGACATATGACCTTGGCGTGAGCTTGAAATGACCTCCACCCCAAAAACCAATCTGGGCGACTCCGTGGAGCGAAACAAACACGTTCCTTTTTCGTAACCGGGGTAATAACGCATTCTTGACGTGATTTTGACGTATGACCTTGGCGTGACCTTGAAATGACCTCCACCCCAAAAACCAATCTGGGCGACTGCGTGGAGCGAAAGAAACACGTCCCTTTGACGTAACCGACGTAATGACGCTTCTTTGGCGTGATTTTGACGTATGACCTTGGCGTGACCTTGAAATGACCTTCACCCAAAAAAACCAATCTGGGCGACTCCGTAGAGCGAAATAAACACGTTCCTTTTAGGTAACCAGGGTATTAACGCTTCCTTGACGTGATTTTGACTTATGAACTTGTCATGACCTTGAAATGACCTTCACTCCAAAAACTAATCTGAGCGACTCCGTGGAGCGAAAGAAACACGTTCCTTTGAGTAACCGGCGTAATAACGCTTCTTTGGCGTGTTTTTGACGTATGACCTTGGCGTGACCTTGAAATGAACTGCGCCACAAAAACCAATTTGTGCGACTCCGTGGAGCGAAAGAAACACGTTCCTTTTTCGTAACCGGGGTAATAACGCATTCTTGACGTGATTTTGACGTGTGACCTTGGCGTGACCTTGAAATGACCTCCACCCCAAAAACCAATCTGGGCGACTCCGTGTAGCGAAAGAAACACGTTCCTTTGACCTAACCGGGGTAATAACGGTTCCTTGACGTGATTTTGACGTATGACCTTGGTGTGACCTTGAAATGGTCTTCACCCCAAAAACAATATGGGCGACTGCGTAGAGCGAAAGAAACACGTTCCTTTTTCGTAACCGGGGTAATAACGCATTCTTGACGTGATTTTGACGTATGACCTTGTCGTGACCTTGAAATGAACTCCACCCCAAAAACCAATCTGCGCGACTCCGTGGAGCGAAAGAAACACGTTCCTTTGACGTAACCGGCGTAATAAGGCACCGTCGTCATGATTTGACGTATGACCTTGGCGAGACCTTAAAATGACCTCCACCCCAAAAACCTATCTGCGCGACTCCGTGGAGCGAAAGAAACACGTTCCTTTGACGTAACCGGCGTAATAACGCTTCCTTGGCGTGATTTTGACGTATGATCTTGGCGTGACCTTGAAATGAACTGCGCCACAAAAACCAATTTGTGCGACTCCGTGGAGCGAAAGAAACACGTTCCTTTTTCGTAACCGGGGTAATAACGCATTCTTGACGTGTTTTTGACGTGTGACCTTGGCGTGACCTTGAAATGACCTCCACCCCAAAAACCAATCTGGGCGACTCCGTGGAGCGAAAGAAACACGTTCCTTTGACGTAACCGGGGTAATAACGCTTCCTTGACGTGATTTTGACATATGACCTTGGCGTGAGCTTGAAATGACCTCCACCCCAAAAACCAATCTGGGCGACTCCGTGGAGCGAAAGAAACACGTTCCTTTGACGTAACCGGCGTGATAACGCTTCTTTGGCGTGATTTTGACGTATGACCTTGGCGTGAGCTTGAAATGACCTCCGCCACAAAAACCAATCTAGGCGACTCCGTGGATGCGAAAGATACACGTTCCTTTGACGTAACCGGGGTAATAACGCTTCCTTAATGTGATTTTGACGTATGACCTTGGCGTGAGCTTGAAATGACCTCCGCTACAAGAACCAATCTAGGCGACTCCGTGGATGCGAAAAATACACGTTCCTTTGACGTAACCGGGGTAATAACGCTTCCTTGACGTGATTTTGACGTATGAACTTGGCGTTACCTTGAAATGACTTCCATCCCAAAAACCAATCTGGGCGACTCCGTGGAGCGTAAGATACACGTTCCTTTGACGTAACCGGGGTAATAACGCTTCCTTGACGTGATTTTGACGTATGACCTTGGCGTGACCTTGAAATGACTTCCATCCCAAAAACCAATCTGGGCGACTCCGTGGAACGAAAGAAACACGTTCCTTCGACGTAACCGGCGTAATAACGCTTTTTTGGCGTGATTTTGACGTATGACCTTGGCGTGAACTTGAAATTATCTTCACCCCAAAAACCAATCTGGGCGACTCCGTAGAGCGAAAGAAACACGTTCCTTTTCCGTAAACAGGGTAATAACGAATTCTTGACGTGATTTTGACGTATGACCTTGGCGTAACCTTGAAATGACCTCCACCCCAAAAACCAATCTGGTCGACTCCGTGGAGCGAAACAAACACGTTCCTTTTTCGTAACCAGGGTAATAACGCATTCTTGACGTGATTTTGACGTATGACCTTGGCGTGACCTTGAAATGACCTCCACCCCAAAAACCAATCTGGGCGACTGCGTGGAGCGAAAGAAACACGTCCCTTTGACGTAATCGACGTAATGACGCTTCCTTGGCGTGATTTTGACGTATGACCTTGGCTTGTCCTTGAAATGATCTTCACCCCAAAAACCAATCTGGGCGACTCCGTGGAGCGTAAGATACACGTTCCCCTTACGTAACCGGGGTAATAACGCTTTCTTGACGTGATTTTGACGTATTACCTTGGTGTGACCTTGAAATGACCTCCGCCCCAAAATCCAATCTGGGCTACTCGGTGCAGCGAAAGAAACACGTTCCTTTGACGTAACCGGCGTGATAACGCTTCTTTGGCGTGATTTTGACGTATGACCTTGGCGTGAGCTTGAAATGACCTCCACCCCAAAAACCAATCTGGGCGACTGCGTGGAGCGAAGAAACACGTCCCTTTGACGTAACCTACGTAATGACGCTTCCTTGGCGTGATTTTGACGTATGACCTTGGCGTGACCTTGAAATGACCTTCACCCCAAAAACCAATCTGGGCGACTCCGTAGAGCGAAATAAACACGTTCCTTTTACGTAACCAGGGTATTAACGCTTCCTTGGCGTGATTTTGACGTATGACCTTGTCACGACCTTGAAATGACCTTCACCCCAAAAACTAATCTGAGCGACTCCGTTGGGCGAAAGAAACACGTTCCTTTGACGTTACCGGCGTAATAACGCATCCTCGTCATGATTTTGACGTATGAACTTGGCATGACCTTGAAATGACCTCCGTCCCAAAAACCAACCTGGGCGACTCGGTGCAGCGAAAGAATCACGTTCCTTTGACCTAACCGGGGTAATAACGGTTCCTTGACGTGATTTTGACGTATGACCTTGGCGTGACCTTGAAATGGTCTTCACCCCAAAAACCAATATGGGCGACTGCGTAGAGCGAAAGAAACACGTTCCTTTTTCGTAACCGGGGTAATAACGCATTCTTGACGTGATTTTGACGTATGACCTTGTCGTGACCTTGAAATGACCTCCACCCCAAAAACCAATCTGCGCGACTCCGTGTAGCGAAAGAAACACGTTCCTTTGACGTAACCGGCGTAATAAGGCATCGTCGTCATGATTTGACGTATGACCTTGGCGAGACCTTAAAATGACCTCCACCCCAAAAACCTATCTGCGCGACTCCGTGGAGCGAAAGAAACACGTTCCTTTTTCGTAACCGGGGTAATAACGCATTCTTGACGTGTTTTTGACGTGTGACCTTGGCGTGACCTTGAAATGACCTCCACCCCAAAAACCAATCTGGGCGACTCCGTGGAGCGAAAGAAACACGTTCCTTTGACGTAACCGGGGTAATAACGCTTCCTTGACGTGATTTTGACATATGACCTTGGCGTGAGCTTGAAATAACCTCCACCCCAAAAACCAATCTGGGCGACTCCGTGGAGCGAAAGAAACACGTTCCTTTGACGTAACCGGCGTGATAACGCTTCTTTGGCGTGATTTTGACGTATGACCTTGGCGTGAGCTTGAAATGACCTCCGCCACAAAAACCAATCTAGGCGACTCCGTGGATGCGAAAGATACACGTTCCTTTGACGTAACCGGGGTAATAACGCTTCCTTAATGTGATTTTGACGTATGACCTTGGCGTGAGCTTGAAATGACCTCCGCCACAAGAACCAATCTAGGCGACTCCGTGGATGCGAAAGATACACGTTCCTTTGACGTAACCGGGGTAATAACGCTTCCTTGACGTGATTTTGACGTATGACCTTGGCGTGACCTTGAAATTATCTTCACCCCAAAAAACCAATCTGGGCGACTCCGTAGAGCGAAAGAAACACGTTCCTTTTCCGTAACCAGGGTAATAACGCATTCTTGACGTGATTTTGACGTATGACCTTGGCGTAACCTTGAAATGACCTCCACCCCAAAAACCAATCTGGTCGACTCCGTGGAGCGAAACAAACACGTTCCTTTTTCGTAACCAGGGTAATAACGCATTCTTGACGTGATTTTGACGTATGACCTTGGCGTGACCTTGAAATGACCTCCACCCCAAAAACCAATCTGTGCGACTCCGTGGAGCGAAAGTAACACGTTCCTTTGACGTCACCGGCGTAATAACGCATCCTCGACATGATTTTGACGTATGACCTTGGCAAGACCTTGAAATGACCTCTACCCCAAAAACAGTCTGGGCGACTCCGTGAAGCGAAGGAAACAAGTTCCTTTGACGTAACCGGTGTAATAATGCTTACTCGACGTGATTTTGACGTGTGATCTTGGCGTGACATTGAAATGACCTCCGCCACAAAAACCAATCTGGGGGACTCCGTGGAGCGTAAGATATACGTTCCTTTTACGTAACCGGGGTAATAACGCTTTCTTGACGTGATTTTGACGTATTACCTTGGTGTGACCTTGAAATGACCTCCGCCCCAAAATCCAATCTGGGCGACTCGGTGCAGCGAAAGAATCACGTTCCTTTGACCTAACCGGGGTAATAACGGTTCATTGACGTGATTTTGACGTATGACCTTGGCGTGACCTTAAAATGATCTCCACCCCAAAAACCAATCTGGGCGTCTCCGTGGAGCGAAAGAAACACGTTCCTTTAACGTAACCGGCGTAATAACGCTTCTTTGGCGTGATTTTGACGTATGATCTTGGCGTGACCTTGAAATGACCTGCGCCACAAAAACCAATTTGTGCGACTCCGTGGAGCGAAAGAAACACGTTCCTTTAACGTAACCGAGGTAATAACGCTTCCTTGACGTGTTTTTGACGTATGACCTTGGCGTGAGCTTGAAATGACCTCCACCCCAAAAACCAATCTGGGCGACTCCGTGGAGCGAAACAAACACGTTCCTTTTTCGTAACCGGGGTAATAACGCATTCTTGACGTGATTTTGACGTATGACCTTGGCGTGACCTTGAAATGACCTCCACCCCAAAAACCAATCTGGGCGTCTGCGTGGAGCGAAAGAAACACGTCCCTTTGACGTAACCGACGTAATGACGCTTCCTTGGCGTGATTTTGACGTATGACCTTGGCGTGACCTTGAAATGACCTTCACCCCAAAAACCAATCTGGGCGTCTGCGTGGAGCGAAAGAAACACGTCCCTTTGACGTAACCGACGTAATGACGCTTCCTTGGCGTGATTTTCACGTATGACCTTGGCGTGACCTTAAAATGTCCTCCACCCCAAAAACCAATCTGGGCGACTCCGTGGAGTGAAAGAAACAAGTTCCTTTGACGTTACCGGCGTAATAACGCATCCTCGTCATGATTTTGACGTATGAACTTGGCATGACCTTGAAATGACCTCCGTCCCAAAAACCAACCTGGGCGACTCGGTGCAGCGAAAGAATCACGTTCCTTTGACCTAACCGGGGTAATAACGGTTCCTTGACGTGATTTTGACGTATGACCTTGGCGTGACCTTGAAATGGTCTTCACCCCAAAAACCAATATGGGCGACTGCGTAGAGCGAAAGAAACACGTTCCTTTTTCGTAACCGGGGTAATAACGCATTCTTGACGTGATTTTGACGTATGACCTTGTCGTGACCTTGAAATGACCTCCACCCCAAAAACCAATCTGCGCGACTCCGTGGAGCGAAAGAAACACGTTCCTTTGACGTAACCGGCGTAATAAGGCATCGTCGTCATGATTTGACGTATGACCTTGGCGAGACCTTAAAATGACCTCCACCCCAAAAACCTATCTGGGCGACTCCGTGGAGCGAAAGAAACACGTTCCTTTGACGTAACCGGCGTAATAACGCTTACTTGGCGTGATTTTGACGTATGATCTTGGCGTGACCTTGAAATGAACTGCGCCACAAAAACCAATTTGTGCGACTCCGTGGAGCGAAAGAAACACGTTCCTTTTTCGTAACCGGGGTAATAACGCATTCTTGACGTGATTTTGACGTGTGACCTTGGCGTGACCTTGAAATGACCTCCACCCCAAAAACCAATCTGGGCGACTCCGTGGAGCGAAAGAAACACGTTCCTTTGACGCAACCGGGGTAATAACGCTTCCTTGACGTGATTTTGACATATGACCTTGGCGTGAGCTTGAAATGACCTCCACCCCAAAAACCAATCTGGGTGACTCCGTGGAGCGAAAGAAACACGTTCCTTTGACGTTACCGGCCTAATAACGCATCCTCGTCATGATTTTGACGTATGAACTTGGCATGACCTTGAAATGACCTCCGTCCCAAAAAGCAACCTGGGCGACTCGGTGCAGCGAAAGAATCACGTTCCTTTGACCTAACCGGGGTAATAACGGTTCCTTGACGTGATTTTGACGTATGACCTTGGCGTGACCTTGAAATGGTCTTCACCCCAAAAACCAATATGGGCGACTGCGTAGAGCGAAAGAAACACGTTCCTTTTTCGTAACCGGGGTAATAACGCATTCTTGACGTGATTTTGACGTATGACCTTGTCGTGACCTTGAAATGACCTCCACCCCAAAAACCAATCTGCGCGACTCCGTGTAGCGAAAGAAACACGTTCCTTTGACGTAACCGGCGTAATAAGGCATCGTCGTCATGATTTGACGTATGACCTTGGCGAGACCTTAAAATGACCTCCACCCCAAAAACCTATCTGCGCGACTCCGTGGAGCGAAAGAAACACGTTCCTTTGACGTAACCGGCGTAATAACGCTTCCTTGGCGTGATTTTGACGTATGATCTTGGCGTGACCTTGAAATGAACTGCGCCACAAAAACCAATTTGTGCGACTCCGTGGAGCGAAAGAAACACGTTCCTTTTTCGTAACCGGGGTAATAACGCATTCTTGACGTGATTTTGACGTGTGACCTTGGCGTGATCTTGAAATGACCTCCACCCCAAAAACCAATCTGGGCGACTCCGTGGAGCGAAAGAAACACGTTCCTTTGACGTAACCGGGGTAATAACGCTTCCTTGACGTGATTTTGACATATGACCTTGGCGTGAGCTTGAAATAACCTCCACCCCAAAAACCAATCTGGGCGACTCCGTAGAGCGAAAGAAACACGTTCCTTTGACGTAACCGGCGTAATAACGCTTCTTTGGCGTGATTTTGACGTATGACCTTGGCGTGACCTTGAAATGGTCTTCACCCCCAAAAACCAATATGGGCGACTGCGTAGAGCGAAAGAAACACGTTCCTTTTTCGTAACCGAGGTAATAACGCTTCCTTGACGTGTTTTTGACGTATGACCTTGGCGTGACCTTGAAATGACCTCCACCCCAAAAACCAATCTGGACGACTCCGTGGAGCGAAACAAACACGTTCCTTTGACGTAACCGGGGTAAGAACGCATTCTTGACGTGATTTTGACGTGTGACCTTGGCGTGACCTTGAAATGACCTTCACCCCAAAAACCAATCTGGGCGACTCCGTGGAGCGAAACAAACACGTTCCTTTGACGTAACCGGGGTAATAACGGTTCCTTGACGTGATTTTGACATATGACCTTGGCGTGAGCTTGAAATGACCTCCAACCCAAAAACCAATCTGGGCGACTCCGTGGAGCGAAACAAACACGTTCCTTTTTCGTAACCGGGGTAATAACGCATTCTTGACGTGATTTTGACGTATGACCTTGGCGTGACCTTGAAATGACCTCCACCCCAAAAACCAATCTGGGCGTCTGCGTGGAGCGAAAGAAACACGTCCCTTTGACGTCACCGGCGTAATAACGCATCCTCGACATGATTTTGACGTATGACCTTGGCGTGACCTTGAAATGACCTTCACCCCAAAAACCAATCTGGGCGACTCCGTGGAGCGAAACAAACACGTTCCTTTGACGTATCCGGGGTAATAACGGTTCCTTGACGTGATTTTGACATATGACCTTGGCGTGAGCTTGAAATGACCTCCAACCCAAAAACCAATCTGGGCGACTCCGTGGAGCGAAAGAAACACGTTCCTTTTTCGTAACCGGGGTAATAACGCATTCTTGACGTGATTTTGACGTGTGACCTTGGCGTGACCTTGAAATGACCTCCACCCCAAAAACCAATCTGGGCGACTCCGTGGAGCGAAATAAACACGTTCCTTTGACGTAACCGGGGTAATAACGCTTCCTTGACGTGATTTTGACATATGACCTTGGCGTGAGCTTGAAATGACCTCCACCGAAAAAACCAATCTGGGCGACTCAGTAGAGCGAAAGAAACACGTTCCTTTGACGTAACCGGCGTAATAACGCTTCTTTGGCGTGATTTTGACGTATGACCTTGGCGTGACCTTGAAATGGTCTTCACCCCCAAAAACCAATATGGGCGACTGCGTAGAGCGAAAGAAACACGTTCCTTTTCCGTAACCAGGGTAATAACGCATTCTTGACGTGATTTTGACGTATGACCTTGGCGTAACCTTGAAATGACCTCCACCCCAAAAACCAATCTGGTCGACTCCGTGGAGCGAAACAAACACGTTCCTTTTTCGTAACCAGGGTAATAACGCATTCTTGACGTGATTTTGACGTATGACCTTGGCGTGACCTTGAAATGACCTCCACCCCAAAAACCAATCTGGGCGACTGCGTGGAGCGAAAGAAACACGTCACTTTGACGTAATCGACGTAATGACGCTTCCTTGGCGTGATTTTGACGTATGACCTTGGCTTGTCCTTGAAATGATCTTCACCCCAAAAACCAATCTGGGCGACTCCGTGGAGCGTAAGATACACGTTCCCCTTACGTAACCGGGGTAATAACGCTTTCTTGACGTGATTTTGACGTATTACCTTGGTGTGACCTTGAAATGACCTCCGCCCCAAAATCCAATCTGGGCTACTCGGTGCAGCGCAAGAATCACGTCTCTTTGACCTAACCGGGGTAATAACGGTTCCTTGACGTGATTTTCACGTATGACCTTGGCGTGACCTTAAAATGTCCTCCACCCCAAAAACCAATCTGGGCGACTCCGTGGAGTGAAAGAAACAAGTTCCTTTGACGTTACCGGCGTAATAACGCATCCTCGTCATGATTTTGACGTATGAACTTGGCATGACCTTGAAATGACCTCCGTCCCAAAAACCAACCTGGGCGACTCGGTGCAGCGAAAGAATCACGTTCCTTTGACCTAACCGGGGTAATAACGGTTCCTTGACGTGATTTTGACGTATGACCTTGGCGTGACCTTGAAATGGTCTTCACCCCAAAAACCAATATGGGCGACTGCGTAGAGCGAAAGAAACACGTTCCTTTTTCGTAACCGGGGTAATAACGCATTCTTGACGTGATTTTGACGTATGACCTTGTCGTGACCTTGAAATGACCTCCACCCCAAAAACCAATCTGCGCGACTCCGTGGAGCGAAAGAAACACGTTCCTTTGACGTAACCGGCGTAAGAAGGCATCGTCGTCATGATTTGACGTATGACCTTGGCGAGACCTTAAAATGACCTCCACCCCAAAAACCTATCTGGGCGACTCCGTGGAGCGAAAGAAACACGTTCCTTTGACGTAACCGGCGTAATAACGCTTACTTGGCGTGATTTTGACGTATGATCTTGGCGTGACCTTGAAATGAACTGCGCCACAAAAACCAATTTGTGCGACTCCGTGGAGCGAAAGAAACACGTTCCTTTTTCGTAACCGGGGTAATAACGCATTCTTGACGTGATTTTGACGTGTGACCTTGGCGTGACCTTGAAATGACCTCCACCCCAAAAACCAATCTGGGCGACTCCGTGGAGCGAAAGAAACACGTTCCTTTGACGCAACCGGGGTAATAACGCTTCCTTGACGTGATTTTGACATATGACCTTGGCGTGAGCTTGAAATGACCTCCACCCCAAAAACCAATCTGGGCGACTCCGTGGAGCGAAAGAAACACGTTCCTTTGACGTAACCGGCGTGATAACGCTTCTTTGGCGTGATTTTGACGTATGACCTTGGCGTGAGCTTGAAATGACCTCCACCCCAAAAACCAATCTGGGCGACTGCGTGGAGCGAAAGAAACACGTCCCTTTGACGTAACCTACGTAATGACGCTTCCTTGGCGTGATTTTGACGTATGACCTTGGCGTGACCTTGAAATGACCTTCACCCCAAAAACCAATCTGGGCGACTCCGTAGAGCGAAATAAACACGTTCCTTTTACGTAACCAGGGTATTAACGCTTCCTTGGCGTGATTTTGACGTATGACCTTGTCACGACCTTGAAATGACCTTCACCCCAAAAACTAATCTGAGCGACTCCGTTGGGCGAAAGAAACACGTTCCTTTGACGTTACCGGCGTAATAACGCATCCTCGTCATGATTTTGACGTATGAACTTGGCATGACCTTGAAATGACCTCCGTCCCAAAAAGCAACCTGGGCGACTCGGTGCAGCGAAAGAATCACGTTCCTTTGACCTAACCGGGGTAATAACGGTTCCTTGACGTGATTTTGACGTATGACCTTGGCGTGACCTTGAAATGGTCTTCACCCCAAAAACCAATATGGGCGACTCCGTAGAGCGAAATAAACACGTTCCTTTTACGTAACCAGGGTATTAACGCTTCCTTGGCGTGATTTTGACGTATGACCTTGTCACGACCTTGAAATGACCTTCACCCCAAAAACTAATCTGAGCGACTCCGTTGGGCGAAAGAAACACGTTCCTTTGACGTTACCGGCGTAATAACGCATCCTCGTCATGATTTTGACGTATGAACTTGGCATGACCTTGAAATGACCTCCGTCCCAAAAAGCAACCTGGGCGACTCGGTGCAGCGAAAGAATCACGTTCCTTTGACCTAACCGGGGTTATAACGGTTCCTTGACGTGATTTTGACGTATGACCTTGGCGTGACCTTGAAATGGTCTTCACCCCAAAAACCAATATGGGCGACTGCGTAGAGCGAAAGAAACACGTTCCTTTTTCGTAACCGGGGTAATAACGCATTCTTGACGTGATTTTGACGTATGACCTTGTCGTGACCTTGAAATGACCTCCACCCCAAAAACCAATCTGCGCGACTCCGTGTAGCGAAAGAAACACGTTCCTTTGACGTAACCGGCGTAATAAGGCATCGTCGTCATGATTTGACGTATGACCTTGGCGAGACCTTAAAATGACCTCCACCCCAAAAACCTATCTGGGCGACTCCGTGGAGCGAAAGAAACACGTTCCTTTGACGTAACCGGCGTAATAACGCTTTCTTGGCGTGATTTTGACGTATGATCTTGGCGTGACCTTGAAATGAACTGCGCCACAAAAACCAATTTGTGCGACTCCGTGGAGCGAAAGAAACACGTTCCTTTTTCGTAACCGGGGTAATAACGCATTCTTGACGTGTTTTTGACGTGTGACCTTGGCGTGATCTTGAAATGACCTCCACCCCAAAAACCAATCTGGGCGACTCCGTGGAGCGAAAGAAACACGTTCCTTTGACGTAACCGGCGTGATAACGCTTCTTTGGCGTGATTTTGACGTATGACCTTGGCGTGAGCTTGAAATGACCTCCGCCACAAAAACCAATCTAGGCGACTCCGTGGATGCGAAAGATACACGTTCCTTTGACGTAACCGGGGTAATAACGCTTCCTTAATGTGATTTTGACGTATGACCTTGGCGTGAGCTTGAAATGACCTCCGCCACAAGAACCAATCTAGGCGACTCCGTGAATGCGAAAGATACACGTTCCTTTGACGTAACCGGGGTAATAACGCTTCCTTGACGTGATTTTGACGTATGACCTTGGCGTGACCTTGAAATGACTTCCATCCCAAAAACCAATCTGGGCGACTCCGTGGAACGAAAGAAACACGTTCCTTCGACGTAACCGGCGTAATAACGATTTTTTGGCGTGATTTTGACGTATGACCTTGGCGTGAACTTGAAATTATCTTCACCCCAAAAACCAATCTGGGCGACTCCGTAGAGCGAAAGAAACACGTTCCTTTTCCGTAACCAGGGTAATAACGCATTCTTGACGTGATTTTGACGTATGACCTTGGCGTAACCTTGAAATGACCTCCACCCCAAAAACCAATCTGGTCGACTCCGTGGAGCGAAACAAACACGTTCCTTTTTCGTAACCAGGGTAATAACGCATTCTTGACGTGATTTTGACGTATGACCTTGGCGTGACCTTGAAATGACCTCCACCCCAAAAACCAATCTGTGCGACTCCGTGGAGCGAAAGTAACACGTTCCTTTGACGTCACCGGCGTAATAACGCATCCTCGACATGATTTTGACGTATGACCTTGGCAAGACCTTGAAATGACCTCTACCCCAAAAACAGTCTGGGCGACTCCGTGAAGCGAAGGAAACACGTTCCTTTGACGTAACCGGTGTAATAATGCTTACTCGACGTGATTTTGACGTGTGATCTTGGCGTGACATTGAAATGACCTCCGCCACAAAAACCAATCTGGGGGACTCCGTGGAGCGTAAGATATACGTTCCTTTTACGTAACCGGGGTAATAACGCTTTCTTGACGTGATTTTGACGTATTACCTTGGTGTGACCTTGAAATGACCTCCGCCCCAAAATCCAATCTGGGCGACTCGGTGCAGCGAAAGAATCACGTTCCTTTGACCTAACTGGGGTAATAACGGTTCATTGACGTGATTTTGACGTATGACCTTGGCGTGACCTTAAAATGACCTCCACCCCAAAAACCAATCTGGGCGTCTCCGTGGAGCGAAAGAAACACGTTCCTTTAACGTAACCGGCGTAATAACGCTTCTTTGGCGTGATTTTGACGTATGATCTTGGCGTGACCTTGAAATGACCTTCACCCCAAAAACCAATCTGGGCGACTCCGTGGAGCGAAAGAAACACGTTCCTTTGACGTAACCGGGGTAATAACGGTTCCTTGACGTGATTTTGACATATGACCTTGGCGTGAGCTTGAAATGACCTCCAACCCAAAAACCAATCTGGGCGACTCCGTGGAGCGAAACAAACACGTTCCTTTTTCGTAACCGGGGTAATAACGCATTCTTGACGTGATTTTGACGTATGACCTTGGCGTGACCTTGAAATGACCTCCACCCCAAAAACCAATCTGGGCGTCTGCGTGGAGCGAAAGAAACACGTCCCTTTGACGTCACCGGCGTAATAACGCATCCTCGACATGATTTTGACGTATGACCTTGGCGTGACCTTGAAATGACCTTCACCCCAAAAACCAATCTGGGCGACTCCGTGGAGCGAAACAAACACGTTCCTTTGACGTAACCGGGGTAATAACGGTTCCTTGACGTGATTTTGACATATGACCTTGGCGTGAGCTTGAAATGACCTCCAACCCAAAAACCAATCTGGGCGACTCCGTGGAGCGAAAGAAACACGTTCCTTTTTCGTAACCGGGGTAATAACGCATTCTTGACGTGATTTTGACGTGTGACCTTGGCGTGACCTTGAAATGACCTCCACCCCAAAAACCAATCTGGGCGACTCCGTGGAGCGAAATAAACACGTTCCTTTGACGTAACCGGGGTAATAACGCTTCCTTGACGTGATTTTGACATATGACCTTGGCGTGAGCTTGAAATGACCTCCACCGAAAAAACCAATCTGGGCGACTCAGTAGAGCGAAAGAAACACGTTCCTTTGACGTAACCGGCGTAATAACGCTTCTTTGGCGTGATTTTGACGTATGACCTTGGCGTGACCTTGAAATGGTCTTCACCCCCAAAAACCAATATGGGCGACTGCGTAGAGCGAAAGAAACACGTTCCTTTTCCGTAACCAGGGTAATAACGCATTCTTGACGTGATTTTGACGTATGACCTTGGCGTAACCTTGAAATGACCTCCACCCCAAAAACCAATCTGGTCGACTCCGTGGAGCGAAACAAACACGTTCCTTTTTCGTAACCAGGGTAATAACGCATTCTTGACGTGATTTTGACGTATGACCTTGGCGTGACCTTGAAATGACCTCCACCCCAAAAACCAATCTGGGCGACTGCGTGGAGCGAAAGAAACACGTCACTTTGACGTAATCGACGTAATGACGCTTCCTTGGCGTGATTTTGACGTATGACCTTGGCTTGTCCTTGAAATGATCTTCACCCCAAAAACCAATCTGGGCGACTCCGTGGAGCGTAAGATACACGTTCCCCTTACGTAACCGGGGTAATAACGCTTTCTTGACGTGATTTTGACGTATTACCTTGGTGTGACCTTGAAATGACCTCCGCCCCAAAATCCAATCTGGGCTACTCGGTGCAGCGCAAGAATCACGTCTCTTTGACCTAACCGGGGTAATAACGGTTCCTTGACGTGATTTTCACGTATGACCTTGGCGTGACCTTAAAATGTCCTCCACCCCAAAAACCAATCTGGGCGACTCCGTGGAGTGAAAGAAACAAGTTCCTTTGACGTTACCGGCGTAATAACGCATCCTCGTCATGATTTTGACGTATGAACTTGGCATGACCTTGAAATGACCTCCGTCCCAAAAACCAACCTGGGCGACTCGGTGCAGCGAAAGAATCACGTTCCTTTGACCTAACCGGGGTAATAACGGTTCCTTGACGTGATTTTGACGTATGACCTTGGCGTGACCTTGAAATGGTCTTCACCCCAAAAACCAATATGGGCGACTGCGTAGAGCGAAAGAAACACGTTCCTTTTTCGTAACCGGGGTAATAACGCATTCTTGACGTGATTTTGACGTATGACCTTGTCGTGACCTTGAAATGACCTCCACCCCAAAAACCAATCTGCGCGACTCCGTGGAGCGAAAGAAACACGTTCCTTTGACGTAACCGGCGTAATAAGGCATCGTCGTCATGATTTGACGTATGACCTTGGCGAGACCTTAAAATGACCTCCACCCCAAAAACCTATCTGGGCGACTCCGTGGAGCGAAAGAAACACGTTCCTTTGACGTAACCGGCGTAATAACGCTTACTTGGCGTGATTTTGACGTATGATCTTGGCGTGACCTTGAAATGAACTGCGCCACAAAAACCAATTTGTGCGACTCCGTGGAGCGAAAGAAACACGTTCCTTTTTCGTAACCGGGGTAATAACGCATTCTTGACGTGATTTTGACGTGTGACCTTGGCGTGACCTTGAAATGACCTCCACCCCAAAAACCAATCTGGGCGACTCCGTGGAGCGAAAGAAACACGTTCCTTTGACGCAACCGGGGTAATAACGCTTCCTTGACGTGATTTTGACATATGACCTTGGCGTGACCTTGAAATGACCTTCACCCCAAAAACCAATCTGGGCGACTCCGTAGAGCGAAATAAACACGTTCCTTTTACGTAACCAGGGTATTAACGCTTCCTTGGCGTGATTTTGACGTATGACCTTGTCACGACCTTGAAATGACCTCCACCCCAAAAACCAATCTGGGCGACTGCGTGGAGCGAAAGAAACACGTTCCTTTGACGTTACCGGCGTAATAACGCATCCTCGTCATGATTTTGACGTATGAACTTGGCATGACCTTGAAATGACCTCCGTCCCAAAAAGCAACCTGGGCGACTCGGTGCAGCGAAAGAATCACGTTCCTTTGACCTAACCGGGGTAATAACGGTTCCTTGACGTGATTTTGACGTATGACCTTGGCGTGACCTTGAAATGGTCTTCACCCCAAAAACCAATATGGGCGACTCCGTAGAGCGAAATAAACACGTTCCTTTTACGTAACCAGGGTATTAACGCTTCCTTGGCGTGATTTTGACGTATGACCTTGTCACGACCTTGAAATGACCTTCACCCCAAAAACTAATCTGAGCGACTCCGTTGGGCGAAAGAAACACGTTCCTTTGACGTTACCGGCGTAATAACGCATCCTCGTCATGATTTTGACGTATGAACTTGGCATGACCTTGAAATGACCTCCGTCCCAAAAAGCAACCTGGGCGACTCGGTGCAGCGAAAGAATCACGTTCCTTTGACCTAACCGGGGTTATAACGGTTCCTTGACGTGATTTTGACGTATGACCTTGGCGTGACCTTGAAATGGTCTTCACCCCAAAAACCAATATGGGCGACTGCGTAGAGCGAAAGAAACACGTTCCTTTTTCGTAACCGGGGTAATAACGCATTCTTGACGTGATTTTGACGTATGACCTTGTCGCGACCTTGAAATGACCTCCACCCCAAAAACCAATCTGCGCGACTCCGTGTAGCGAAAGAAACACGTTCCTTTGACGTAACCGGCGTAATAAGGCGTCGTCGTCATGATTTGACGTATGACCTTGGCGAGACCTTAAAATGACCTCCACCCCAAAAACCTATCTGGGCGACTCCGTGGAGCGAAAGAAACACGTTCCTTTGACGTAACCGGCGTAATAACGCTTTCTTGGCGTGATTTTGACGTATGATCTTGGCGTGACCTTGAAATGAACTGCGCCACAAAAACCAATTTGTGCGACTCCGTGGAGCGAAAGAAACACGTTCCTTTTTCGTAACCGGGGTAATAACGCATTCTTGACGTGTTTTTGACGTGTGACCTTGGCGTGATCTTGAAATGACCTCCACCCCAAAAACCAATCTGGGCGACTCCGTGGAGCGAAAGAAACACGTTCCTTTGACGTAACCGGGGTAATAACGCTTCCTTGACGTGATTTTGACATATGACCTTGGCGTGAGCTTGAAATAACCTCCACCCCAAAAACCAATCTGGGCGACTCCGTGGAGCGAAAGAAACACGTTCCTTTGACGTAACCGGCGTGATAACGCTTCTTTGGCGTGATTTTGACGTATGACCTTGGCGTGAGCTTGAAATGACCTCCGCCACAAAAACCAATCTAGGCGACTCCGTGGATGCGAAAGATACACGTTCCTTTGACGTAACCGGGGTAATAACGCTTCCTTAATGTGATTTTGACGTATGACCTTGGCGTGAGCTTGAAATGACCTCCGCCACAAGAACCAATCTAGGCGACTCCGTGGATGCGAAAGATACACGTTCCTTTGACGTAACCGGGGTAATAACGCTTCCTTGACGTGATTTTGACGTATGACCTTGGCGTGACCTTGAAATGACTTCCATCCCAAAAACCAATCTGGGCGACTCCGTGGAACGAAAGAAACACGTTCCTTCGACGTAACCGGCGTAATAACGCATTCTTGACGTGATTTTGACGTATGACCTTGGCGTAACCTTGAAATGACCTCCACCCCAAAAACCAATCTGTGCGACTCCGTGGAGCGAAACAAACACGTTCCTTTTTCGTAACCAGGGTAATAACGCATTCTTGACGTGATTTTGACGTATGACCTTGGCGTGACCTTGAAATGACCTCCACCCCAAAAACCAATCTGTGCGACTCCGTGGAGCGAAAGTAACACGTTCCTTTGACGTCACCGGCGTAATAACGCATCCTCGACATGATTTTGACGTATGACCTTGGCAAGACCTTGAAATGACCTCTACCCCAAAAACAGTCTGGGCGACTCCGTGAAGCGAAGGAAACACGTTCCTTTGACGTAACCGGTGTAATAATGCTTACTCGACGTGATTTTGACGTGTGATCTTGGCGTGACATTGAAATGACCTCCGCCACAAAAACCAATCTGGGGGACTCCGTGGAGCGTAAGATATACGTTCCTTTTACGTAACCGGGGTAATAACGCTTTCTTGACGTGATTTTGACGTATGATCTTGGCGTGACCTTGAAATGACCTGCGCCACAAAAACCAATTTGTGCGACTCCGTGGAGCGAAAGAAACACGTTCCTTTAACGTAACCGAGGTAATAACGCTTCCTTGACGTGTTTTTGACGTATGACCTTGGCGTGAGCTTGAAATGACCTCCACCCCAACAACCAATCTGGGCGACTCCGTGGAGCGAAACAAACACGTTCCTTTTTCGTAACCGGGGTAATAACGCATTCTTGACGTGATTTTGACGTATGACCTTGGCGTGACCTTGAAATGACCTCCACCCCAAAAACCAATCTGGGCGTCTGCGTGGAGCGAAAGAAACACGTCCCTTTGACGTAACCGACGTAATGACGCTTCCTTGGCGTGATTTTGACGTATGACCTTGGCGTGACCTTGAAATGACCTTCACCCCAAAAACCAATCTGGGCGACTCCGTAGAGCGAAATAAACACGTTCCTTTTAGGTAACCAGGGTATTAACGCTTCCTTGACGTGATTTTGACGTATAAACTTGTCATGACCTTGAAATGACGTTCACTCCAAAAACTAATCTGAGCGACTCCGTGGAGCGAAAGAAACACGTTCCTTTGAGTAACCGGCGTAATAACGCTTCTTTGGCGTGTTTTTGACGTATGACCTTGGCGTGACCTTGAAATGAACTGCGCCACAAAAACCAATTTGTGCGACTCCGTGGAGCGAAAGAAACACGTTCCTTTTTCGTAACCGGGGTAATAACGCATTCTTGACGTGATTTTGTCGTGTGACCTTGGCGTGACCTTGAAATGACCTCCACCCCAAAAACCAATCTGGGCGACTCCGTGGAGCGAAATAAACACGTTCCTTTGACGTAACCGGGGTAATAACGCTTCCTTGACGTGATTTTGACATATGACCTTGGCGTGAGCTTGAAATGACCTCCACCGAAAAAACCAATCTGGGCGACTCCGTAGAGCGAAAGAAACACGTTCCTTTGACGTAACCGGCGTAATAACGCTTCTTTGGCGTGATTTTGACGTATGACCTTGGCGTGACCTTGAAATGGTCTTCACCCCCAAAAACCAATATGGGCGACTGCGTAGAGCGAAAGAAACACGTTCCTTTTTCGTAACCGAGGTAATAACGCTTCCTTGACGTGTTTTTGACGTATGACCTTGGCGTGACCTTGAAATGACCTCCACCCCAAAAATCAATCTGGACGACTCCGTGGAGCGAAACAAACACGTTCCTTTGACGTAACCGGGGTAAGAACGCATTCTTGACGTGATTTTGACGTGTGACCTTGGCGTGACCTTGAAATGACCTCCACCCCAAAAACCAATCTGGGCGTCTGCGTGGAGCGAAAGAAACACGTCCCTTTGACGTAACCGACGTAATGACGCTTCCTTGGCGTGATTTTGACGTATGACCTTGGCGTGACCTTGAAATGACCTTCACCCCAAAAACCAATCTGGGCGACTCCGTAGAGCGAAATAAACACGTTCCTTTTAGGTAACCAGGGTATTAACGCTTCCTTGACGTGATTTTGACGTATAAACTTGTCATGACCTTGAAATGACCTTCACTCCAAAAACTAATCTGAGCGACTCCGTGGAGCGAAAGAAACACGTTCCTTTGAGTAACCGGCGTAATAACGCTTCTTTGGCGTGTTTTTGACGTATGACCTTGGCGTGACCTTGAAATGAACTGCGCCACAAAAACCAATTTGTGCGACTCCGTGGAGCGAAAGAAACACGTTCCTTTTTCGTAACCGGGGTAATAACGCATTCTTGACGTGATTTTGACGTGTGACCTTGGCGTGACCTTGAAATGACCTCCACCCCAAAAACCAATCTGGGCGACTCCGTGGAGCGAAATAAACACGTTCCTTTGACGTAACCGGGGTAATAACGCTTCCTTGACGTGATTTTGACATATGACCTTGGCGTGAGCTTGAAATGACCTCCACCGAAAAAACCAATCTGGGCGACTCCGTAGAGCGAAAGAAACACGTTCCTTTGACGTAACCGGCGTAATAACGCTTCTTTGGCGTGATTTTGACGTATGACCTTGGCGTGACCTTGAAATGGTCTTCACCCCCAAAAACCAATATGGGCGACTGCGTAGAGCGAAAGAAACACGTTCCTTTTTCGTAACCGAGGTAATAACGCTTCCTTGACGTGTTTTTGACGTATGACCTTGGCGTGACCTTGAAATGACCTCCACCCCAAAAACCAATCTGGACGACTCCGTGGAGCGAAACAAACACGTTCCTTTGACGTAACCGGGGTAAGAACGCATTCTTGACGTGATTTTGACGTGTGACCTTTGCGTGACCTTGAAATGACCTTCACCCCAAAAACCAATCTGGGCGACTCCGTGGAGCGAAACAAACACGTTCCTTTGACGTAACCGGGGTAATAACGGTTCCTTGACGTGATTTTGACATATGACCTTGGCGTGAGCTTGAAATGACCTCCAACCCAAAAACCAATCTGGGCGACTCCGTGGAGCGAAACAAACACGTTCCTTTTTCGTAACCGGGGTAATAACGCATTCTTGACGTGATTTTGACGTATGACCTTGGCGTGACCTTGAAATGACCTCCACCCCAAAAACCAATCTGGGCGTCTGCGTGGAGCGAAAGAAACACGTCCCTTTGACGTCACCGGCGTAATAACGCATCCTCGACATGATTTTGACGTATGACCTTGGCGTGACCTTGAAATGACCTTCACCCCAAAAACCAATCTGGGCGACTCCGTGGAGCGAAACAAACACGTTCCTTTGACGTAACCGGGGTAATAACGGTTCCTTGACGTGATTTTGACATATGACCTTGGCGTGAGCTTGAAATGACCTCCAACCCAAAAACCAATCTGGGCGACTCCGTGGAGCGAAAGAAACACGTTCCTTTTTCGTAACCGGGGTAATAACGCATTCTTGACGTGATTTTGACGTGTGACCTTGGCGTGACCTTGAAATGACCTCCACCCCAAAAACCAATCTGGGCGACTCCGTGGAGCGAAATAAACACGTTCCTTTGACGTAACCGGGGTAATAACGCTTCCTTGACGTGATTTTGACATATGACCTTGGCGTGAGCTTGAAATGACCTCCACCGAAAAAACCAATCTGGGCGACTCCGTAGAGCGAAAGAAACACGTTCCTTTGACGTAACCGGCGTAATAACGCTTCTTTGGCGTGATTTTGACGTATGACCTTGGCGTGACCTTGAAATGGTCTTCACCCCCAAAAACCAATATGGGCGACTGCGTAGAGCGAAAGAAACACGTTCCTTTTCCGTAACCAGGGTAATAACGCATTCTTGACGTGATTTTGACGTATGACCTTGGCGTAACCTTGAAATGACCTCCGTCCCAAAAACCAACCTGGGCGACTCGGTGCAGCGAAAGAATCACGTTCCTTTGACCTAACCGGGGTAATAACGGTTCCTTGACGTGATTTTGACGTATGACCTTGGCGTGACCTTGAAATGGTCTTCACCCCAATAACCAATATGGGCGACTGCGTAGAGCGAAAGTAACACGTTCCTTTTTCGTAACCGGGGTAATAACGCATTCTTGACGTGATTTTGACGTATGACCTTGTCGTGACCTTGAAATGACCTCCACCCCAAAAACCAATCTGCGCGACTCCGTGGAGCGAAAGAAACACGTTCCTTTGACGTAACCGGCGTAATAAGGCATCGTCGTCATGATTTGACGTATGACCTTGGCGAGACCTTAAAATGACCTCCACCCCAAAAACCTATCTGGGCGACTCCGTGGAGCGAAAGAAACACGTTCCTTTGACGTAACCGGCGTAATAACGCTTACTTGGCGTGATTTTGACGTATGATCTTGGCGTGACCTTGAAATGAACTGCGCCACAAAAACCAATTTGTGCGACTCCGTGGAGCGAAAGAAACACGTTCCTTTTTCGTAACCGGCGTAATAACGCATCCTCGTCATGATTTTGACGTATGAACTTGGCATGACCTTGAAATGACCTCCGTCCCAAAAAGCAACCTGGGCGACTCGGTGCAGCGAAAGAATCACGTTCCTTTGACCTAACCGGGGTAATAACGGTTCCTTGACGTGATTTTGACGTATGACCTTGGCGTGACCTTGAAATGGTCTTCACCCCAAAAACCAATATGGGCGACTGCGTAGAGCGAAAGAAACACGTTCCTTTTTCGTAACCGGGGTAATAACGCATTCTTGACGTGATTTTGACGTATGACCTTGTCGTGACCTTGAAATGACCTCCACCCCAAAAACCAATCTGCGCGACTCCGTGTAGCGAAAGAAACACGTTCCTTTGACGTAACCGGCGTAATAAGGCATCGTCGTCATGATTTGACGTATGACCTTGGCGAGACCTTAAAATGACCTCCACCCCAAAAACCTATCTGCGCGACTCCGTGGAGCGAAAGAAACACGTTCCTTTGACGTAACCGGCGTAATAACGCTTCCTTGGCGTGATTTTGACGTATGATCTTGGCGTGACCTTGAAATGAACTGCGCCACAAAAACCAATTTGTGCGACTCCGTGGAGCGAAAGAAACACGTTCCTTTTTCATAACCGGGGTAATAACGCATTCTTGACGTGTTTTTGACGTGTGACCTTGGCGTGACCTTGAAATGACCTCCACCCCAAAAACCAATCTGGGCGACTCCGTGGAGCGAAAGAAACACGTTCCTTTGACGTAACCGGGGTAATAACGCTTCCTTGACGTGATTTTGACATATGACCTTGGCGTGAGCTTGAAATAACCTGCACCCCAAAAACCAATCTGGGCGACTCCGTGGAGCGAAAGAAACACGTTCCTTTGACGTAACCGGCGTGATAACGCTTCTTTGGCGTGATTTTGACGTATGACCTTGGCGTGAGCTTGAAATGACCTCCGCCACAAAAACCAATCTAGGCGACTCCGTGGATGCGAAAGATACACGTTCCTTTGACGTAACCGGCGTAATAACGCTTCTTTGGCGTGATTTTGACGTATGATCTTGGCGTGACCTTGAAATGACCTGCGCCACAAAAACCAATTTGTGCGACTCCGTGGAGCGAAAGAAACACGTTCCTTTAACGTAACCGAGGTAATAACGCTTCCTTGACGTGTTTTTGACGTATGACCTTGGCGTGAGCTTGAAATGACCTCCACCCCAAAAACCAATCTGGGCGACTCCGTGGAGCGAAACAAACACGTTCCTTTTTCGTAACCGGGGTAATAACGCATTCTTGACGTGATTTTGACGTATGACCTTGGCGTGACCTTGAAATGACCTCCACCCCAAAAACCAATCTGGGCGTCTGCGTGGAGCGAAAGAAACACGTCCCTTTGACGTAACCGACGTAATGACGCTTCCTTGGCGTGATTTTGACGTATGACCTTGGCGTGACCTTGAAATGACCTTCACCCCAAAAACCAATCTGGGCGACTCCGTAGAGCGAAATAAACACGTTCCTTTTAGATAACCAGGGTATTAACGCTTCCTTGACGTGATTTTGACGTATAAACTTGTCATGACCTTGAAATGACCTTCACTCCAAAAACTAATCTGAGCGACTCCGTGGAGCGAAAGAAACACGTTCCTTTGAGTAACCGGCGTAATAACGCTTCTTTGGCGTGTTTTTGACGTATAACCTTGGCATGACCTTGAAATGAACTGCGCCACAAAAACCAATTTGTGCGACTCCGTGGAGCGAAAGAAACACGTTCCTTTTTCGTAACCGGGGTAATAACGCATTCTTGACGTGATTTTGACGTGTGACCTTGGCGTGACCTTGAAATGACCTCCACCCCAAAACCCAATCTGGGCGACTCCGTGGAGCGAAAGAAACACGTTCCTTTGACGTAACCGGCGTGATAACGCTTCTTTGGCGTGATTTTGACGTATGACCTTGGCGTGAGCTTGAAATGACCTCCGCCACAAAAACTAATCTAGGCGACTCCGTGGATGCGAAAGATACACGTTCCTTTGACGTAACCGGGGTAATAACGCTTCCTTAATGTGATTTTGACGTATGACCTTGGCGTGAGCTTGAAATGACCTCCGCCACAAGAACCAATCTAGGCGACTCCGTGGATGCGAAAGATACACGTTCCTTTGACGTAACCGGAGTAATAACGCTTCCTTGACGTGATTTTGACGTATGACCTTGGCGTGACCTTGAAATGACTTCCATCCCAAAAACCAATCTGGGCGACTCCGTGGAGCGTAAGATACACGTTCCTTTGACGTAACCGGGGTAATAACGCTTCCTTGACGTGATTTTGACGTATGACCTTGGCGTGACCTTGAAATGACTTGCATCCCAAAAACCAATCTGGGCGACTGCGTGGAGCGAAAGAAACACGTCCCTTTGACGTAACCGGGGCAATAACGCTTTCTTGACGTGATTTTGACGTATTACCTTGGTGTGACCTTGAAATGACCTCCGCCCCAAAATCCAATCTGGGCGACTCGGTGCAGCGCAAGAATCACGTCTCTTTGACCTAACCGGGGTAATAACGGTTCCTTGACGTGATTTTGACGTATGACCTTGGCGTGACCTTAAAATGTCCTCCACCCCAAAAACCAATCTGGGCGACTCCGTGGAGCGAAAGAAACACGTTCCTTTGACGTTACCGGCGTAATACCGCATCCTCGTCATGTTTTTGACGTATGAACTTGGCATGACCTTGAAATGACCTCCGTCCCAAAAACCAACCTGGGCGACTCGGTGCAGCGAAAGAATCACGTTCCTTTGACCTAACCGGGGTAATAACGGTTCCTTGACGTGATTTTGACGTATGACCTTGGCGTGACCTTGAAATGGTCTTCACCCCAAAAACCAATATGGGCGACTGCGTAGAGCGAAAGAAACACGTTCCTTTTTCGTAACCGGGGTAATAACGCATTCTTGACGTTATTTTGACGTATGACCTTGTCGTGACCTTGAAATTACCTCCACCCCAAAAACCAATCTGCGCGACTCCGTGGAGCGAAAGAAACACGTTCCTTTGACGTAACCGGCGTAATAAGGCATCGTCGTCATGATTTGACGTATGACCTTGGCGAGACCTTAAAATGACCTCCACACCAAAAACCTATCTCGGCGACTCCGTGGAGCGAAAGAAACACGTTCCTTTGACGTAACCGGCGTAATAACGCTTACTTGGCGTGATTTTGACGTATGATCTTGGCGTGACCTTGAAATGAACTGCGCCACAAAAACCAATTTGTGCGACTCCGTG
Organism: Megalopta genalis; assembly: GCF_051020955.1. Classification (NCBI taxonomy): domain Eukaryota; kingdom Metazoa; phylum Arthropoda; class Insecta; order Hymenoptera; family Halictidae; genus Megalopta; species Megalopta genalis. The sequence continues at coordinate 242,080 of NC_135026.1, read as the reverse complement.
GAGCGAAAGAAACACGTTCCTTTTTCGTAACCGGGGTAATAACGCATTCTTGACGTGATTTTGACGTGTGACCTTGGCGTGACCTTGAAATGACCTCCTCCCCAAAAACCAATCTGGGCGACTCCGTGGAGCGAAAGAAACACGTTCCTTTGACGCAAACGGGGTAATAACGCTTCCTTGACGTGATTTTGACATATGACCTTGGCGTGAGCTTGAAATGACCTCCACCCCAAAAACCAATCTGGGCGACTCCGTGGAGCGAAAGAAACACGTTCCTTTGACGTAACCGGCGTGATAACGCTTCTTTGGCGTGATTTTGACGTATGACCTTGGCGTGAGCTAGAAATGACCTCCGCCACAAAAACCAATCTAGGCGACTCCGTGGATGCGAAAGATACACGTTCCTTTGACGTAACCGGGGTAATAACGCTTCCTTAATGTGATTTTGACGTATGACCTTGGCGTAAGCTTGAAATGACCTCCGCCACAAGAACCAATCTAGGCGACTCCGTGGATGCGAAAGATACACGTTCCTTTGACGTAACCGGGGTAATAACGCTTCCTTGACGTGATTTTGACGTATGTCCTTGGCGTGACCTTGAAATGACTTCCATCCCAAAAACCAATCTGGGCGACTCCGTGGAGAGTAAGATACACGTTCCTTTGACGTAACCGGGGTAATAACGCTTCCTTGACGTGATTTTGACGTATGACCTTGGCGTGACCTTGAAATGACTTCCATCCCAAAAACCAATCTGGGCGACTCCGTGGAACGAAAGAAACACGTTCCTTCGACGTAACCGGCGTAATAACGCTTTTTTGGCGTGATTTTGACGTATGACCTTGGCGTGAACTTGAAATTATCTTCACCCCAAAAACCAATCTGGGCGACTCCGTAGAGCGAAAGAAACACGTTCCTTTTCCGTAACCAGGGTAATAACGCATTCTTGACGTGATTTTGACGTATGACCTTGGCGTAACCTTGAAATGACCTCCACCCCAAGAACCAATCTGGGCGACTCCGTGGAGCGAAAGAAACACGTTCCTTTTTCGTAACCGGGGTAATAACGCATTCTTGACGTGATTTTGACGTATGACCTTGGCGTGACCCTGAAATGACCTCCACCCCAAAAACCAATCTGGGCGACTGCGTGGAGCGAAAGAAACACGTCCCTTTGACGTAACCTACGTAATGACGCTTCCTTGGCGTGATTTTGACGTATGACCTTGGCGTGACCTTGAAATGACCTTCACCCCAAAAACCAATCTGGGCGACTCCGTAGAGCGAAATAAACACGTTCCTTTAACGTAACCGAGGTAATAACGCTTCCTTGACGTGTTTTTGACGTATGACCTTGGCGTGAGCTTGAAATGACCTCCACCCCAAAAACCAATCTGGGCGACTCCGTGGAGCGAAACAAACACGTTCCTTTTTCGTAACCGGGGTAATAACGCATTCTTGACGTGATTTTGACGTATGACCTTGGCGTGACCTTGAAATGACCTCCACCCCAAAAACCAATCTGGGCGTCTGCGTGGAGCGAAAGAAACACGTCCCTTTGACGTAACCGACGTAATGACGCTTCCTTGGCGTGATTTTGACGTATGACCTTGGCGTGACCTTGAAATGACCTTCACCCCAAAAACCAATCTGGGCGACTCCGTAGAGCGAAATAAACACGTTCCTTTTAGATAACCAGGGTATTAACGCTTCCTTGACGTGATTTTGACGTATAAACTTGTCATGACCTTGAAATGACCTTCACTCCAAAAACTAATCTGAGCGACTCCGTGGAGCGAAAGAAACACGTTCCTTTGAGTAACCGGCGTAATAACGCTTCTTTGGCGTGTTTTTGACGTATAACCTTGGCATGACCTTGAAATGAACTGCGCCACAAAAACCAATTTGTGCGACTCCGTGGAGCGAAAGAAACACGTTCCTTTTTCGTAACCGGGGTAATAACGCATTCTTGACGTGATTTTGACGTGTGACCTTGGCGTGACCTTGAAATGACCTCCACCCCAAAACCCAATCTGGGCGACTCCGTGGAGCGAAAGAAACACGTTCCTTTGACGTAACCGGCGTGATAACGCTTCTTTGGCGTGATTTTGACGTATGACCTTGGCGTGAGCTTGAAATGACCTCCGCCACAAAAACTAATCTAGGCGACTCCGTGGATGCGAAAGATACACGTTCCTTTGACGTAACCGGGGTAATAACGCTTCCTTAATGTGATTTTGACGTATGACCTTGGCGTGAGCTTGAAATGACCTCCGCCACAAGAACCAATCTAGGCGACTCCGTGGATGCGAAAGATACACGTTCCTTTGACGTAACCGGAGTAATAACGCTTCCTTGACGTGATTTTGACGTATGACCTTGGCGTGACCTTGAAATGACTTCCATCCCAAAAACCAATCTGGGCGACTCCGTGGAGCGTAAGATACACGTTCCTTTGACGTAACCGGGGTAATAACGCTTCCTTGACGTGATTTTGACGTATGACCTTGGCGTGACCTTGAAATGACTTGCATCCCAAAAACCAATCTGGGCGACTGCGTGGAGCGAAAGAAACACGTCCCTTTGACGTAACCGGGGCAATAACGCTTTCTTGACGTGATTTTGACGTATTACCTTGGTGTGACCTTGAAATGACCTCCGCCCCAAAATCCAATCTGGGCGACTCGGTGCAGCGCAAGAATCACGTCTCTTTGACCTAACCGGGGTAATAACGGTTCCTTGACGTGATTTTGACGTATGACCTTGGCGTGACCTTAAAATGTCCTCCACCCCAAAAACCAATCTGGGCGACTCCGTGGAGCGAAAGAAACACGTTCCTTTGACGTTACCGGCGTAATACCGCATCCTCGTCATGTTTTTGACGTATGAACTTGGCATGACCTTGAAATGACCTCCGTCCCAAAAACCAACCTGGGCGACTCGGTGCAGCGAAAGAATCACGTTCCTTTGACCTAACCGGGGTAATAACGGTTCCTTGACGTGATTTTGACGTATGACCTTGGCGTGACCTTGAAATGGTCTTCACCCCAAAAACCAATATGGGCGACTGCGTAGAGCGAAAGAAACACGTTCCTTTTTCGTAACCGGGGTAATAACGCATTCTTGACGTTATTTTGACGTATGACCTTGTCGTGACCTTGAAATTACCTCCACCCCAAAAACCAATCTGCGCGACTCCGTGGAGCGAAAGAAACACGTTCCTTTGACGTAACCGGCGTAATAAGGCATCGTCGTCATGATTTGACGTATGACCTTGGCGAGACCTTAAAATGACCTCCACACCAAAAACCTATCTCGGCGACTCCGTGGAGCGAAAGAAACACGTTCCTTTGACGTAACCGGCGTAATAACGCTTACTTGGCGTGATTTTGACGTATGATCTTGGCGTGACCTTGAAATGAACTGCGCCACAAAAACCAATTTGTGCGACTCCGTGGAGCGAAAGAAACACGTTCCTTTTTCGTAACCGGGGTAATAACGCATTCTTGACGTGATTTTGACGTGTGACCTTGGCGTGACCTTGAAATGACCTCCTCCCCAAAAACCAATCTGGGCGACTCCGTGGAGCGAAAGAAACACGTTCCTTTGACGCAAACGGGGTAATAACGCTTCCTTGACGTGATTTTGACATATGACCTTGGCGTGAGCTTGAAATGACCTCCACCCCAAAAACCAATCTGGGCGACTCCGTGGAGCGAAAGAAACACGTTCCTTTGACGTAACCGGCGTGATAACGCTTCTTTGGCGTGATTTTGACGTATGACCTTGGCGTGAGCTAGAAATGACCTCCGCCACAAAAACCAATCTAGGCGACTCCGTGGATGCGAAAGATACACGTTCCTTTGACGTAACCGGGGTAATAACGCTTCCTTAATGTGATTTTGACGTATGACCTTGGCGTAAGCTTGAAATGACCTCCGCCACAAGAACCAATCTAGGCGACTCCGTGGATGCGAAAGATACACGTTCCTTTGACGTAACCGGGGTAATAACGCTTCCTTGACGTGATTTTGACGTATGTCCTTGGCGTGACCTTGAAATGACTTCCATCCCAAAAACCAATCTGGGCGACTCCGTGGAGAGTAAGATACACGTTCCTTTGACGTAACCGGGGTAATAACGCTTCCTTGACGTGATTTTGACGTATGACCTTGGCGTGACCTTGAAATGACTTCCATCCCAAAAACCAATCTGGGCGACTCCGTGGAACGAAAGAAACACGTTCCTTCGACGTAACCGGCGTAATAACGCTTTTTTGGCGTGATTTTGACGTATGACCTTGGCGTGAACTTGAAATTATCTTCACCCCAAAAACCAATCTGGGCGACTCCGTAGAGCGAAAGAAACACGTTCCTTTTCCGTAACCAGGGTAATAACGCATTCTTGACGTGATTTTGACGTATGACCTTGGCGTAACCTTGAAATGACCTCCACCCCAAGAACCAATCTGGGCGACTCCGTGGAGCGAAAGAAACACGTTCCTTTTTCGTAACCGGGGTAATAACGCATTCTTGACGTGATTTTGACGTATGACCTTGGCGTGACCCTGAAATGACCTCCACCCCAAAAACCAATCTGGGCGACTGCGTGGAGCGAAAGAAACACGTCCCTTTGACGTAACCTACGTAATGACGCTTCCTTGGCGTGATTTTGACGTATGACCTTGGCGTGACCTTGAAATGACCTTCACCCCAAAAACCAATCTGGGCGACTCCGTAGAGCGAAATAAACACGTTCCTTTTACGTAACCAGGGTATTAACGCTTCCTTGGCGTGATTTTGACGTATGACCTTGTCACGACCTTGAAATGACCTTCACCCCAAAAACTAATCTGAGCGACTCCGTTGGGCGAAAGAAACACGTTCCTTTGAGTAACCGGCGTAATAACGCTTCTTTGGCGTGATTTTGACGTATGACCTTGGCTTGTCCTTGAAATGATCTTCGCCCCAAAAACCAATCTGGGCGACTCCGAGGAGCGTAAGATACACGTTCCCTTTACGTAACCGGGGTAATAACGCTTTCTTGACGTGATTTTGACGTATTACCTTGGTGTGACCTTGAAATGTCCTCCGCCCCAAAATCCAATCTGGGCGACTCGGTGCAGCGCAAGAATCACGTCTCTTTGACCTAACCGGGGTAATAACGGTTCCTTGACGTGATTTTCACGTATGACCTTGGTGTGACCTTAAAATGTCCTCCACCCCAAAAACCAATCTGGGCGACTCCGTGGAGCGAAAGAAACACGTTCCTTTGACGTTACCGGCGTAATAACGCATCCTCGTCATGATTTTGACGTATGAACTTGGCATGACCTTGAAATGACCTCCGTCCCAAAAACCAACCTGGGCGACTCGGTGCAGCGAAAGAATCACGTTCCTTTGACCTAACCGGGGTAATAACGGTTCCTTGACGTGATTTTGACGTATGACCTTGGCGTGACCTTGAAATGGTCTTCACCCCAAAAACCAATATGGGCGACTGCGTAGAGCGAAAGAAACACGTTCCTTTTTCGTAACCGGGGTAATAACGCATTCTTGACGTGATTTTGACGTATGACCTTGTCGTGACCTTGAAATGACCTCCACCCCAAAAACCAATCTGCGCGACTCCGTGGAGCGAAAGAAACACGTTCCTTTGACGTAACCGGCGTAATAAGGCATCGTCGTCATGATTTGACGTATGACCTTGGCGAGACCTTAAAATGACCTCCACCCCAAAAACCTATCTGCGCGACTCCGTGGAGCGAAAGAAACACGTTCCTTTGACGTAACCGGCGTAATAACGCTTCGTTGGCGTGATTTTGACGTATGATCTAGGCGTGACCTTGAAATGAACTGCGCCACAAAAACCAATTTGTGCGACTCCATGGAGCGAAAGAAACACGTTCCTTTTTCGTAACCGGGGTAATAACGCATTCTTGACGTGTTTTTGACGTGAGACCTTGGCGTGACCTTGAAATGACCTCCACCCCAAAAACCAATCTGGGCGACTCCGTGGAGCGAAAGAAACACGTTCCTTTGACGCAACCGGGGTAATAACGCTTCCTTGACGTGATTTTGACATATGACCTTGGCGTGAGCTTGAAATGACCTCCACCCCAAAAACCAATCTGGGCGACTCCGTGGAGCGAAAGAAACACGTTCCTTTGACGTAACCGGCGTGATAACGCTTCTTTGGCGTGATTTTGACGTATGACCTTGGCGTGAGCTTGAAATGACCTCCGCCACAAAAACCAATCTAGGCGACTCCGTGGATGCGAAAGATACACGTTCCTTTGACGTAACCGGGGTAATAACGCTTCCTTAATGTGATTTTGACGTATGACCTTGGCGTGAGCTTGAAATGACCTCCGCCACAAGAACCAATCTAGGCGACTCCGTGGATGCGAAAGATACACGTTCCTTTGACGTAACCGGGGTAATAACGCATCCTTGACGTGATTTTGACGTATGATCTTGGCGTGACCTTGAAATGACTTCCATCCCAAAAACCAATCTGGGCGACTCCGTGGAGAGTAAGATACACGTTCCTTTGACGTAACCGGGGTAATAACGCTTCCTTGATGTGATTTTGACGTATGACCTTGGCGTGACCTTGAAATGACTTCCATCCCAAAAACCAATCTGGGCGACTCCGTGGAACGAAAGAAACACGTTCCTTCGACGTAACCGGCGTAATAACGCTTTTTTGGCGTGATTTTGACGTATGACCTTGGCGTGAACTTGAAATTATCTTCACCCCAAAAACCAATCTGGGCGACTCCGTAGAGCGAAAGAAACACGTTCCTTTTCCGTAACCAGGGTAATAACGCATTCTTGACGTGATTTTGACGTATGACCTTGGCGTGACCTTGAAATGACCTCCACCCCAAAAACCAATCTGGGCGACTGCGTGGAGCGAAAGAAACACGTCCCTTTGACGTAACCTACGTAATGACGCTTCCTTGGCGTGATTTTGACGTATGACCTTGGCGTGACCTTGAAATGACCTTCACCCCAAAAACCAATCTGGGCGACTCCGTAGAGCGAAATAAACACGTTCCTTTTACGTAACCAGGGTATTAACGCTTCCTTGGCGTGATTTTGACGTATGACCTTGTCACGACCTTGAAATGACCTTCACCCCAAAAACTAATCTGAGCGACTCCGTTGGGCGAAAGAAACACGTTCCTTTGACGTTACCGGCGTAATAACGCATCCCCGTCATGATTTTGACGTATGAACTTGGCATGACCTTGAAATGACCTCCGTCCCAAAAAGCAACCTGGGCGACTCGGTGCAGCGAAAGAATCACGTTCCTTTGACCTAACCGGGGTAATAACGGTTCCTTGACGTGATTTTGACGTATGACCTTGGCGTGACCTTGAAATGGTCTTCACCCCAAAAACCAATATGGGCGACTGCGTAGAGCGAAAGAAACACGTTCCTTTTTCGTAACCGGGGTAATAACGCATTCTTGACGTGATTTTGACGTATGACCTTGTCGTGACCTTGAAATGACCTCCACCCCAAAAACCAATCTGCGCGACTCCGTGGAGCGAAAGAAACACGTTCCTTTGACGTAACCGGCGTAATAAGGCATCGTCGTCATGATTTGACGTATGACCTTGGCGAGACCTTAAAATGACCTCCACCCCAAAAACCAATTTGTGCGACTCCGTGGAGCGAAAGAAACACGTTCCTTTTTCGTAACCGGGGTAATAACGCATTCTTGACGTGTTTTTGACGTGTGACCTTGGCGTGACCTTGAAATGACCTCCACCCCAAAAACCAATCTGGGCGACTCCGTGGAGCGAAAGAAACACGTTCCTTTGACGTAACCGGGGTAATAACGCTTCCTTGACGTGATTTTGACATATGACCTTGGCGTGAGCTTGAAATGACCTCCACCCCAAAAACCAATCTGGGCGACACCGTGGAGCGAAAGAAACACGTTCCTTTGACGTAACTGGCGTGATAACGCTTCTTTGGCGTGTTTTTGACGTATGACCTTGGCGTGAGCTTGAAATGACCTCCGCCACAAAAACCAATCTAGGCGACTCCGTGGATGCGAAAGATACACGTTCCTTTGACGTAACCGGGGTAATAACGCTTCCTTGACGTGATTTTGACATATGACCTTGGCGTGAGCTTGAAATGACCTCCACCCCAAAAACCAATCTGGGCGACTCCGTGGAGCGAAAGAAACACGTTCCTTTGACGTAACTGGCGTGATAACGCTTCTTTGGCGTGATTTTGACGTATGACCTTGGCGTGAGCTTGAAATGACCTCCACCCCAAAAACCAATCTGGGCGACTCCGTGGAGCGAAAGAAACACGTTCCTTTGACGTAACTGGCGTGATAACGCTTCTTTGGCGTGATTTTGACGTATGACCTTGGCGTGAGCTTGAAATGACCTCCGCCACAAAAACCAATCTAGGCGACTCCGTGGATGCGAAAGATACACGTTCCTTTGATGTAACCGGGGTAATAACGCTTCCTTGACGTGATTTTGACGTATGACCTTGGCGTGACCTTGAAATGACTTCCATCCCAAAAATCAATCTGGGCGACTCCGTGGAACGAAAGAAACACGTTCCTTCGACGTAACCGGCGTAATAACGCTTTTTTGGCGTGATTTTGACGTATGACCTTGGCGTGAACTTGAAATTATCTTCACCCCAAAAACCAATCTGGGCGACTCCGTAGAGCGAAAGAAACACGTTCCTTTTCCGTAACCAGGGTAATAACGCATTCTTGACGTGATTTTGACGTATGACCTTGGCGTAACCTTGAAATGACCTCCACCCCAAAAACCAATCTGGTCGACTCCGTGGAGCGAAACAAACACGTTCCTTTTTCGTAACCAGGGTAATAACGCATTCTTGACGTGATTTTGACATATGACCTTGGCGTGACCTTGAAATGACCTCCACCCCAAAAACCAATCTGTGCGACTCCGTGGAGCGAAAGTAACACGTTCCTTTGACGTCACCGGCGTAATAACGCATCCTCGACATGATTTTGACGTATGACCTTGGCAAGACCTTGAAATGACCTCTACCCCAAAAACAGTCTGGGCGACTCCGTGAAGCGAAGGAAACACGTTCCTTTGACGTAACCGGTGTAATAATGCTTACTCGACGTGATTTTGACGTGTGATCTTGGCGTGACATTGAAATGACCTCCGCCACAAAAACCAATCTGGGGGACTCCGTGGAGCGTAAGATATACGTTCCTTTTACGTAACCGGGGTAATAACGCTTTCTTGACGTGATTTTGACGTATTACCTTGGTGTGACCTTGAAATGACCTCCGCCCCAAAATCCAATCTGGGCGACTCGGTGCAGCGAAAGAATCACGTTCCTTTGACCTAACCGGGGTAATAACGGTTCATTGACGTGATTTTGACGTATGACCTTGGCGTGACCTTAAAATGACCTCCACCCCAAAAACCAATCTGGGCGTCTCCGTGGAGCGAAAGAAACACGTTCCTTTAACGTAACCGGCGTAATAACGCTTCTTTGGCGTGATTTTGACGTATGATCTTGGCGTGACCTTGAAATGACCTGCGCCACAAAAACCAATTTGTGCGACTCCGTGGAGCGAAAGAAACACGTTCCTTTGACGTAACCGGGGTAATAACGGTTCCTTGACGTGATTTTGACATATGACCTTGGCGTGAGCTTGAAATGACCTCCACCCCAAAAACCAATCTGGGCGACTCCGTGGAGCGAAACAAACACGTTCCTTTTTCGTAACCGGGGTAATAACGCATTCTTGACGTGATTTTGACGTATGACCTTGGCGTGACCTTGAAATGACCTCCACCCCAAAAACCAATCTGGGCGTCTGCGTGGAGCGAAAGAAACACGTCCCTTTGACGTAACCAACGTAATGACGCTTCCTTGGCGTGATTTTGACGTATGACCTTGGCGTGACCTTGAAATGACCTCCACCGAAAAAACCAATCTGGGCGACTCCGTAGAGCGAAAGAAACACGTTCCTTTGACGTAACCGGCGTAATAACGCTTCTTTGGCGTGATTTTGACGTATGACCTTGGCGTGACCTTGAAATGGTCTTCACCCCCAAAAACCAATATGGGCGACTGCGTAGAGCGAAAGAAACACGTTCCTTTCTCGTAACCGAGGTAATAAAGCTTCCTTGACGTGTTTTTGACGTATGACCTTGGCGTGACCTTGAAATGACCTCCACCCCAAAAACCAATCTGGGCGACTCCGTGGAGCGAAACAAACACGTTCCTTTGACGTAACCGCGGTAATAACGCATTCTTGACGTGATTTTGACGTGTGACCTTGGCGTGACCTTGAAATGACCTCCACCCCAAAAACCAATCTGGGCGACTCCGTGGAGCGAAACAAACACGTTCCTTTGACGTAACCGGGGTAATAACGGTTCCTTGACGTGATTTTGACATATGACCTTGGCGTGAGCTTGAAATGACCTCCAACCCAAAAACCAATCTGGGCGACTCCGTGGAGCGAAACAAACACGTTCCTTTTTCGTAACCGGGGTAATAACGCATTCTTGACGTGATTTTGACGTATGACCTTGGCGTGACCTTGAAGTGACCTCCACCCCAAAAACCAATCTGGGCGTCTGCGTGGAGCGAAAGAAACACGTCCCTTTGACGTAACCGACGTAATGACGCTTCCTTGGCGTGATTTTGACGTATGACCTTGGCGTGACCTTGAAATGACCTTCACCCCAAAAACCAATCTGGGCGACTCCCTAGAGCGAAATAAACACGTTCCTTTTAGGTAACCAGGGTATTAACGCTTCCTTGGCGTGATTTTGACGTATGACCTTGTCATGACCTTGAAATGACCTTCACCCCAAAAACTAATCTGAGCGACTCCGTTGGGCGAAAGAAACACGTTCCTTTGAGTAACCGGCGTAATAACGCTTCTTTGGCGTGATTTTGACGTATGACCTTGGCTTGTCCTTGAAATGATCTTCACCCCAAAAACCAATCTGGGCGACTCCGTGGAGCGTAAGATACACGTTCCCTTTACGTAACCGGGGTAATAACGCTTTCTTGACGTGATTTTGACGTATTACCTTGGTGTGACCTTGAAATGACCTCCGTCCCAAAAACCAACCTGGGCGACTCGGTGCAGCGAAAGAATCACGTTCCTTTGACCTAACCGGGGTAATAACGGTTCCTTGACGTGATTTTGACGTATGACCTTGGCGTGACCTTGAAATGGTCTTCACCCCAAAAACCAATATGGGCGACTGCGTAGAGCGAAAGAAACACGTTCCTTTTTCGTAACCGGGATAATAACGCATTCTTGACGTGATTTTGACGTGTGACCTTGGCGTGACCTTGAAATGACCTCCACCCCAAAAATCAATCTGGGCGACTCCGTGGAGCGAAAGAAACACGTTCCTTTGACGTAATCGGGGTAATAACGCTTCCTTGACGTGATTTTGACATATGACCTTGGCGTGAGCTTGAAATGACCTCCACCCCAATAACCAATCTGGGCGACTCCGTGGAGCGAATGAAACACGTTCCTTTAACGTAACCGGCGTAATAACGGTTCCTTGGCGTGATTTTGACGTATGACCTTGGCGTGACCTTGAAATGGCCATCACCCCAAAAACCGATCTGGGCGACTCCGTAGAGCGAAAGAAACACGTTCCTTTGACGTAATCGGGGTAATAACGCTTCCTTGACGTGATTTTGACATATGACCTTGGCGTGAGCTTGAAATGACCTCCACCCCAAAAACCAATCTGGGCGACCCCGTGGTGCGAAAGAAACACGTTCCTTTGACGTAACCGGCGTAATAACGCATATTTGGCGTGATTTTGACGTATGACCTTGGCGTGACCTTGAAATGGTCTTCAGCCCAAAAACCAATCTAGGCGACTCCGTGGATGCGAAAGATACACGTTCCTTTGACCTGACCGGGGTAATAACGGTTCCTTGACGTGATTTTGACGTATGACCTTGGTGTGACCTTGAAATGACGACTACCCCAAAAACCAATCTAGGCGACTCCGTGGAGCGAAAGAAACACGTTCCTTTGACGTAACCAGCGTGATAACGCTTCTTTGGCGTGATTTTGACGTATGACCTTGACGTGAGCTTGAAATGACCTCCACCCCAAAAACCGATCTGGGCGACTCCGTGGAGCGAAAGAAACACGTTCCTTTTACGTAACCAGGGTATTAACGCTTCCTTGACGTGATTTTGACGTATGACCTTGGTGTGACCTTGAAATGACGACTACCCCAAAAACCAATCTAGGCGACTCCGTGGAGCGAAAGAAACACGTTCCTTTGACGTAACCAGCGTGATAACGCTTCTTTGGCGTGATTTTGACGTATGACCTTGACGTGAGCTTGAAATGACCTCCACCCCAAAAACCAATCTGGGCGACTCCGTGGAGCGAAAGAAACACGTTCCTTTGACGCAACCGGGGTAATAACGCTTCCTTGACGTGATTTTGACATATGACCTTGGCGTGAGCTTGAAATGACCTCCACCCCAAAAACTAATCTGAGCGACTCCGTGGAGCGAAAGAAACACGTTCCTTTGAGTAACCGGCGTAATAACGTTTCTTTGGCGTGATTTTGACGTATGACCTTGGCTTGTCCTTGAAATGATCTTCACCCCAAAAACCAACCTGGGCGACTCCGTAGAGCGAAAGAAACACGTTCCTTTTACGTAACCGGGGTATTAACGCTTCCTTGGCGTGATTTTGACGTATGACCTTGGCGTGACCTTGAAATGGCCATCACCCCAAAAACCGATCTGGGCGACTCCGTAGAGCGAAAGAAACACGTTCCTTTGACGTAATCGGGGTAATAACGCTTCCTTGACGTGATTTTGACATATGACCTTGGCGTGAGCTTGAAATGACCTCCACCCCAAAAACCAATCTGGGCGACTCCGTGGAGCGAAAGAAACACGTTCCTTTGACGTAACCGGCGTAATAACGCATATTTGGCGTGATTTTGACGTATGACCTTGGCGTGACCTTGAAATGGTCTTCAGCCCAAAAACCAATCTAGGCGACTCCGTGGATGCGAAAGATACACGTTCCTTTGACCTGACCGGGGTAATAACGGTTTCTTGACGTGATTTTGACGAATGACCTTGGTGTGACCTTGAAATGACCACTACCCCAAAAACCAACTTGGGCGACTCCGTGGAGCGAAATAAACACGTTCCTTTTACGTAACCAGGGTATTAACGCTTCCTTGGCGTGATTTTAACGTGTGACCTTGTCATGACCTTGAAATGACCTTCACCCCAAAAACTAATCTGTTCGACTCCGTGGAACGAAGGAAACACGTTCCTTCGACGTAACCGGCGTAATAACGCTTCTTTGGCGTGATTTTGACGTATGACCTTGGCGTGACCTTGGAATGGCCATCATCCCAAAAACCAATCTGGGCGACTCCGTAGAGCGAAAGAAACACGTTCCTTTGACCTGACCGGGGTAATAACGGTTCCTTGACGTGATTTTGACGTATGAACTTGGTGTGACCTTGAAATGACCACTACCCCAAAAACCAACTTGTGCGACTCCGTGGAGCGAAAGAAACACGTTCCTTTTACGTAACCGGCGTAATAACGCTTCCTTGTCGTGATTTCGACGTATGACCTTGGCGTGACCTTGAAATGGTCTTCACCCCAAAAACCAATATGGGCGACTGCGTAGTGCGAAAGAAACACGTTCCTTTTTCGTAACCGGGGTAATAACGCATTCTTTACGTGATTTTGACGTGTGACTTTGGCGTGACCTTGAAATGACCTCCACCCCAAAAACCAATCTGGGCGACTCCGTGGAGCGAAAGAAACACGTTCCTTTGACGTAACCGGCGTGATAACGCTTCTTTGGCGTGATTTTGACGTATGATCTTGGCATGTCCTTGAAATGGTCTTCACCCCAAAAACCAATATGGGCGACTGCGTAGAGCGAAAGAAACACGTTCCTTTTTCGTATCCGGGGTAATAACGCATTCTTGACGTGATTTTGACGTGTGACCTTGGCGTGACCTTGAAATGACCTCCACCCCAAAAACCAATCTGGGCGACTCCGTGGAGCGAAAGAAACACGTTCCTTTGACGTAACCGGCGTGATAACGCTTCTTTGGCGTGATTTTGACGTATGATCTTGGCATGACCTTGAAATGGTCTTCACCCCAAAAACCAATATGGGCGACTGGGTAGAGCGAAAGAAACACGTTCTTTTTTCGTAACCGGGGTAATAACGCATTCTTGACGTGATTTTGACGTGTTACCTTGGCGTGACCTTGAAATGACCTCCACCCCAAAAACCAATCTGGGCGACTCCGTGGAGCGAAAGAAACACGTTCCTTTGACCTAACCGGGGTAATAACGGTTCCTTGACGTGATTTTGACGTATGACCTTGGCGTGACCTTGAAATGGTCTACACCCCAAAAACCAATATGGGCGACTGCGTAGAGCGAAAGAAACACGTTCCTTTTTCGTAACCGGGGTAATAACGCATTCTTGACGTGATTTTGACGTGTGACCTTGGCGTGACCTTGAAATGATCTCCACCACAAAAACCAATCTGGGCGACTCCGTGGAGCGAAAGAAACACGTTCCTTTGAGGTAACCGGGGTAAAAACGCTTCCTTGACGTGATTTTGACATATGACTTTGGCGTGAGCTTGAAATGACCTCCACCCCAAAAACCAATTTGTGCGACTCCGTGGAGCGAAAGAAACACGTTCCTTTGACGTAACCGAGGTAATAACGCTTCCTTGACGTGATTTTGACGTATGACCTTGGCGTGACCTTGAAATGACCTCCACCCCAAAAACCAATCTGGGCGACTCCGTGGAGCGAAAGAAACACGTTCCTTTGACTTAACCGGCGTGATAACGCTTCTTTGGCGTGATTTTGACGTATGACCTTGGCGTGAGCTTGAAATGACCTCTACCCCAAAAACCAATCTGGGCGACTCCGTGGAGCGAAAGAAACACGTTCCTTTGACGTAACCGGCGTGATAACGCTTCTTTGGCGTGATTTTGCGTATGATCTTGGCATGTCCTTGAAATGGTCTTCACCACAAAAACCAATATGGGCGACTGCGTAGAGCGAAAGAAACACGTTCCTTTTTCGTAACCGGGGTAATAACGCATTCTTGACGTGATTTTGACGTGTGACCTTGGCGTGACCTTGAAATGACCTCCACCCCAAAAACCAATCTGGGCGACTCCGTGGAGCGAAAGAAACACGTTCCCTTGCAGTAACCGGGGTAATAACGCTTCTTTGGCGTGATTTTGACGTATGACCTTGGCGTGAGCTTGAAATGACCTCCACCCCAAAAACCAATCTGGGCGACTCCGTGGAGCGAAAGAAACACGTTCCTTTGACGTAACCGGCGTAATAACGCATATTTGGCGTGATTTTGACGTATGACCTTGGCGTGACCTTGAAATGGTCTTCACCCCAAAAACCAATCTTGGCGACTCCGTGGATGCGAAAGATACACGTTCCTTTGACCTGACCGGGGTAATAACGGTTCCTTGACGTGATTTTGACGTATGACCTTGGTGTGACCTTGAAATGACCACTACCCCAAAAACCAACTTGGGCGACTCCGTGGAGCGAAAGAAACACGTTCCTTTGACGTAACCGGCATAATAACGCTTCCTTGGCGTGATTTTGACGTATGACCTTGGCGTGACCTTGAAATGGTCTTCACCCCAAAAACGAATATGGGCGACTGCGTAGTGCGAAAGAAACACGTTCCTTTTTCGTAACCGGGGTAATAACGCATTCTTTACGTGATTTTGACGTGTGACTTTGGCGTGACCTTGAAATGACCTCCACCCCAAAAACCAATCTGGGCGACTCCGTGGAGCGAAAGAAACACGTTCCTTTGACGTAACCGGCGTGATAACTCTTCTTTGGCGTGATTTTGACGTATGATCTTGGCATGTCCTTGAAATGGTCTTCACCCCAAAAACCAATATGGGCGACTGCGTAGAGCGAAAGAAACACGTTCCTTTTTCGTAACCGGGGTAATAACGCATTCTTGACGTGATTTTGACGTGTGACCTTGGCGTGACCTTGAAATGACCTCCACCCCATAACCAATCTGGGCGACTCCGTGGAGCGAAAGAAACACGTTCCTTTGACCTAACCGGGGTAATAACGGTTCCTTGACGTGATTTTGACGTATAACCTTGGCGTGACCTTGAAATGGTCTTCACCCCAAAAACCAATATGGGCGACTGCGTAGAGCGAAAGAAACACGTTCCTTTTTCGTAACCGGGATAATAACGCAGTCTTGACGTGATTTTGACGTGTGACCTTGGCGTGACCTTGAAATGACCTCCACCCCAAAAACCAATCTGGGCGACTCCGTGGAGCGAAAGAAACACGTTCCTTTGACGTAACCGGCGTGATAACGCTTCTTTGGCGTGATTTTGACGTATGATCTTGGCATGACCTTGAAATGGTCTTCACCCCAAAAACCAATATGGGCGACTGGGTAGAGCGAAAGAAACACGTTCCTTTTTCGTAACCGGGGTAATAACGCATTCTTGACGTGATTTTGACGTGTGACCTTGGCGTGACCTTGAAATGACCTCCACCCCAAAAACCAATCTGGGCGACTCCGTGGAGCGAAAGAAACACGTTCCTTTGACTTAACCGGCGTGATAACGCTTCTTTGGCGTGATTTTGACGTATGACCTTGGCGTGAGCTTGAAATGACCTCTACCCCAAAAACCAATCTGGGCGACTCCGTGGAGCGAAAGAAACACGTTCCTTTGACGTAACCGGCGTGATAACGCTTCTTTGGCGTGATTTTGCGTATGATCTTGGCATGTCCTTGAAATGGTCTTCACCACAAAAACCAATATGGGCGACTGCGTAGAGCGAAAGAAACACGTTCCTTTTTCGTAACCGGGGTAATAACGCATTCTTGACGTGATTTTGACGTGTGACCTTGGCGTGACCTTGAAATGACCTCCACCCCAAAAACCAATCTGTGCGACTCCGTGGAGCGAAAGAAACACGTTCCCTTGCAGTAACCGGGGTAATAACGGTTCCTTGACGTGATTTTGACGTATGACCTTGTCGTGAGCTTGAAATGACCTCCACCCCAAAAACCAATCTGGTCGACTCCGTGGAGCGAAAGAAACACGTTCCTTTGACATAACCGGCGTGATAACGCTTCTTTGGCGTGATTTTGACGTATGATCTTGGCGTGATCTTGAAATGACTTCTACCCCAAAAATCAATCTGGGTGACTCCGTGGAACGAAAGAAACACGTTCCTTTGACGTAACTGGCGTAATAACGCCTCTTAGGCGTGATTTTGACGTATGACCTTGGCGGAACCTTGACATGGTCTTCACCCCAAAAACCAATATGGACGACTCCGTAGAGAGAAAGAAACACGTTCCTTTTTCGTAACCGGGGTAATAAAGCATTCTTGAAGTGATTTTGACGTATGACTTTGGCGTGACCTTGAAATGACCTCCACCCCAAAAACCAATCTGGGCGACTCCGTGGAGTGAAAGAAACACGTTCCTTTTTCGTAACCGGGGTAATAACGCATTCTTGACGTGATTTTGACGTGTGAACTTGGCGTGACCTTGAAATGACCTCCACCCCAAAAACCAATCTGGGCGACTCGGTGCAGCGAAAAAATCACGTTCCTTTGACCTAACCGGGGTAATAACGGTTCCTTGACGTGATTTTGACGTATGACCTTGGCGTTAGCTTGAAATGACCTCCGCCACAAAAACCAATCTAGCCGACTCCGTGGAGCGAAAAATACACGTTCCTTTTACGTAACCGGGGTAATAACGCTTTCTTGACGTGATTATGACGTATTACCTTGGCGTGACCCTGAAAAGACCACTACCCCAAAAACCAACCTGTTCGACTACGTGGAGCGAATGAAATACGTTCCCTCGAAGTAACCGGGGTAATAACGCTTCCTTGACGTGATTTTGACATATGACCTTGGCGTGAGCTTGAAATGACCTCCACCCCAAAAACCAATCTGGGCGACTCTGTGGAGCGAAAGAAACACGTTCCTTTGACGTAACCGGCGTAATAACGGTTCCTTGGCGTGATTTTGACGTATGACCTTGGCGTGACCTTGAAATGGCCATCACCCCAAAAACCGATCTGGGCGACTCCGTAGAGCGAAAGAAACACGTTCCTTTGACGTAATCGGGGTAATAACGCATCCTTGACGTGATTTTGACATATGACCTTGGCGTGAGCTTGAAATGACCTCCACCCCAAAAACCAATCTGGACGACTCCGTGGAGCGAAAGAAACACGTTCCTTTGACGTAACCGGCGTAAGAACGCATATTTGGCGTGATTTTGACGTATGACCTTGGCGTGACCTTGAAATGGTCTTCAGCCCAAAAACCAATCTAGGCGACTCCGTGGATGCGAAAGATACACGTTCCTTTGACCTGACCGGGGTAATAACGGTTCCTTGACGTGATTTTGACGTATGACCTTGGTGTGACCTTGAAATGACCACTACCCCAAAAACCAATCTAGGCGACTCCGTGGAGCGAAAGAAACACGTCCCTTTGACGTAACCGACGTAATGACGCTTCCTTGGCGTGATTTTGACGTATGACCTTGGCGTGACCTTGAAATGACCTTCACCCCAAAAACCAATCTGAGCGACTCCGTAGAGCGAAATAAACACGTTCCTTTTACGTAACCAGGGTATTAACGCTTCCTTGGCGTGATTTTGACGTATGACCTTGTCATGACCTTGAATTGACCTTCACCCCAAAAACTAATCTGAGCGACTCCGTGGAGCGAAAGAAACACGTTCCTTTGAGTAACCGGCGTAATAACGTTTCTTTGGCGTGATTTTGACGTATGACCTTGGCTTGTCCTTGAAATGATCTTCACCCCAAAAACCAACCTGGGCGACTCCGTAGAGCGAAAGAAACACGTTCCTTTTACGTAACCGGGGTATTAACGCTTCCTTGGCGTGATTTTGACGTATGACCTTGGCGTGACCTTGAAATGGCCATCACCCCAAAAACCGATCTGGGCGACTCCGTAGAGCGAAAGAAACACGTTCCTTTGACGTAATCGGGGTAATAACGCTTCCTTGACGTGATTTTGACATATGTCCTTGGCGTGAGCTTGAAATGGCCTCCACCCCAAAAACCAATCTAGGCGACTCCGTGGAGCGAAAGAAACACGTTCCTTTGACGTAACCGGCGTAAGAACGCATATTTGGCGTGATTTTGACGTATGACCTTGGCGTGACCTTGAAATGGTCTTCAGCCCAAAAACCAATCTAGGCGACTCCGTGGATGCGAAAGATACACGTTCCTTTGACCTGACCGGGGTAATAACGGTTCCTTGACGTGATTTTGACGTATGACCTTGGTGTGACCTTGAAATGACCACTACCCCAAAAACCAACTTGGGCGACTCCGTGGAGCGAAAGAAACACGTTCCTTTGACGTAACCGGCGTAATAACGCTTCCTTGGCGTGATTTTGACGTATGACCTTGGCATGACCTTGAAATGACCTTGACCCCAAAAACCAATCTGGGCGACACCGTAAAGCGAAATAAACACGTTCCTTTTACGTAACCAGGATATTAACGCTTCCTTGGCGTGATTTTGACGTATGACCTTGTCATGACCTTGAAATGACCTTCACCCCAAAAACTAATCTGAGCGACTCCGTGGAGCGAAAGAAACACGTTCCTTTGAGTAACCGGCGTAATAACGCTTCTTTGGCGTGATTTTGACGTATGACCTTGGCTTGTTCTTGAAATGATCTTCACCCCAACAACCAATCTGGGCGACTCCGTAGAGCGAAAGAAACACGTTCCTTTTACGTAACCGGGGTATTAACGCTTCCTTGGCGTGATTTTGACGTGTGACCTTGTCATGACCTTGAAATGACCTTCACCCCAAAAACTAATCTGAGCGTCTCCGTGGAACGAAGGAAACACGTTCCTTCGACGTAACCGGCGTAATAACGCTTCTTTGGCGTGATTTTGACGTATGACCTTGGCGTGACCTTAAAATGGCCATCACCCCAAAAACCAAACTGGGCGACTCCGTAGAGCGAAAGAAACACGTTCCTTTGACGTAACCGGCGTAATAACGCTTCCTTGGCGTGATTTTGACGTATGACCTCGGCGTGACCTTGAAATGACCTCCACCCCAAAAACCAATCTGGGCGACTCCGTGGAGCGAAAGGAACACGTTCCTTTGACGTAACTGAGGTAATAACGCTTCCTTGACGTGATTTTGACGTATTACCTTGGCGTGACCCTGAAATGACCACTACCCCAAAGACCAACTTGGGCGACTCCGTGGAGCGAAAGAAACGGTTCCTTTGACGTAACCGGCGTAATAACGCTTCCTTGGCGTGATTTTGACGTATGACCTTGGCGTGACCTTGAAATGACCTCCACCCCAAAAACCAATCTGGGCGACTCCGTTGAGCGAAAGAAACACGTTCCTTTGACGTAACCGGTGTAATGATGCTTACTCGACGTGATTTTGACGTGTGATCTTGGCGTGACATTGAAATGACCACCGCCACAAAAACCAATCTGGGGGACTCCGTGGAGCGTAAGATACACGTTCCTTTTACGTAACCGGGGTAATAACGCTTCCTGGCGTGATTTAGACGTATGACCTTGGCGTGACATTGAATTGACCTCGATCCCAAAAACCAATTTGTGCGACTCCGTGGAGCGAAAGAAACACGTTCCTTTGACGTAACCGAGGTAATAACGCTTCTTTGGCATGATTTTGACGTATGATCTTGGCGTGACCTTGAAATGACCTGCGCCACAAAAACCAATTTGTGCGAATCCGTGGAGCGAAAGAAACACGTTCCTTTGACGTAACCGAGGTAATAACGCTTCCTTGACGTGATTTTGACGTATGACCTTGGCGTGACCTTGAAATGACTTCCATCCCAAAAACCAATCTGCGCGACTCCGTGGAATGTAAGATACACGTTCCTTTGACGTAATCGGCGTAATAACGCTTCCTTGACGTGATTTTGACGTATGACCTTGGCGTTACCTTGAAATGACTTCTACCCCAAAAATCAATCTGGGTGATTCCGTGGAACGAAAGAAACACGTTCCTTTTTCGTAACCGGGGTAATAAAGCATTCTTGAAGTGATTTTGACGTATGACTTTGGCGTGACCTTGAAATGACCTCCACCCCAAAAACCAATCTGGGCGACTCCGTGGAGCGAAAGAAACACGTTCCTTTTTCGTAACCGGGGTAATAACGCATTCTTGACGTGATTTTGACGTGTGAGCTTGGCGTGACCTTGAAATGACCTCCACCCCAAAAACCAATCTGGGCGACTCGCTGCAGCGAAAGAATCACGTTCCTTTGACCTAACCGGGGTAATAACGGTTCCTTGACGTGATTTTGACGTATGACCTTGGCGTTAGCTTGAAATGACCTCCGCCACAAAAACCAATCTAGCCGACTCCGTGGAGCGTAAAATACACGTTCCTTTTACGTAACCGGGGTAATAACGCTTTCTTGACGTGATTATGTCGTATTACCTTGGCGTGACCCTGAAAAGACCACTACCCCAAAAACCAACCTGTTCGACTACGTGGAGCGAATGAAATACGTTCCCTCGAAGTAACCGGGGTAATAACGCTTCCTTGTCGCGATTTTGACTTATGACCTTGGCGTGACCTTGAAATGACTTCCATCCCAAAAACCAATCTGGGTGACTCCGTGGAGCGAAAGAAACACGTTCCTTTGACCTAACCGGGGTATTAACGCTTCCTTGACGTGATTTTGAAGTATGTTCTTGGCGAGACCTTGAAATGACCTCTACACCAAAAACCAACCTGCGCGACTCCGTGGAGCAAATGAAACACGTTCCCTTGAAGTAACCGGGCTAATAACGCTTCCTTGTCGCGATTTTGACGTATGACCTTGGCGTGACCTTGAAATGACTTCCATCCCAAAAACCAATCTGGGCGACTCCGTGGAGCGAAAGAAACACGTTCCTTTGACCTAACCGGGGTATTAACGCTTCCTTGACGTGATTTTGAAGTATGATCTTGGCGAGACCTTGAAATGACCTCTACCCCAAAAAACAATCTGGGCGACTCCGTGGAGAGAAAGAAAAACGTTCCTTTTTCGTAACCGGGGTAATAACGCATTCTTGACGAGATTTTGACGTGTGACCTTGGCGTGCCTTTGAAATGACCTCCACCCCAAAAACCAATCTGGGCGACTCCGTGGAGCGTAATATACACGTTCCTTTTACGTAACCGGGGTAATAACGCTTTCTTGACGTGATTTTGACGTATGACCTTGGTGTGACCTTCAAATGACCTCAGCCCCAAAAACCAACCTGGGCGACTCTGTGGAGCTAAAGAAACTCGTTCCATTGACGTAACCGTGGTTATAACGCTTCCTGTTCGTGATTTTGACGTATGACCTTGGCGTGACACTGAAATCACTTCCATCCCAAAAACCAATCTGGGCGGCTCCATGGAGCGAAAGAAACACGCTCCTTTGACGTAACCGGGGTATTAACACTTCCTAGACGTGATTTTGACGTATGACCTTGGCGTGACCGTGAAATGACTTCGATCCCAAAAACCAACCTGGGCGACTCCGTGGAGCGTTAGAAACAGGTTCCTTCGACGTAACCGGCGTAATAACGCTTCCTGGACATGTTTTGATATATAACCTTGGCGTGACCTTGAAATGACTTCTACCCCAAAAATCAATCTGGGTGATTCCGTGGAACGAAAGAAACACGTTCCTTTGACGTAACTGGCGTAATAACCCTTCTTAGGCGTGATTTTGACGTGTGACCTTGGCGTGACCTTGAAATGACCTCCACCCCAAAAACCAATCTGGGCGACTCCGTGGAGCGAAAGATACACGTTAGTTTTACGTAACCGGAGTAATAACGATTTCTTGACGTGATTTTGACGTATTACCTTGGCGTGACCCTGAAATGACCACTACCACAAAAACCAATTTGGGCGATTCGGTGGAGCGAAAGAATCACGTAACTTTTACGTAACCGGGGTATTAACGCTTTCTCGACGTGATTTTGACGTGTGATCTTGGCGTGACATTGAAATGACCTCCGCCACAAAAACCAATCTGGGCGACTCCGTGGAGCGAAAAATACACGTCCCTTTTACGTAACCGGGGTAATAACGCTTTCTTGACGTGATTATGACGTATTACCTTGGCGTGACCCTGAAAAGACCACTACCCCAAAAACCAACCTGCGCGACTCCGTGGAGCAAATGAAACACGTTCCTTTTACGTAACCGGGGTAATCACGCTTCCTTGGTGTGATTTAGACGTATGACCTTGGCGTGACCTTGAAATGACTTCCATCCCAAAAACCAATCTGGGCTACTCCGTGGAGCGTAAGATACACGTTCCTTTTACGTAACCGGGGTAATAACGTTTCCTTGGTGTGATTTTGACGTATGATCTTGGCGTGACCTTGAATTCACCTGCGCCACAAACACCAATTTGTGCGACTCCGTGGAGCGAAAGAAACACGTTCCTTTGACGTAACCGAGGTAACAACGCTTCCTTGACGTGATTTTGACGTATGACCTTGGCGTGACCTTGAAATGACCTCCACCCCAAAAACCAATCTGGGCCAATCCGTGGAGCGAAAGAAACACGTTCCTTTGACGTAACTGGTGTAATAATGCTTACTCGACGTGATTTTGTCGTATTACCTTGGTGTGACCTTGAAATGACCTCCGCCCCAAAATCCAATCTGGGCGACTCGGTGCAGCGAAAGAATCACGTTCCTTTGACCTAACCGGGGTAATAACGGTTCCTTGACGTGACTTTGACGTATGACCTTGGCGTGACCTTAAAATGACCTCCACACCAAAAACCAATCTGGGCGACTCCGTGCAGCGAAAGAAACACGTTTCTTTGACGTAACCGAGGTAATAACGCTTCCTTGACGTGATTTTGACGTATGATCTTGGCGTGTCCTTGAAATGACCTGCGCCACAAAAACCAATTTGTGCGACTCCGTGGAGCGAAAGAAACACGTTCCTTTGACGTAACCGAGGTAATAACGCTTCCTTGACGTGATTTTGACGTATGACCTTGGCGTGACCTTGAAATGGTCTTCACCCCAAAAACCAATATGGGCGACTGCGTAGTGCGAAAGAAACACGTTCCTTTTTCGTAACCGGGGTAATAACGCATTCTTTACGTGATTTTGACGTGTGACTTTGGCGTGATCTTGAAATGACCTCCACCCCAAAAACCAACCTGGGCGACTCCGTGGAGCGTTAGAAACAGGTTCCTTTGACGTAACCGGCGTAATAACGCCTCCTGGACATGTTTTGATATATAACCTTGGCGTTACCTTGAAATGACTTCTACCCCAAAAATCAATCTGGGTGATTCCGTGGAACGAAAGAAACACGTTCCTTTTTCGTAACCGGGGTAATAAAGCATTCTTGAAGTGATTTTGACGTATGACTTTGGCGTGACCTTGAAATGACCTCCACCCCAAAAACCAATCTGGGCGACTCCGTGGAGCGAAAGAAACAAGTTCCTTTTTCGTAACCGGGGTAATAACGCATTCTTGACGTGATTTTGACGTGTGAGCTTGGCGTGACCTTGAAATGACCTCCACCCCAAAAACCAATCTGGGCGACTCGCTGCAGCGAAAGAATCACGTTCCTTTGACCTAACCGGGGTAATAACGGTTCCTTGACGTGATTTTGACGTATGACCTTGGCGTTAGCTTGAAATGACCTCCGCCACAAAAACCAATCTAGCCGACTCCGTGGAGCGAAAAATACACGTTCTTTTTACGTAACCGGGGTAATAACGCTTTCTTGACGTGATTATGACGTATTACCTTGGCGTGACCCTGAAAAGACCACTACCCCAAAAACCAACCTGTTCGACTACGTGGAGCGAATGAAATACGTTCCCTCGAAGTAACCGGGGTAATAACGCTTCCTTGTCGCGATTTTGACTTGTGACCTTGGCGTGACCTTGAAATGACTTCCATCCCAAAAACCAATCTCGGCGACTCCGTGGAGCGAAAGAAACACGTTCCTTTGACCTAACCGGGGTATTAACGCTTCCTTGACGTGATTTTGAAGTATGTTCTTGGCGAGACCTTGAAATGACCTCTACACCAAAAACCAACCTGCGCGACTCCGTGGAGCAAATGAAACACGTTCCCTTGAAGTAACCGGGCTAATAACGCTTCCTTGTCGCGATTTTGACGTATGATCTTGGCGAGACCTTGAAATGACCTCTACCCCAAAAAACAATCTGGGCGACTCCGTGGAGAGGAAGAAAAACGTTCCTTTTTCGTAACCGGGGTAATAACGCTTCTTAGGCGAGATTTTGACGTGTGACCTTGGCGTGCCTTTGAAATGACCTCCACCCCAAAAACCAATCTGGGCGGCTCCATGAAGCGAAAGAAACACGCTCCTTTGACGTAACCGGGGTATTAACGCTTCCTAGACATGATTTTGATGTATGACCTTGGCATGACCTTGAAATGACCTATACCCCAAAAACCAACCTGTGCGACTCCGTGGAGCCAATGAAACACGTTCCCTTGAAGTAACCGGGGTAATAACGCTTCTTCGGCGTGATTTTGACGTATGACCTTGGCGTGACCGTGAAATGACTTCGATCCCAAAAACCAACCTGGGCGACTCCGTGGGGCGTTAGAAACAGGTTCCTTTGACGTAACCGGCGTAATAACGCCTCCTGGACATGTTTTGATATATAACCTTGGCGTGACCTTGAAATGACTTCTACCCCAAAAATCAATCTGGGTGATTCCGTGGAACGAAAGAAACACGTTCCTTTGACGTAACTGGCGTAATAACGCTTCTTAGGCGCGATTTTGACGTGTGACCTTGGCGTGACCTTGAAATGACCTCCACCCCAAAAACCAATCTGGGCGACTCCGTGGAGCGAAAGATACACGTTAGTTTTACGTAACCGGAGTAATAACGATTTCTTGACGTGATTTTGACGTATTACCTTGGCGTGACCCTGAAATGACCTCCACCCCAAAAACCAATCTGGGCGACTCCGTGGAGCGAAAGAAACACGTTCCTTTGACGTAACCGGTGTAATAACGCTTCTTTGGCATGATTTTGACGTATGATCTTGGCGTGACCTTGAAATGACCTGCGCCACAAAAACCAATTTGTGCGAATCCGTGGAGCGAAAGAAACACGTTCCTTTGCCGTAACCGAGGTAATAACGCTTCCTTGACGTGATTTTGACGTATGACCTTGGCGTGACCTTGAAATGACTTCCATCCCAAAAACCAATTTGCTCGACTCCGTGGAGCGTAAGATACACGTTCCTTTGACGTAACCGGGGTAATAACGCTTCCTTGACATGATTTTGACGTATGACCTTGGTGTGACCTTTAAATGACATCCGCCCCAAAAACCAATCTGGGCCACTCCGTGGAGCGAAAGAAACACGTTCCTTTGACGTAACCGGTGTAATAATGCTTACTCGACGTGATTTTGACGTGTGATCTTGGCGTGACATTGAAATGACCTCCGCACCAAAACTCAATCTGGGCGACTCGGTGCAGCGAAAGAATCACGTTCCTTTGACCTAACCGGGGTAATAACGCTTTCTTCACGTGATTTTGACGTATTACCTTGGCGTTAGCTTGAAATGACCTGCGTCACAAAAACCAATTTGTGCGACTACGTGGAGCGAATGAAACACGTTCCCTCGAAGTAATCGGGGTAATAACGCTTCCTTGGCGCGATTTTGACGTATGACCTTGGCGTGACCTTGAAATGACTTCCATCCCAAAAACCAATCTGGGCGACTCCGTGGAGCGAAAGAAACACGTTCCATTGACCTAACGGGGATTAACGCTTCCTTGACGTGATTTTGACGTATGACCTTGGCGTGACACTGAAATCACTTCCATCCCAAAAACCAATCTGGGCGGCTCCATGGAGCGAAAGAAACACGCTCCTTTGACGTAACCGGGGTATCAACGCTTCCTAGACGTGATTTTGACATATGACCTTGGCGTTACGTGAAATGACTTCGATCCCGAAAACCAACCTGGGCGACTCCGTGGAGTGTTAGAAACAGGTTCCTTTGACGTAACCGGCGTAATAACGCTCCCTTGGCGTGATTTTGACGTATGATCTTGGCGTGACCTTGAAATGACCTCCACCCCAAAAACCAATCTGAGCGACTCCGTGGAGCGAAAGAAACACGTTCCTTTGACGTAACCGGCGTAATAACGCTTCTTTGGCGTGATTTTGACGTATGATCTTGGCGTGACCTTGAAATGACCTGCGCCACAAAAACCAATTTGTGCGAATCCGTGGAGCGAAAGAAACACGTTCCTTTGACGTAACCGAGGTAATAACGCTTCCTTGACGTGATTTTGACGTATGACCTTGGCGTGACCTTGAAATGACTTCCATCCCAAAAACCAATCTGCGCGACTCCGTGGAGCGTAAGATACACGTTCCTTTAACGTAACCGGGGTAATAACACTTCCTTGACGTGATTTTGACGTATGACCTTGGTGTGACCTTTAAATGACCTCCGCCCCAAAAACCAATCTGGGCCACTCCGTGGAGCGAAAGAAAAACGTTCCTTTGACGTAACCGGTGTAATAATGCTTACTCGACGTGATTTTGACGTGTGATCTAGGCGTGACATTGAAATGACCTCCGCACCAAAACTCAATCTGCGCGACTCGGTGCAGCGAAAGAATCACGTTCCTTTGAACTAACCGGGATAATAACGCTTTCTTGACGTGATTTTGACGTATTACCTTGGCGTTAGCTTGAAATGACTTCCGCCACAAAAACCAATCTAGGCGACTCCGTGGAGCGAAAGATACACGTTCCTTTGACATAACCGGGGTAATAACGCTTTCTTGACGTGATTTTGACGTATGATCTTGGCGTGACCTTGAAATGACTGCGTCACAAAAACCAATTTTTGCGACTACGTGGAGCGAATGAAACACGTTCCCTCGAAGTAACCGGGGTAATAACGCTTCCTTGGCGCGATTTTGACGTATGACCTTGGCGTGACCTTGAAATGACTTCCATCCCAAAAACCAATCTGGGCGACTTCGTGGAGCGAAAGAAACACGTTCCTTTGACCTAACCGGGGATTAACGCTTCCTTGACGTGATTTTGATGTATGATCTTGTCGTGACCTTGAAATGACCTCCGCCACAAAAACCAATTTGTGCGACTCTGTGGAGCGAAAGAAACACGTTCCTTTGACGTAACCGTGGTAATAACGCTTCCTTGACATGATTTTGACGTATGACTTTGGCGTGACCTTGAAATGACCTCCATCCCAAAAACCAATCTGGTCGACTGCGTGGAGCGAAAGAAACACGTTCCTTTGACGTTACCGGCGTAATAACGCATCCTCGTCATGATTTTGACGTATGATCTTGGCGAGACCTTGATATGACCTCTACCCCAAAAACCAACCTGGGCGACTCTGTGGAGCGAAAGAAACTCGTTCCTTTGACGTAACCGGGGTTATAACGCTTCCTTGACCTGATTTTGACGTATGATCTTGGTGTGACCTTGAAATGACCACTACCCCAAAAACCAACTTGGACGACTCCGTGGAGCGAAAGAAACACACACGTTCCTTTGACGTAACCGGTGTAATAACGCTTCCTTGGCGTGATTTTGACGTATGACCTTGGCGTGACCTTGAAATGACCTCCACCCCAAAAACCAATCTGGGCGACTCCGTGGAGCGAAAGAAGCACGTTCCTTTGACGTAATCGGCGTAATAACGCTTCCTTGGCGTGATTTTGACGTATGACCTTGGCGTGACATTGAAATGACCTCCACCCCAAAAACCAATCTGGGCGACTCGGTGCAGCGAAAGAATCACGTTCCTTTGACCTGACCGGGGTAATAACGGTTGCTTGACGTGATTTTGACGTATGACCTTGGCGTGACCTTGAAGTGACCTCCACCCCAAAAACCAATCTGGGCGACTCCGTGGAGCGACAGAAACACGTTCCTTTAACGTAACCGGCGTAATAACGCTTCTTTGGCGTGATTTTGACGTATGATCTTTGCGTGACCTTGAAATGATCTCTACCCCAAAAACCAACTTGCGCGTCTCCGTGGAACGATTGAATCACGTTCCCTTGAAGTAACCGGGGTAATAACGCTTCCTTGGCGTGATTTAGACGTATGACCTTGGCGTGACATTGAATTGACCTCGATCCCAAAAACCAATTTGTGCGACTCCGTGGAGCGAAAGAAACACGTTCCTTTGACGTAACTGAGGTAATAACGCTTCCTTGACGTGATTTTGACGTATTACCTTGGCGTGACCCTGAAATGACCACTACCCCAAAGACCAACTTGGGCGACTCCGTGGAGCGAAAGAAACGGTTCCTTTGACGTAACCGGCGTAATAACGCTTCCTTGGCGTGATTTTGACGTATGACCTTGGCGTGACCTTGAAATGACCTCCACCCCAAAAACCAATCTGGGCGACTCCGCTGAGCGAAAGAAACACGTTCCTTTGACGTAACCGGTGTAATGATGCTTACTCGACGTGATTTTGACGTGTGATCTTGGCGTGACATTGAAATGACCACCGCCACAAAAACCAATCTGGGGGACTCCGTGGAGCGTAAGATACACGTTCCTTTTACGTAACCGGGGTAATAACGCTTCCTGGCGTGATTTAGACGTATGACCTTGGCGTGACATTGAATTGACCTCGATCCCAAAAACCAATTTGTGCGACTCCGTGGAGCGAAAGAAACACGTTCCTTTGACGTAACCGAGGTAATAACGCTTCTTTGGCATGATTTTGACGTATGATCTTGGCGTGACCTTGAAATGACCTGCGCCACAAAAACCAATTTGTGCGAATCCGTGGAGCGAAAGAAACACGTTCCTTTGACGTAACCGAGGTAATAACGCTTCCTTGACGTGATTTTGACGTATGATCTTGGCGTGACCTTGAATTCACCTGCGCCACAAACACCAATTTGTGCGACTCCGTGGAGCGAAAGAAACACGTTCCTTTGACGTAACCGAGGTAACAACGCTTCCTTGACGTGATTTTGACGTATGACCATGGCGTGACCTTGAAATGACCTCCACCCCAAAAACCAATCTGGGCCAATCCGTGGAGCGAAAGAAACACGTTCCTTTGACGTAACCGGTGTAATAATGATTACTCGACGTGATTTTGACGTGTTATCTTGGCGTGACATTGAAATGACCTCCGCACCAAAACTCAATCTGGGCGACTCGGTGCAGCGAAAGAATCACGTTCCTCTGACCTAACCGGGGTAATAACGCTTTCTTGACGTGATTTTGACGTATTACCTTGGCGTTAGCTTGAAATGACCTCCACCCCAAAAACCAATCTGGGCCACTCCGTGGAGCGAAAGAATCACGTTCCTTTGACGTAACCGGGGTAATAACGGTTCCTTGACGTGATTTTGACGTATGACCTTGGCGTTAGCTTGAAATGTCCTCCGCCACAAAAACCAACCTGTTCGACTACGTGGAGCGAATGAAATACGTTCCCTCGAAGTAACCGGGGTAATAACGCTTCCTTGTCGCGATTTTGACGTATGACCTTGGCGTGACCTTGAAATGACTTCCATCCCAAAAACCAATCTGGGCGACTCCGTGGAGCGAAAGAAACACGTTCCTTTGACCTAACCGGGGTATTAACGCTTCCTTGACGTGATTTTGATGTATGATCTTGGCGAGACCTTGAAATGACCTCTACCCCAAAAACCAACCTGCGCGACTGCGTGGAGCAAATGTAACACGTTCCCTTGAAGTAACCGGGCTAATAACGCTTCCTTGGCGTGATTTTGACGAATGACCTTGGCGTGACATTGAATTAACCTCGATCCCAAAAACCAACTTGGGCGACTCCGTGGAGCGAAAGAAACACGTTCCTTTTACGTAACCGGCGTAATAACGCTTCCTTGGCGTGATTTTGACGTATGTCTTTGGCGTGACCTTGAAATGACCTCCACCCCAAAAACCAATCTGGGCGACTTCATGGAGCGAAGGAAACACGTTCCTTTGACGTAACCGGTGTAATAATGCTTACTCGACGTGATTTTGTCGTTTTACCTTGGTGTGACCTTGAAATGACCTCCGCCCCAAAATCCAATCTGGGCGACTCGGTGCAGCGAAAGAATCACGTTCCTTTGACCTAACCGGGGTAATAACGGTTCCTTGACGTGACTTTGACGTATGACCTTGGCGTGACCTTAAAATGACCTCCACACCAAAAACCAATCTGGGCGACTCCGTGGAGCGAAAGAAACACGTTTCTTTGACGTAACCGAGGTAATAACGCTTCCTTGACGTGATTTTGACGTATGACCTTGGCGTGACCTTGAAATGACTTCCATCCTAAAAACCAATCTGGGCGACTCCGTGGAGCGTAAGATACACGTTCCTTTTACGTAACCGGGGTAATAACGCTTCCTTGGCGTGATTTTGACGTATGATCTTGGCGTGTCCTTGAAATGACCTGCGCCACAAAAACCAATTTGTGCGACTCCGTGGAGCGAAAGAAACACGTTCCTTTGACGTAACCGAGGTAATAACGCTTCCTTGACGTGATTTTGACGTATGACCTTGGCGTGACCTTGAAATGACTTCCATCCCAAAAACCAATTTGCGCGACTCCGTGGAGCGTAAGATACACGTTCCTTTGACGTAACCGGGGTAATAACGCTTCCTTGACATGATTTTCACGTATGACCTTGGTGTGACCTTTAAATGACCTCCGCCCCAAAAACCAATCTGGGCCACTCCGTGGAGCGAAAGAAACACGTTCCTTTGACGTAACCGGTGTAATAATGCTTACTCGACGTGATTTTGACGTGTGATCTTGGCGTGACATTGAAATGACCTCCGCACCAAAACTCAATCTGGGCGGCTCGGTGCAGCGAAAGAATCACGTTCCTTTGACCTAACCGGGGTAATAACGCTTTCTTCACGTGATTTTGACGTATTACCTTGGCGTTAGCTTGAAATGACCTGCGTCACAAAAACCAATTTGTGCGACTACGTGGAGCGAATGAAACACGTTCCCTCGAAATAACCGGGGTAATAACGCTTCCTTGGCGCGATTTTGACGTATGACCTTGGCGTGACCTTGAAATGACTTCCATCCCAAAAACCAATCTGGGCGACTCCGTGGAGCGAAAGAAACACGTTCCATTGACCTAACGGGGATTAACGCTTCCTTGACGTGATTTTGACGTATGACCTTGGCGTGACACTGAAATCACTTCCATCCCAAAAACCAATCTGGGCGGCTCCATGGAGCGAAAGAAACACGCTCCTTTGACGTAACCGGGGTATCAACGCTTCCTAGACGTGATTTTGACATATGACCTTGGCGTTACGTGAAATGACTTCGATCCCGAAAACCAACCTGGGCGACTCCGTGGAGTGTTAGAAACAGGTTCCTTTGACGTAACCGGCGTAATAACGCTCCCTTGGCGTGATTTTGTCGTATGATCTTGGCGTGACCTTGAAATGACCTCCACCCCAAAAACCAATCTGAGCGACTCCGTGGAGCGAAAGAAACACGTTCCTTTGACGTAACCGGCGTAATAACGCTTCTTTGGCGTGATTTTGACGTATGATCTTGGCGTGACCTTGAAATGACCTGCGCCACAAAAACCAATTTGTGCGACTCCGTGGAGCGAAAGAAACACGTTCCTTTGACGTAACCGAGGTAATAACGCTTCCTTGACGTGATTTTGACGTATGACCTTGGCGTGACCTTGAAATGACTTCCATCCCAAAAACCAATCTGCGCGACTCCGTGGAGCGTAAGATACACGTTCCTTTGACGTAACCGGGGTAATAACACTTCCTTGACGTGATTTTGACGTATGACCTTGGTGTGACCTTTAAATGACCTCCGCCCCAAAAACCAATCTGGGCCACTCCGTGGAGCGAAAGAAAAACGTTCCTTTGACGTAACCGGTGTAATAATGCTTACTCGACGTGATTTTGACGTGTGATCTAGGCGTGACATTGAAATGACCTCCGCACCAAAACTCAATCTGCGCGACTCGGTGCAGCGAAAGAATCACGTTCCTTTGAACTAACCGGGATAATAACGCTTTCTTGACGTGATTTTGACGTATTACCTTGGCGTTAGCTTGAAATGACTTCCGCCACAAAAACCAATCTAGGCGACTCCGTGGAGCGAAAGATACACGTTCCTTTGACATAACCGGGGTAATAACGCTTTCTTGACGTGATTTTGACGTATGATCTTGGCGTGACCTTGAAATGACTGCGTCACAAAAACCAATTTTTGCGACTACGTGGAGCGAATGAAACACGTTCCCTCGAAGTAACCGGGGTAATAACGCTTCCTTGGCGCGATTTTGACGTATGACCTTGGCGTGACCTTGAAATGACTTCCATCCCAAAAACCAATCTGGGCGACTTCGTGGAGCGAAAGAAACACGTTCCTTTGACGTTACTGGCGTAATAACGCATCCTCGTCATGATTTTGACATCTGACCTTGGCGTGACCTTAAAATGACCTCCACCCCAAAAACCAACCTGGGCGACTCCGTGGAGCGAAACAAACACGTTCCTTTGACGTAACCGGCGTAATAACGCTTCCTTGGCGTGATTTTGACGCATGATCTTGGCGTGACCTTAAAATGACCTGCGCCACAAAAACCAATTTGTGCGACTCTGTGGAGCGAAAGAAACACGTTCCTTTGACGTAACCGAGGTAATAACGCTTCCTTGACATGATTTTGACGTATGACTTTGGCGTGACCTTGAAATGACCTCCATCCCAAAAACCAATCTGGTCGACTGCGTGGAGCGAAAGAAACATGTTCCTTTGACGTAACCGGGGTAATAACGCTTCCTTTTCGTGATTTTGCCGTATGACCTTGGCATGACCTTGAAATGGCCTCCATCCCAAAAACCAACCTGGGCGACTCGGTGCAGCGAAAGAATCTCGTTCCTTTAACCTAACCGGGGTAATAACGGCTCCTTGACGTGATTTTGCCGTATGACCTTTTCATGACCTTGAAATGATCTCCGCCCCAAAAACCAATCTGTGCGACTCCATGGAGCGAAAGAAACACGTTCCTTTGACGTTACTGGCGTAATAACGCATCCTCGTCATGATTTTGACGTATGATCTTGGCGAGACCTTGATATGACCTCTACCCCAAAAACCAACCTGCGCGACTCCGTGGAGCGAATGAAACATGTTCCCTTGAAGTCACCGGTGTAATAACGCTTCCTTGACGTGATTTTGACGTATGAACTTGGCGTGACCTTGAAATGACTTCCATCCCAAAAACCAATCTGGGCGACTCCGCGGAGCGAAAGAAACACGTTCCTTTGACCTAACCGGGGTATTAACGCTTCCTTGACGTGATTTTGATGTATGATCTTGGCGTGACCTTGAAATGACCTCCGCCCCAAAAACCAATCTGGGCGACTCCGTGGAGCGAAAGAAACACGTTCCTTTGACGTACCCGGCGTAATAACGCTCCTTTTGGCGTGATTTTGTGGTATGATCTTGGCGCGACCTTGAAATGACCTGCGCCACAAAAACCAATTTGTGCGACTACGTGGAGCGAATGAAACACGTTCCCTCGAAGTAACCGGGGTAATAACGCTTCCTTGGCGCGATTTTGACGTATGACCTTGGCGTGACCTTGAAATGACTTCCGTCCCAAAAACCAATCTGGGCGACTCCGTGGAGCGAAAGAAACACGTTCCTTTGACCTAACAGGGGGATTAACGCTTCCTTGACGTGATTTTGATGTATGATCTTGGCGTGACCTTGAAATGGCTTCCATCCCAAAAACCAATCTGGGCGACTCCGTGCAGCGAAAGAATCACGTTCCTTTGACCTAACCGGGGTAATAACGGTTCCTTGACGTGATTTTGAAGTATGACCTTGGCGTGACCTTAAAATGACCTCCACCCCAAAAACCAATCTGGGCGACTTCCTGGAGCGAAAGAAACACGTTCCTTTGACGTAACCGGCGTAATAACGCTTCTTTGGCGTGATTTTGACGTATGACCTTGGCGCGACCTTGAAATGACCTGCGCCACAAAAACCAATTTGTGCGACTCCGTGGAGCGAAAGAAACACGTTCCTTTGACGTACCCGGCGTAATAACGCTCCTTTTGGCGTGATTTTGTGGTATGATCTTGGCGCGACCTTGAAATGACCTGCGCCACAAAAACCAATTTGTGCGACTACGTGGAGCGAATGAAACACGTTCCCTCGAAGTAACCGGGGTAATAACGCTTCCTTGGCGCGATTTTGACGTATGATCTTGGCGCGACCTTGAAATGACCTGCGCCACAAACACCAATTTGTGCGACACCGTGGAGCGAAAGAAACACGTTCCTTTGACGTTACTGGCGTAATAACGCATCCTCGTCATGATTTTGACATCTGACCTTGGCGTGACCTTAAAATGACCTCCACCCCAAAAACCAACCTGGGCGACTCCGTGGAGCGAAAGAAACACGTTCCTTTGACGTAACCGGCGTAATAACGCTTCCTTGGCGTGATTTTGACGCATGATCTTGGCGTGTACCTTAAAATGACCTGCGCCACAAAAACCAATTTGTGCGACTCTGTGGAGCGAATGAAACACGTTCCCTCGAAGTAACCGGGGTAATAACGCTTCCTTGACGTGATTTTGCCGTATGACCTTTTCATGACCTTGAAATGATCTCCGCCCCAAAAACCAATCTGTGCGACTCCATGGAGCGAAAGAAACACGTTCCTTTGACGTTACCGGCGTAATAACGCATCCTCGTCATGATTTTGACGTATGATCTTGGCGAGACCTTGATATGACCTCTACCCCAAAAACCAACCTGCGCGACTCCGTGGAGCGAATGAAACATGTTCCCTTGAAGTCACCGGGGTAATAACGCTTCCTTGACGTGATTTTGACGTATGAACTTGGCGTGACCTTGAAATGACTTCCATCCCAAAAACCAATCTGGGCGACTCCGCGGAGCGAAAGAAACACGTTCCTTTGACCTAACCGGGGTATTAACGCTTCCTTGACGTGATTTTGATGTATGATCTTGGCGTGACCTTGAAATGACCTCCGCCCCAAAAACCAATCTGGGCGACTCCGTGGAGCGAAAGAAACACGTTCCTTTGACGTACCCGGCGTAATAACGCTCCTTTTGGCGTGATTTTGTGGTATGATCTTGGCGCGACCTTGAAATGACCTGCGCCACAAAAACCAATTTGTGCGACTACGTGGAGCGAATGAAACACGTTCCCTCGAAGTAACCGGGGTAATAACGCTTCCTTGACGTGATTTTGACGTATGACTTTGGCGTGACCTTGAAATGACCTCCATCCCAAAAACCAATCTGGGCGACTGCGTGGAGCGAAAGAAACATGTTCCTTTGACGTAACCGGGGTAATAACGCTTCCTTGACGTGATTTTGACGTATGACCTTGGCGT
The DNA here is from genome assembly GCF_051020955.1 of Megalopta genalis. NCBI lineage: Eukaryota > Metazoa > Arthropoda > Insecta > Hymenoptera > Halictidae > Megalopta > Megalopta genalis. The sequence continues at coordinate 205,525 of NC_135026.1, read as the reverse complement.
GACCTTGAAATGACCTCCACCCCAAAACTCAATCTGGGCGACTCGGTGCAGCGAAAGAATCACGTTCCTTTGACCTAACCGGGGTAATAACGCTTTCTTGACGTGATTTTGACGTATTACCTTGGCATGACCTTGAAATGGCCTCCGTCCCAAAAACCAACCTGGGCGACTCGGGGCAGCGGAAGAATCTCGTTCCTTTGACCTAACCGGGGTAATAACGCTTCCTTGACGTGATTTTGACGTATGATCTTGGCGAGACCTTGATATGACCTCTACCCCAAAAACCAACCTGCGCGACTCCGTGGAGCGAATGAAACATGTTCCCTTGAAGTAACCGAGGTAATAACGCTTCCTTGTCGTGATTTTGACGTATGACCTTGGCGTGACGTTGAAATGACCTCCGCCAAAAAACCAATCTGTGCGACTCCGTGGAGCGAAAGATACTCGTTCCTTTGACGTAACCGGCGTAATAACGCTTCCTTGGCGTGATTTTGACGTATTACCTTGGTGTGACCTTGAAATGACCTCAGCCCCAAAATCCAATCTGGGCGACTCGGTGCAGCGAAAGAATCACGTTCCTTTGACCTAACCGGGATAATAACGGTTCCTTGACGTGATTTTGACGTATGACCTTGGCGTTAGCTTGAAATGACCTCCGCCACATAAACCAATCTAGGCGACTCCATGGAGCGAAAGATACACGTTCCTTTGACGTAACCGATTTAATAACGCTTCCTTGACGTGATTTTGACGTATGACCTTGGCGTAACCTTGAAATGACTTCCATCCCAAAAACCAATCTGGGCGACTCGGTGCAGCGAAAGAAACACGTTCCTTTGACCTAACGGGGGTATTAACGCTTCCTTGACGTGATTTTGACGTATGATCTTGGCGAGACCTTGATATGACCTCTACCCCAAAAACCAACCTGCGCGACTCCGTGGAGCGAATGAAACATGTTCCCTTGAAGTAACCGGGGTAATAACGCTTCCTTGTCGTGATTTTGACGTATGACCTTGGCGTGACGTTGAAATGACCTCCGCCAAAAAACCAATCTGTGCGACTCCGTGGAGCGAAAGAAACTCGTTCCTTTGACGTAACCGGCGTAATAACGCTTCCTTGGCGTGATTTTGACGTATTACCTTGGTGTGACCTTGAAATGACCTCAGCCCCAAAATCCAATCTGGGCGACTCGGTGCAGCGAAAGAATCACGTTCCTTTGACCTAACCGGGATAATAACGGTTCCTTGACGTGATTTTGACGTATGACCTTGGCGTGACGTTGAAATGACCTCCGCCAAAAAACCAATCTGTGCGACTCCGTGGAGCGAAAGAAACTCGTTCCTTTGACGTAACCGGCGTAATAACGCTTCCTTGGCGTGATTTTGACGTATGACCTTTGTGTGACCTTTAAATGATCTCCGCCCCAAAAACCAACCTGGGCGACTCTGTGGAGCGAAAGAAACTCGTTCCTTTGACGTAACAGGGGTTGTAACGCTTCGTTTTCGTGATTTTGACGTATGACCATGGCGTGACACTGAAATCACTTGCATCCCAAAAACCAATCTGGGCGACTCCGTGGAGCGAAAAATACACGTTCCTTTTATGTTGCCGGGATAATAACGCTTTCTTGACTTGATTATGACGTATTACCTTGGCGTGACCCTGAAAAGACCACTACCCCAAAAACCAACCTGTGCGACTACGTGGAGCGAATGAAACACGTTCCCTCGAAGTAACCGAGGTAATAACGCTTGCTTGACGTAATTTTTACGTATGACCTTGGCGTGACCTTGTAATGACTTCCATCCCAAAAACCAATCGGGGCGACTCCGTGGATCGAAAGTTACACGTTACTTTTACGTAACCGGGGTAATAACGATTTCTTGTCGTGATTTTGACGTATTACCTTGGCGTGACCCTTAAATAACCACTACCACAAAAACCAACTTGGGCGATTCGGTGGAGCGAAAGAATCACGTTACTTTTACGTAACCGGGGTAATAACGCTTCCTCGACGTGATTTTGACGTGTGATCTTGGCGTGACATTCAAATGACCTCCGCCACAAGAACTAATCTGGGCGACTCCGTGGAGCGAAAAATACACGTTCCTTTTACGTAACCGGGGTAATAGCGCTTTCTTGACCTGATTTTGACGTATGATCTTGGCGTGACCTTGAAATGACCTGCGCCACAAAAACCAATTTGTGGGACTACGTGGAGCGAATGAAACACGTTCCCTCGTAGTAACCGGGGTAATAACGCTTCCTTGGCGTGATTTTGACGTATGACCTTGGCGTGACCTTGAAATGACTTCCATCCCAAAAACCAATCTGGGCGACTCCGTGGAGCGAAAGAAACACGTTCCTTTGACGTAACCGGCGTAATAACGCTACTTTGGCGTGATTTTGCCGTATGATCTTGGCGCGACCTTGAAATGACCTGCGCCACAAAAACCAATTTGTGCGACTCCGTGGAGCGAAAGAAACACCTTCCTTTGACGTAACCGAGGTAATAACGCTTCCTTGACGTGATTTTGACGTATGACCTTGGCGTGACCTTGAAATGACCTCCGCCAAAAAACCAATCTGTGCGACTCCGTGGAGCGAAAGATACACGTTCCTTTGACGTACCGACGTAATAACGCTTCCTTGGCGTGATTTTGACGTATGATCTTGGCGTGACTTTGAAATGACCTGCGCCACAAAAACCAATTTGTGCGACTCCATGGAGCGAATGAAACGCGTTCCTTTGACGTAACCGGCGTAATAACGCATCGTCGTCATGATTTTGACGTATGACCTTGGCGAGACCTTGAAATGACCTCCACCCCAAAAACCAACCTGCGCGACTCCGCGGAGCAAATGAAACACGTTCCCTTAAAGTAACCGGGGTAATAACGCTTCCTTGGCGCGATTTTGACGTATGACCTTGGCGTGACCTTGAAATGACTTCCATCCCAAAAACCAATCTGGGCGACTCCGTGGAGCGAAAGAAACACGTTCCTTTGACGTAACCGGCGTAATAACGCTACTTTGGCGTGATTTTGCCGTATGATCTTGGCGCGACCTTGAAATGACCTGCGCCACAAAAACCAATTTGTGCGACTCCGTGGAGCGAAAGAAACACCTTCCTTTGACGTAACCGAGGTAATAACGCTTCCTTGACGTGATTTTGACGTATGACCTTGGCGTGACCTTGAAATGACCTCCGCCAAAAAACCAATCTGTGCGACTCCGTGGAGCGAAAGATACACGTTCCTTTGACGTACCGACGTAATAACGCTTCCTTGGCGTGATTTTGACGTATGATCTTGATGTGATTTTGAAATGACCTGCGCCACAAAAACCAATTTGTGCGACTCCATGGAGCGAAAGAAACACGTTTCTTTGACCTAACCGGGGTATTAACGCTTCCTTGGCGTGATTTTGATGTATGATCTTGGCGTGACCTTGAAATGACCTCCGCCCCAAAAACCAATCTGTGCGACCCCATGGAGCGAATGAAACGCGTTCCTTTGACGTAACCGGTGTAATAACGCATCGTCGACATGATTTTGACGTATGACCTAGGCGAGACCTTGAAATGACCTCTACTCCAAAAACCAACCTGCGCGACTCCGTGGAGCAAATGAAACACGTTCCCTTGAAGTAACCCGGGTAATAACGCTTCCTTTGCGTGATTTTGACGAATGACCTTGGCGTGACATTGAATTAACCTCGATCTCAAAAACCAACTTGGGCGACTCCGTGGAGCGAAAGAAACACGTTCCTTTGACGTAACCGGCGTAATAACGCTTCCTTGGCGTGATTTTGACGTATGACCTTGGCGTGACCTTGAAATGACCTCCACCCCAAAAACCAATCTGGGCGACTCCGTGGAGCGAAGGAAACACGTTCCTTTGACGTAACCGGGGTTGTAACGCTTCCTTTTCGTGATTCTGACGTATGACCATGGCGTGACACTGAAATCACTTCCATCCCAAAAACCAATCTGGGCGACTCCGTGGAGCGAAAGAAACACGTTCCTTTGACGTAACCAGCGTAATAGCGCTTCTTTGGCGTGATTTTGACGTATGATCTTGGCGTGACCTTGAAATGACCTGTGCCACTAAACCGAGGTAATAACGCTTCCTTGACGTGATTTTGACGTATGACCTTGGCGTGACCTTGAAATGACTTCCATCCCAAAAACCAATCTGGGCGACTCCGTGGAGCGAAGGAAACACGTTCCTTTGACGTAACCGTGGTTGTAACGCTTCCTTTTCGTGATTTTGACGTATGACCATGGCGTGACACTGAAATCACTTCCATCCCAAAAACCAATCTGGGCGACTCCGTGGAGCGAAAGAAACACGTTCCTTTGACGTAACCGGCGTAATAACGCTTCTTTGGCGTGATTTTGACGTATGACCTTGGCGTGACCTTGAAATGACCTTCACCTCAAAAACGAATCTGGGCGACTCCGTGGAGCGAAAGAATCACGTAACTTTTACGTAACCGGGGTAATAACGCTTTATTGACTTGATTATGACGTATTACCTTGGCGTGACCCATGAAAGACCACTACCCCAAAAACCAACTTGGGCGATTCGGTGGAGCGAAAGAATCACGTAACTTTTGCGTAACCGGGGTAATAACGCTTCCTCGGCGTGATTTTGACATGTGATCTTGGCGTGACATTGAAATGACCTGCGCCACAAAAACCAATTTGGGCGACTCCGTGGAGCGAAAAATACACGTTCCTTTTACGTAGCCGGGATAATAACGCTTTCTTGACTTGATTATGACGTATTACCTTGGCGTGACCCTGAAAAGCCCACTACCCCAAAAACCAACCTGTGCGACTACATGGAGCGAATGAAACACGTTCCCTCGAAGTAACCGGGGTAATAACGCTTCCTTGGCGCGATTTTGACGTATGACCTTGGCGTGACCTTGAAATGACCTCTACCCCAAAAACCAACCTGCGCGACTCCGTGGAGCAAATGAAACACGTTCCCTTGAAGTAACCCGGGTAATAACGCTTCCTTTTCGTGATTTTAACGAATGACCTTGGTGTGACATTGAATTAACCTCGATCTCAAAAACCAACTTGGGCGACTCCGTGGAGCGAAAGAAACACGTTGCTTTGACGTAACCGGCGTAATAACGCTTCCTTGGCGTGATTTTGACGTATGACCTTGGCGTGACCTTGAAATGACCTCCACCCCAAAAACCAATCTGGGCGACTCCGTGGAGCAAAGGAAACACGTTCCTTTGACGTAACCGATGTAATAACGCTTCCTTGGCGTGATTTTAACGTATGACCTTGGCGTGACCTTGAAATGACCTCCACCGCAAAAACCAATCTGGGCGACTCCGTGGAGCGAAAAATACACGTTCCTTTTACGTAACCGGGGTAGTAGCGCTTTCTTGACATGATTTTGACGTATGATCTTGGCGTGACCTTGAAATGACCTGCGCCACAAAAACCAATTTGTGCGACTCCGTGGAGCGAAAGAAACACGTTCCTTTGACGTAACCGGCGTAATAACGCTTCTTTGGCGTGATTTTGACGTATGATCTTGGCGTGACCTTGAAATGACCTGCGCCACAAAAACCAATTTGTGCGACTCCGTGGAGCGAAAGAAACACGTTCCTTTGACGTAACCGAGGTAATAACGCTTGCTTGACGTGATTTTGACGTATGACCTTGGCGTGACCTTGTAATGACTTCCATCTCAAAAACCAATCTGGGCGACTCCGTGGATCGAAAGTTACACGTTACTTTTACGTAACCGGGGTAATAACGATTTCTTGACGTGATTTTGACGTATTACCTTGGCGTGACCCTGAAATAACCACTACCCCAAAAACCAACTTGGGCGATTCGGTGGAGCGAAAGAATCACGTTACTTTTACGTAACCGGGGTAATAACGCTTCCTCGACGTGATTTTGACGTGTGATCTTGGCGTGACATTCAAATGACCTCCGCCACAAGAACCAATCTGGGCCACTCCGTGGAGCGAAAAATACACGTTCCTTTTACGTAACCGGGGTAATAGCTCTTTCTTGACGTGATTTTGACGTATGATCTTGGCGTGACCTTGAAATGACCTGCGCCACAAAAACCAATTTGTGCGACTACGTGGAGCGAATGAAACACGTTCCCTCGAAGTAACCGGGGTAATAACTCTTCCTTGGCGCGATTTTGACGTGTGAGCTTGGCGTGACCTTAAAATGACTTCCATTCCAAAAACCAATCTGGGCGACTCCGTGGAGCGAAAGAAACACGTTCCTTTGACCTAACCGGGGTATTAACGCTTCCTTGGCGTGATTTTGATGTATGATCTTGGCGTGACCTTGAAATGACCTCTACCCCAAAAACCAACCTGCGCGACTCCGTGGAGCAAATGAAACACGTTCCCTTGAAGTAACCCGGGTAATAACGCTTCCTTTGCGTGATTTTGACGAATGACCTTGGCGTGACATTGAATTAACCTCGATCTCAAAAACCAACTTGGGCGACTCCGTGGAGCGAAAGAAACACGTTCCTTTGACGTAACCGGCGTAATAACGCTTCCTTGGCGTGATTTTGACGTATGACCTTGGCGTGACCTTGAAATGACCTCCACCCCAAAAACCAATCTGGGCGACTCCGTGGAGCGAAGGAAACACGTTCCTTTGACGTAACCGGTGTAATAATGCTTACTCGACGTGATTTTGACGTATTGCCTGGGTGTGACCTTGAAATGACCTCCGCCCCAAAATCCAATCCGGGCGACTCGGTGCAGCGAAAGAATCACGTTCCTTTGACGTAACCGGCGTAATAACGCTCCCTTGGCGTGATTTTGACGTATGACCTTGGCGTGACCATGAAATGACCCCACCCCAAAAACCAATCTGGGCGACTCCGTGGAGCGAAGGAAACACGTTCCTTTGACGTAACCGGTGTAATAATGCTTACTCGACGTGATTTTGACGTATTACCTTGGTGTGACCTTGAAATGACCTCCGCCCCAAAATGCAATCTGGGCGACTCGGTGCAGCGAAAGAATCACGTTCCTTTGACGTAACCGGCGTAATAACGCTCCCTTGGCGTGATTTTGACGTATGACCTTGGCGTGACCTTGAAATGACCTCCACCCCAAAAACCAATCTGGGCGACTCCGTGGAGCGAAAGAAACATGTTCCTTTGACGTAACCGGCGTAATAACGATTCTTTGGCGTGATTTTGACGTATGATCTTGGCGTGACCTTGAAATGACCTGCGCCACAAAAACCAATTTGTGCGACTCCGTGGAGCGAAAGAAACACGTTCCTTTGACGTAACCGAGGTAATAACGCTTGCTTGACGTGATTTTGACTTATGACCTTGGCGTGACCTTGTAATGACTTCCATCCCAAAAACCAATCTGGGCGACTCCGTGGATGGAAAGTTACACGTTACTTTTACGTAACCGGGGTAATAACGATTTCTTGACGTGATTTTCACGTATTACCTTGGCGTGACCCTGAAATAACCACTACCCCAAAAACCAACTTGGGCGATTCGGTGAAGCGAAAGAATCACGTTACTTTTACGTAACCGGGGTAATAACGCTTCTTCGACGTGATTTTGACGTGTGATCTTGGCGTTACATTCAAATGACCTCCGCCACAAGAACCAATCTGGGCGACTCCGTGGAGCGAAAAATACACGTTCCTTTTACGTAACCGGGGTAATAGCGCTTTCTTGACGTGATTTTGACGTATGATCTTGGCGTGACCTTGAAATGACCTGCGTCACAAAAACCAATTTGTGCGACTACGTGGAGCGAATGAAACACGTTCCCTCGAAGTAACCGGGGTAATAACTCTTCCTTGGCGCGATTTTGACGTATGAGCTTGGCGTGACCTTAAAATGACTTCCATTCCAAAAACCAATCTGGGCGACTCCGTGGAGCGAAAGAAACACGTTCCTTTGACGTAACCGAGGTAATAACGCTTGCTTGACGTGATTTTGACGTATGACTTTGGCGTGACCTTGTAATGACTTCCGTCCCAAAAACCAATCTGGGCGACTCCGTGGATCGAAAGTTACACGTTACTTTTACGTAACCGGGGTAATAACGATTTCTTGACGTGATTTTGAAGTATTACCTTGGCGTGACCCTGAAATAACCACTACCCCAAAAACCAACTTGGGCGATTCGGTGGAGCGAAAGAATCACGTTACTTTTACGTAACCGGGGTAATAACGCTTCCTCGACGTGATTTTGACATGTGATCTTGGCGTGACATTCAAATGACCTCCGCCACAAGAACCAATCTGGGCGACTCCGTGGAGCGAAAAATACACGTTCCTTTTACGTAACCGGGGTAATAGCGCTTTCTTGACCTGATTTTGACGTATGATCTTGGCGTGACCTTGAAATGACCTGCGCCACAATAACCAATTTGTGGGACTACGTGGAGCGAATGAAACACGTTCCCTCGAAGTAACCGGGGTAATAACGCTTCCTTGGCGTGATTTTGACGTATGACCTTGGCGTGACCTTGAAATGACCTCCGCCCCAAAATCCAATCTGGGCGACTCGGTGCAGCGAAAGAATCACGTTCCTTTGACCTAAACGGGATAATAACGGTTCCTTGACGTGATTTTGACGTATGACCTTGGCGTTAGCTTGAAATGACCTCCGCCAAAAAACCAATCTGTGCGACTCCGTGGAGCGAAAGATACACGTTCCTTTGACGTAACCGACGTAATAACGCTTCCTTGGCGTGATTTTGACGTATGATCTTGGCGTGACCTTGAAATGACCTGCGCCACAAACACCAATTTGTGCGACTCCATGGAGCGAATGAAACGCGTTCCTTCTACGTAACCGGCGTAATAACGCATCGTCGTCATGATTTTGACGTATGACCTTGGCGAGACCTTGAAATGACCTCCACCCCAAAAACCAACCTGCGCGACTCCGCGGAGCAAATGAAACACGTTCCCTTGAAGTAACCGGGGTAATAACGCTTCCTTGGCGTGATTTTGACGTGAGATCTTGGCGTGATATTGAAATGACCTCCGCCACAAAAACCAATTTGGGCGACTCCGTGGAGCGAAAAATACACGTTCCTTTTACGTAACCGAGATAATAACGCTTTCTTGACTTGATTATGACGTATTAGCTTGGCGTGTCCCTGAAAAGACCACTACCCCAAAAACCAACCTGTGCGACTACGTGGAGCGAATGAAACACGTGCCCTCGAAGTAACCGGGGTAATAACGCTTCCTTGGCGTGATTTTGACGTATGACCTTGTCATGACCTTGAAATAACCTTCACCCCAAAAACTAATCTGGGCGACTACGTGGAGCGAAAGAATCAGTTCCTTTGACGTAACGGGGGTAATATCGCTTCCTTGGCGTGATTCTGACGTATGATCTTGGCGTGACCTTGAAGTGACCTGCGCCACAAAAACCAATTTATGCGACTCCGTGGAGCGAAAGAAACACGTTCCTTTGACGTAACCGAGGTAATAACGCTTCCTTGACGTGATTTTGACATATGACCTTGGCGTGACGTAGAAATGACTGCCATCCCAAAAACCAATCTGGGCGAGTCCGTGGAGCGTAAGAAACAGGTTCCTTTGACGTAACCGGCGTAATAACGACTCCTGGACGTGATTTTGATATACTACCTTGGCGTGACCTTGAAATGACTTCTACCCCAAAAATCAATCTGAGTGACTCCGTGGAACGAAAGAAACACGTTCCTTTGACGTAACTGGCGTAATAACGCTTCTTAGGCGTGATTTTGACGTATGACCTTGGCGTGACCTTGAAATGGTCTTCACCCCAAAAACCAATATGGGCGACTCCGTAGAGAGAAAGAAACACGTTCCTTTTTCGTAACCGGGGTAATAAAGCATTCTTGACGTGATTTTGACGTATGACTTTGGCGTGACCTTGAAATGACCTCCACCCCAAAAACCAATCTGGGCGACTCCGTGGAGCGAAAGAAACACGTTCCTTTGACGTAACCGGCGTAATAACGCTTCTTTGGCGTGATTTTGACGTATGACCTTGGCGTGACCTTGAAATGACCTTCACCTCAAAAACCAATCTGGGCGACTTCGTGGAGCGAAAGATACACGTTAATTTTACGTAACCGGGGTAATAACGATTTCTTGACGTGATTTTGACGTGTTACCTTGGCGTGACCCTGAAATGACCACTACCCCAAAAACCAACTTGGGCGATTCGGTGGAGCGAAAGAATCACGTTACTTTTACGTAACCGGGGTAATAACGCTTCCTCGACGTGATTTTGACGTGTGATCTTGGCGTGACATTGAAATGACCTCCGCCACAAAAACCAATCTGGGCGACTCCGTGGAGCGAAAAATACACGTTCCTTTTACGTAACCGGGGTAATAACGCTATCTTGACGTGATTTTGACGTATGATCTTGGCGTGACCTTGAAATAACCTTCACCCCAAAAACTAATCTGGGCGACTACGTGGAGCGAAAGAATTAGTTCCTTTGACGTAGCCGGGGTAATAACGCTACCTTGGCGTGATTTTGACGTATGATCTTGGCGTGACCTTGAAATGACCTGCGCCACAAAAACCAATTTGTGCGACTCCGTGGAGCGAAAGAAACACGTTCCTTTGACGTAACCGAGGTAGTAACGCTTCCTTGACGTGATTTTGACATATGACCTTGGCGTGACGTTGAAATGACTTCCATCCCAAAAACCACTCTGGGCAACTCCGTGGAGCGAATGAAACATGTTCCCTTGAAGTAACCGGGGTAATAACGCTTCCTTGGCGTGATTTTGACGTATGACCTTGGCGTGACCTTGAAATGACCTCCGCCAAAAAACCAATCTGTGCGACTCCATGGAGCGAAAGAAACACGTTCCTTTGACGTAACCGACGTAATAACGCTTCCTTGGCGTGATTTTGACGTATGACCTTGTCATGAACTCGAAATGACCTTCACCCCAAAAACTAATCTGGGCGACTACGTGGAGCGAAAGTATCAGTTCCTTTGACGCAACCGGCGTAATAACGCCTCCTTGACGTGATTGTGATATATAACCTTGGCGTGACCTTGAAGTGACTTCTACCCCAAAAACCAATGTGGGCGACTCCGTGGAACGAAAGAAACACGTTCCTTTTTCGTAACCGGGGTAATAAAGCATTCTTGACGTGATTTTGACGTATGACTTTGGCGTGACCTTGAAATGACCTCCACCCCAAAAACCATTCTGGGCGACACCGTGGAGCGAAAGAAACACGATTCTTTGACGTAACCGGCGTAATAACCCTTCTTTGGCGTGATTTTGACGTATGACCTTGGCGTGACCTTGAAATGTTCTTCACCCCAAAAAACAAAATGGGCGACTGCGTAGAGCGAAAGAAACACGTTCCTTTTTCGTGACAGGGGTCATAACGCATTCTTGACGTGATTTTGACGCGTGACCTTGGCGTGACCTTAAAGTGACCGCCACCCCAAAAACCAATCTGGGCGACTCCGTGGAGCGAAAGAAACACGTTCCTTTGACGTAACCGGCGTAATAACGCTTCTTTGACGTGATTTTGACGTATGGCCTTGGCGTGATCTTGAAATGACCATCACCTCAAAAACCAATCTGGGCGACTACATGGAGCGAAAGATACACGTTCCTTTTACGTAACCGGGGTAATAACTCTTCCTTGACGTGATTTTGACGTATGACCTTGGCGTGACCTTGAAATGACATCCATCCCAAAAACCAATCTGGGCGAATCCGTGGAGCGAAAGAAACACGTTCCTTTGACGTTACCCGCGTAATAACGCATCCTCGTCATGATTTTGACGTATGATCTTGGCATGACCTTGAAATGACCTGCGCCACAAAAACCAATTTGTGCGACTCCGTGGATCGAAAGAAACACGTTCCTTTGACGTAACCGAGGTAATAACTCTTCCTTGACGTGATTTTGACGTATGACCTTGGCGTGACCTTGAACTGACCTCCGCCAAAAAACCAATCTGGGCGACTGCGTGGAGCGAAAGAAACACGTTCCTTTGACGTAACCGGGGTAATAACGCTTCCTTGGCGTGATTTTGACGTATGATCTTGGCGTGACCTTGAAATAACCTTCACCCCAAAAACTAATCTGGGCGACTACGTGGAGCGAAAGAATCAGTTCCTTTGACGTAACCGGGGTAATAACGCTTCCTTGGCGTGATTTTGACGTATGATCTTGGCGTGACCTTGAAATGACCTGCGCCACAAAAACCAATTTGTGCGACTCCGTGGAACGAAAGAAACACGTTCCTTTGACGTAACTGGCGTAATAACGCTTCTTAGGCGTGGTTTTGACGTATGACCTTGGCGTGACCTTCAAATGGTCTTCACCCCAAAAACTAATCTGGGCGACTTCGTGGAGCGAAAGAATCAGTTCCTTTGACGTAACCGGTGTAATAACGCTTCCTTGGCGTGATTTTGACGTATGATCTTGGCGTGACCTTGAAATGACCTTCACACCAAAAACCAATCTGTGCGACTCCATTGAGCGAAAGAAACACGTTCCTTTGACGTTACCGGCGTAATATCGCATCCTCGTCATGATGTTGACGTATGACCTTGGCGTGAGCTTGAAATGACCTCCGCCAAAAAACCAATCTGGGCGACTGCGTGGAGCGAAAGAAACACGTTCCTTTGACGAAACCGGCGTAATAACGCTTCCTTTTCATGATTTTGCCGTATGACTTTGACATGACCTTGAAATGACCTCCGCCAAAAAACCAATCTGTGCGACTCCGAGGAGCGAAAGATACACGTTCCTTTGACGTAACCGACGTAATAACGATTCCTTGGCGTGATTTTGACGAATCACCTTGTCATGACCTTGAAATAACCTTCACCCCAAAAACTAAACTGGGCGACTACGTGGAGCGAAAGAATCAGTTCCTTTGACGTAACCGGGGTAATAACGCTTCCTTGGCGTGATTTTGACGTATGACCTTGTCATGACCTTGAAATGACTTTCACCCCAAAAACTAATCTGGGCGACTACGTGGAGCGAAAGAATCAGTTCCTTTGACGTAACCGGGGTAATAACGCTTCCTTGGCGTGATTTTGACGTATGATCTTGGCGTGACCTTGAAATGACCTCCGCCCCAAAATCCAATCTGGGTGACTCGGTGCAGCGAAAGAATCACGTTCCTTTGACCTAACCGGGATAATAACGGTTCCTTGACGTGATTTTGACGTATGACCTTGGCGTGAGCTTGAAATGACCTCCACCCCAAAAACCAATCTGGGCGACTCCGTGGAGCGAAAGAAACACGTTCCTTTGACGAAACCGGCGTAATAACGCTTCCTTTTCGTGATTTTGCCGTATGACCTTGGCATGACCTTGAAATGACCTCCGCCCCAAAAACCAATCTGTGCGACTCCGTGGAGCGAAAGATACTCGTTCCTTTGACGAAACCGGGGTAATAACGCTTCCATGACGTGATTTTGACGTATGACCTTGGAGTGACCTTGAAATTACCTCCGTACCCAAAAACCAACCTGGGCGACTCTGTGGAGCGAAAGAAACTCGTTCCTTTGACGTAACCGGGGTTATAACGCTTCCTTTTCGTGATTTTGACGTATGACCTTGGCGTGACACTGAAATCACTTCCATCACAAAAACCAATCTGTGCGACTCCATGGAGCGAAAGATACACGTTCCTTTGACGTAACCGGGGTAATAACGCTTCTTTGGCGTGATTTTGACGTATGACCTCGGCGTGACCTTGAAATGACTTCCATCCCAAAAACCAATCTGGGCGACACCGTGGAGCGAAAGAAACACGTTCCTTTGGCGTTACCGGCGTAATAACGCATCCTCGTCATGATTTTGACGTATGATCTTGGCATGACCTTGAAATGACCTCCGTCCTAAAAACCAACCTGGGCGACTCGTTGCTGCGAAAGTATCACGTTCCTTTAACCTATCCGGGGTAATAACGGTTCCTTGACGTGATTTTGACGTATGACATGGCGTGAGCTTGAAATGACCTCCACCCCAAAAACCAATCTGTGCAACTCCATGGAGCGAAAGAAACACGTTCCTTTGACGTTACCGGCGTAATATCGCATCCTCGTCATGATTTTGACGTATGACCTTGGCGTGAGCTTGAAATGACCTCCGCCAAAAAACCAATCTGGGCGACTGCGTGGAGCGAAAGAAATACGTTCCTTTGACGAAACCGGCGTAATAACGCTCCCTTTTCGTGATTTTGCCGTATGATCTTGGCGAGACCTTGATATGACCCCTACACAAAAAACCAACCTGCGCGACTCCGTGGAGCGAATGAAACATGATCCCTTGAAGTAACCGGGGTAATAACGCTTCCTTGTCGTGATTTTGACGTATGATCTTGGCGTGACCTTGAAATGACCTTCACCCCAAAAACCAATCTGTGCCACTCCATGGAGCGAAAGAAACACGTTCCTTTGACGTAACCGAGGTAATAACGCTTCCTTGACGTGATTTTGACGTATGACCTTGGCGTGACCTTGAAATGACCTCCGCCAAAAAACCAATCTGTGCGACTCCGTGGAGCGAAAGATACACGTTCCTTTGACGTAACCGACGTAATAACGATTCCTTGGCGTGATTTTGACGAATGACCTTGTCATGACCTTGAAATAACCTTCACCCCAAAAACTAAACTGGGCGACTACGTGGAGCGAAAGAATCAGTTCCTTTGACGTAACCGGGGTAATAACGCTTCCTTGGCGTGATTTTGACGTATGACCTTGTCATGACCTTGAAATGACTTTCACCCCAAAAACTAATCTGGGCGACTACGTGGAGCGAAAGAATCAGTTCCTTTGACGTAACCGGGGTAATAACGCGTCCTTGGCGTGATTTTGACGTATGATCTTGGCGTGACCTTGAAATGACCTCCGCCCCAAAATCCAATCTGGGTGACTCGGTGCAGCGAAAGAATCACGTTCCTTTGACCTAACCGGGATAATAACGGTTCCTTGACGTGATTTTGACGTATGACCTTGGCGTGAGCTTGAAATGACCTCCACCCCAAAAACCAATCTGGGCGACTCCGTGGAGCGAAAGAAACACGTTCCTTTGACGAAACCGGCGTAATAACTCTTCCTTTTCGTGATTTTGCCGTATGACCTTGGCATGACCTTGAAATGACCTCCGCCCCAAAAACCAATCTGTGCGACTCCGTGGAGCGAAAGATACTCGTTCCTTTGACGTAACCGGGGTAATAACGCTTCCATGACGTGATTTTGACGTATGACCTTGGTGTGACCTTGAAATGACCTCCGTACCCAAAAACCAACCTGGGCGACTCTGTGGAGCGAAAGAAACTCGTTCCTTTGACGTAACCGGGGTTATAACGCTTCCTTTTCGTGATTTTGACGTATGACCTTGGCGTGACACTGAAATCACTTCCATCACAAAAACCAATCTGTGCGACTCCATGGAGCGAAAGATACACGTTCCTTTGACGTAACCGGGGTAATAACGCTTCTTTGGCGTGATTTTGACGTATGACCTCGGCGTGACCTTGAAATGACTTCCATCCCAAAAACCAATCTGGGCGACACCGTGGAGCGAAAGAAACACGTTCCTTTGGCGTTACCGGCGTAATAACGCATCCTCGTCATGATTTTGACGTATGATCTTGGCATGACGTTGAAATGACCTCCGTCCTAAAAACCAACCTGGGCGACTCGGTGCTGCGAAAGTATCACGTTCCTTTAACCTATCCGGGGTAATAACGGTTCCTTGACGTGATTTTGACGTATGACATGGCGTGAGCTTGAAATGACCTCCACCCCAAAAACCAATCTGTGCAACTCCATGGAGCGAAAGAAACACGTTCCTTTGACGTTACCGGCGTAATATCGCATCCTCGTCATGATTTTGACGTATGACCTTGGCGTGAGCTTGAAATGACCTCCGCCAAAAAACCAATCTGGGCGACTGCGTGGAGCGAAAGAAATACGTTCCTTTGACTAAACCGGCGTAATAACGCTCCCTTTTCCTGATTTTGCCGTATGATCTTGGCGAGACCTTGATATGACCTCTACACCAAAAACCAACCTGCGCGACTCCGTGGAGCGAATGAAACATGATCCCTTGAAGTAACCGGGGTAATAACGCTTCCTTGTCGTGATTTTGACGTATGATCTTGGCGTGACCTTGAAATGACCTTCACCCCAAAAACCAATCTGTGCGACTCCATGGAGCGAAAGAAACACGTTCCTTTGACGTTACCGGCGTAATATCGCATCCTCGTCATGATGTTGACGTATGACCTTGGCGTGAGCTTGAAATGACCTCCGCCAAAAAACCAATCTGGGCGATTGCGTGGAGCGAAAGAAAAACGTTCCTTTGACGAAACCGGCGTAATAACGCTTCCTTTTCGTGATTTTGCCGTATGACTTTGGCATGACCTTGAAATGACCTCCGACCCAAAAACCAATCTGTGCGAATCCATGGAGCGAAAGAAACACGTTCCTTTGACGTTACCGGCGTAATTTCGCATCCTCGTCATGATTTTGACGTATGACCTTGGCGTGACCTTGAAATGACCTCCGCCAAAAAACCAATCTGTGCGACTCCGTGGAGCGAAAGAAACACGTTCCTTTGACGTAACCGAGGTAATAACGCTTCCTCGAGATGATTTTGACATATGACCTTGGCGTGGCCTTAAAATGATCTCTACCCCAAAAACTAACCTGGGCGACTCTGTGGAGCGAGAGAAACACGTTCCCTTGACGTAACCGGGGTAATAACGCTTCCTTGGCGCGATTTTGACATATAACCTTGGCGTGACCTTGAAATGACTTCTACACCAAAAACCAACCTGTGCGACTCCGTGTGGCGAAAGAAACACGTTCCTTTGACGTAACCGGTGTAATAACACTTCTTCGAGATGATTTTGATGTATGACCTTGGCACGACCTTGGAATGCCACCACCCCAAAAACCAATCTGGGCGACACCGTAGGACGAAAGAAACACGTTCCTTTGACGTAATCGGGGTAATAACGCCTCCTTGACGTGATTTTGACATATGACCTTGGCGTGACGTTGAAATGACTTCCATCCCAAAAACCAATCTGGGCGACTCCGTGGAGCGAAAGAAACAGGTTCCTTTGACGTAACCGGCGTAATAACGCCTCCTTGACGTGATTTTGATATATAACCTTGGCGTGACCTTGAAATGACTTCTACCCCAAAAACTAACCTGGGCGACTCTGTGGAGCGAGAGAAACACGTTCCCTTGACGTAACCGGGGTAATAACGCTTCCTTGACGTGATTTTGACGTATTACCTTGGCGTGACCCTGAAATGACCTCCGCCACAAAAACCAATCTGGGCGACTCCATGGAGCGGAAGAAACACGTTCCTTTGACGTTACCGGCGTAATATCGCATCCTCGTCATGATTTTGACGTATGATCTTGGCGAGACCTTGATATGACCTCTACACCAAAAACCAACCTGCGCGACTCCGTGGAGCGAATGAAACATGATCCCTTGAAGTAACCGGGGTAATAACGCTTCCTTGTCGTGATATTGACGTATGACCTTGGCGTGACCTTGAAATGACCTCCGCCAAAAAACCAATCTGTGCTACTCCGTGGAGCGAAAGAAACACGTTCCTTTGACGTAACCGACGTAATAACGCTTCCTTGGCGTGATTTTGACGTATGACCTTGTCATGACCTTGAAATGACCTTCACCCCAAAAACTAATCTGGGCGACTACGTGGAGCGAAAGAATCAGTTCCTTTGACGTAACCGGGGTAATAACGCTTCCTTGGCGTGATTTTGACGTATGATCTTGGCGTGACCTTGAAATGACCTCCGCCCCAAAATCCAATCTGGGTGACTCGGTGCAGCGAAAGAATCACGTTCCTTTGACGAAACCGGCGTAATAACGCTTCCTTTTCGTGATTTTGCCGTATGACCTTGGCATGACCTTGAAATGACCTCCGCCCCAAAAACCAATCTGTGCGACTCCATGGAGCGAAAGAAACACGTTCCTTTGACGTTACCGGCGTAATATCGCATCCTCGTCATGATTTTGACGTATGATCTTGACGAGACCTTGATATGACCTCTACACCAACAACCAACCTGCGCGACTCCGTGGAGCGAATGAAACATGATCCCTTGATGTAACCGGGGTAATAACGCTTACACGACGTGATTTTGACGTGTGATCTTGGCGTGACCTTGAAGTGACCTCCGCCACAAAAACCAATCTAGGCGACTCCGTGGAGCGAAAGATACACGTTCCTTTGACGTAACCGGGGTAATAACGCTTCCTTGACGTGATTTTGACGTATGACCTTGGCGTGACCTTGAAATGACCTCCACCCCAAAAACCAATCTGGGCGACTCCGTGGAGCGAAAGAATCAGTTCCTTTGACGTAACCGGGGTAATAACGCTTCCTTGGCGTGATTTTGACGTATGATCTTGGCGTGACCTTGAAATGACCTGCGCCACAAAAACCAATCTGGACGACTCCGTGGAGCGAAAGAAACACGTTCCTTTGACGTAACCGAGGTAATAACGCTTCCTTGACGTGATTTTGACGTATTTACCTTGGCGTGACCTTGAAATGACCTCCGCCAAAAACCCAATCTGTGCGACTCCGTGGAGCGAAAGATACACGTTCCTTTGACGTAACCGACGTAATAACGCTCCCTTTTCGTGATTTTGCCGTATGATCTTGGCGAGACCTTGATATGACCTCTACACCAAAAACCAACCTGCGCGACTCCGTGGAGCGAATGAAACATGATCCCTTGAAGTAACCGGGGTAATAACGCTTCCTTGTCGTGATTTTGACGTATGATCTTGGCGTGACCTTGAAATGACCTTCACCCCAAAAACCAATCTGTGCGACTCCATGGAGCGAAAGAAACACGTTCCTTTGACGTAACCGAGGTAATAACGCTTCCTTGACGTGATTTTGACGTATGACCATGGCGTGACCTTGAAATGACCTCCGCCAAAAAACCAATCTGTGCGACTCCGTGGAGCAAAAGATACACGTTCCTTTGACGTAACCGACGTAATAACGATTCCTTGGCGTGATTTTGACGAATGACCTTGTCATGACCTTGAAATGACTTTCACCCCAAAAACTAATCTGGGCGACTACGTGGAGCGAAAGAATCAGTTCCTTTGACGTAACCGGGGTAATAACGCTTCCTTGGCGTGATTTTGACGTATGATCTTGGCGTGACCTTGAAATGACCTCCGCCCCAAAATCCAATCTGGGTGACTCGGTGCAGCGAAAGAATCACGTTCCTTTGACCTAACCGGGATAATAACGGTTCCTTGACGTGATTTTGACGTATGACCTTGGCGTGAGCTTGAAATGACCTCCACCCCAAAAACCAATCTGGGCGACTCCGTGGAGCGAAAGAAACACGTTCCTTTGACGAAACCGGCGTAATAACTCTTCCTTTTCGTGATTTTCCCGTATGACCTTGGCATGACCTTGAAATGACCTCCGCCCCAAAAACCAATCTGTGCGACTCCGTGGAGCGAAAGATACTCGTTCCTTTGACGTAACCGGGGTAATAACGCTTCCATGACGTGATTTTGACGTATGACCTTGGTGTGACCTTGAAATGACCTCCGTACCCAAAAACCAACCTGGGCGACTCTGTGGAGCGAAAGAAACTCGTTCCTTTGACGTAACCGGCGTAATAACGCTTCTTTGGCGTGATTTTGACGTATGACCTTGGCGTGACCTTGAAATGACCTTCACCTCAAAAACCAATCTGGGCGACTCCGTGGAGCGAAAGATACACGTTCCTTTGGCGTTACCGGCGTAATAACGCATCCTCGTCATGATTTTGACGTATGATCTTGGCATGACCTTGAAATGACCTCCGTCCAAAAAACCAACCTGGGCGACTCGGTGCTGCGAAAGTATCACGTTCCTTTAACCTATCCGGGGTAATAACGGTTCCTTGACGTGATTTTGACGTATGACATGGCGTGAGCTTGAAATGACCTCCACCCCAAAAACCAATCTGTGCAACTCCATGGAGCGAAAGAAACACGTTCCTTTGACGTTACCGGCGTAATATCGCATCCTCGTCATGATTTTGACGTATGACCTTGGCGTGAGCTTGAAATGACCTCCGCCAAAAAACCAATCTGGGCGACTGCGTGGAGCGAAAGAAATACGATCCTTTGACGAAACCGGCGTAATAACGCTCCCTTTTCGTGATTTTGCCGTATGATCTTGGCGAGACCTTGATATGACCTCTACACCAAAAACCAACCTGCGCGACTCCGTGGAGCGAATGAAACATGATCCCTTGAAGTAACCGGGGTAATAACGCTTCCTTGTCGTGATTTTGACGTATGATCTTGGCGTGACCTTGAAATGACCTTCAACCCAAAAACCAATCTGTGCGACTCCGTGGAGCAAAAGATACATGTTCCTTTGACGTAACCGACGTAATAACGATTCCTTGGCGTGATTTTGACGAATGACCTTGTCATGACCTTGAAATGACTTTCACCCCAAAAACTAATCTGGGCGACTACGTGGAGCGAAAGAATCAGTTCCTTTGACGTAACCGGGGTAATAACGCTTCCTTGGCGTGATTTTGACGTATGATCTTGGCGTGACCTTGAAATGACCTCCGCCCCAAAATCCAATCTGGGTGACTCGGTGCAGCGAAAGAATCACGTTCCTTTGACCTAACCGGGATAATAACGGTTCCTTGACGTGATTTTGACGTATGACCTTGGCGTGAGCTTGAAATGACCTCCACCCCAAAAACCAATCTGGGCGACTCCGTGGAGCGAAAGAAACACGTTCCTTTGACGAAACCGGCGTAATAACTCTTCCTTTTCGTGATTTTCCCGTATGACCTTGGCATGACCTTGAAATGACCTCCGCCCCAAAAACCAATCTGTGCGACTCCGTGGAGCGAAAGATACTCGTTCCTTTGACGTAACCGGGGTAATAACGCTTCCATGACGTGATTTTGACGTATGACCTTGGTGTGACCTTGAAATGACCTCCGTACCCAAAAACCAACCTGGGCGACTCTGTGGAGCGAAAGAAACTCGTTCCTTTGACGTAACCGGGGTTATAACGCTTCCTTTTCGTGATTTTGACGTATGACCTTGGCGTGACACTGAAATCACTTCCATCACAAAAACCAATCTGTGCGACTCCATGGAGCGAAAGATACACGTTCCTTTGACGTAACCGGGGTAATAACGCTTCTTTGGCGTGATTTTGACGTATGACCTCGGCGTGACCTTGAAATGACTTCCATCCCAAAAACCAATCTGGGCGACACCGTGGAGCGAAAGAAACACGTTCCTTTGGCGTTACCGGCGTAATAACGCATCCTCGTCATGATTTTGACGTATGATCTTGGCATGACGTTGAAATGACCTCCGTCCTAAAAACCAACCTGGGCGACTCGGTGCTGCGAAAGTATCACGTTCCTTTAACCTATCCGGGGTAATAACGGTTCCTTGACGTGATTTTGACGTATGACATGGCTTGAGCTTGAAATGACCTCCACCCCAAAAACCAATCTGTGCAACTCCATGGAGCGAAAGAAACACGTTCCTTTGACGTTACCGGCGTAATATCGCATCCTCATCATGATTTTGACGTATGACCTTGGCGTGAGCTTGAAATGACCTCCGCCAAAAAACCAATCTGGGCGACTGCGTGGAGCGAAAGAAATACGTTCCTTTGACGAAACCGGCGTAATAACGCTCCCTTTTCGTGATTTTGCCGTATGATCTTGGCGAGACCTTGATATGACCTCTACACCAAAAACCAACCTGCGCGACTCCGTGGAGCGAATGAAACATGATCCCTTGAAGTAACCGGGGTAATAACGCTTCCTTGTCGTGATTTTGACGTATGATCTTGGCGTGACCTTGAAATGACCTTCACCCCAAAAACCAATCTGTGCGACTCCATGGAGCGAAAGAAACACGTTCCTTTGACGTTACCGGCGTAATATCGCATCCTCGTCATGATGTTGACGTATGACCTTGGCGTGAGCTTGAAATGACCTCCGCCAAAAAACCAATCTGGGCGATTGCGTGGAGCGAAAGAAACACGTTCCTTTGACGAAACCGGCGTAATAACGCTTCCTTTTCGTGATTTTGCCGTATGACTTTGGCATGACCTTGAAATGACCTCCGCCCCAAAAACCAATCTGTGCGAATCCATGGAGCGAAAGAAACACGTTCCTTTGACGTTACCGGCGTAATATCGCATCCTCGTCATGATTTTGACGTATGACCATGGCGTGAGCTTGAAATGACCTCCGCCAAAAAACCAATCTGTGCGACTCCGTGGAGCGAAAGAAACACGTTCCTTTGACGTAACCGACGTAATAACGCTTCCTTGACGTGATTTTGACGTATGACCTTGGCGTGACCTTGAAATGACCTGCGCCACAAAAACCAATCTGGACGACTCCGTGGAGCGAAAGAAACACGTTCCTTTGACGTAACCGAGGTAATAACGCTTCCTTGACGTGATTTTGACGTATGACCTTGGCGTGACCTTGAAATGACCTCCGCCAAAAAACCAATCTGTGCGACTCCGTGGAGCGAAAGAAACACGTTCCTTTGACGTAACCGAGGTAATAACGCTTCCTCGAGATGATTTTGACATATGACCTTGGCGTGGCCTTAAAATGATCTCTACCCCAAAAACTAACCTGGGCGACTCTGTGGAGCGAGAGAAACACGTTCCCTTGACGTAACCGGGGTAATAACGCTTCCTTGGCGCGATTTTGACATATAACCTTGGCGTGACCTTGAAATGACTTCTACACCAAAAACCAACCTGTGCGACTCCGTGTGGCGAAAGAAACACGTTCCTTTGACGTAACCGGTGTAATAACACTTCTTCGAGATGATTTTGATGTATGACCTTGGCACGACCTTGGAATGCCACCACCCCAAAAACCAATCTGGGCGACTCCGTAGGGCGAAAGAAACACGTTCCTTTGACGTAATCGGGGTAATAACGCTTCCTTGACGTGATTTTGACATATGACCTTGGCGTGACGTTGAAATGACTACCATCCCAAAAACCAATCTGGGCGACTCCGTGGAGCGAAAGAAACAGGTTCCTTTGACGTAACCGGCGTAATAACGCCTCCTTGACGTGATTTTGATATATAACCTTGGCGTGACCTTGAAATGACTTCTACCCCAAAAACTAACCTGGGCGACTCTGTGGAGCGAGAGAAACACGTTCCCTTGACGTAACCGGGGTAATAACGCTTCCTTGACGTGATTTTGACGTATTACCTTGGCGTGACCCTGAAATGACCTCCGCCACAAAAACCAATCTGGGCGACTCCATGGAGCGGAAGAAACACGTTCCTTTGACGTTACCGGCGTAATATCGCATCCTCGTCATGATTTTGACGTATGATCTTGGCGAGACCTTGATATGACCTCTACACCAAAAACCAACCTGCGCGACTCCGTGGAGCGAATGAAACATGATCCCTTGAAGTAACCGGGGTAATAACGCTTCCTTGTCGTGATATTGACGTATGACCTTGGCGTGACCTTGAAATGACCTCCGCCAAAAAACCAATCTGTGCTACTCCGTGGAGCGAAAGAAACACGTTCCTTTGACGTAACCGACGTAATAACGCTTCCTTGGCGTGATTTTGACGTATGACCTTGTCATGACCTTGAAATGACCTTCACCCCAAAAACTAATCTGGGCGACTACGTGGAGCGAAAGAATCAGTTCCTTTGACGTAACCGGGGTAATAACGCTTCCTTGGCGTGATTTTGACGTATGATCTTGGCGTGACCTTGAAATGACCTCCGCCCCAAAATCCAATCTGGGTGACTCGGTGCAGCGAAAGAATCACGTTCCTTTGACGAAACCGGCGTAATAACGCTTCCTTTTCGTGATTTTGCCGTATGACCTTGGCATGACCTTGAAATGACCTCCGCCCCAAAAACCAATCTTTGCGACTCCATGGAGCGAAAGAAACACGTTCCTTTGACGTTACCGGCGTAATATCGCATCCTCGTCATGATTTTGACGTATGATCTTGACGAGACCTTGATATGACCTCTACACCAACAACCAACCTGCGCGACTCCGTGGAGCGAATGAAACATGATCCCTTGAAGTAACCGGGGTAATAACGCTTACACGACGTGATTTTGACGTGTGATCTTGGCGTGACCTTGAAATGACCTCCGCCACAAAAACCAGTCTGGGGGACTCCGTGGAGCGTAAGATACACGTTCCTTTTACGTAACCGGGGTAATAACGCTTTCTTGACGTGATTTTGACGTATTACCTTGGTGTGACCTTGAAGTGACCTCCGCCACAAAAACCAATCTAGGCGACTCCGTGGAGCGAAAGATACACGTTCCTTTGACGTAACCGGGGTAATAACGCTTCCTTGACGTGATTTTGACGTATGACCTTGGCGTGACCTTGAAATGACCTCCACCCCAAAAACCAATCTGGGCGACTCCGTGGAGCGAAAGAAACACGTTCCATTGACGTAACCGGCGTAATAACGCATCGTCATCATGATTTTGACGTATGACCTTGGCGAGACCTTGAAATGACCTCTACCCCAAAAACCAACCTTCGCGACTCCGTGGAACGAATGAAACACGTTCCCTTGAAGTAACCGGGATAATAACGCTTCTTTGGCGTGATTTTGACGTATGATCTTGGCGTGACCTTGAAATGACCTCCGCCCCAAAATCCAATCTGGGTGACTCGGTGCAGCGAAAGAATCACGTTTCTTTGACCTAACCGGGATAATAACGGTTCCTTGACGTGATTTTGACGTATGACCTTGGCGTGAGCTTGAAATGACCTCCACCCCAAAAACCAATCTGGGCGACTCCGTGGAGCGAAAGAAATACGATCCTTTGACGAAACCGGCGTAATAACGCTCCCTTTTCGTGATTTTGCCGTATGATCTTGGCGAGACCTTGATATGACCTCTACACCAAAAACCAACCTGCGCGACTCCGTGGAGCGAATGAAACATGATCCCTTGAAGTAACCGGGGTAATAACGCTTCCTTGTCGTGATTTTGACGTATGATCTTGGCGTGACCTTGAAATGACCTTCAACCCAAAAACCAATCTGTGCGACTCCGTGGAGCAAAAGATACACGTTCCTTTGACGTAACCGACGTAATAACGATTCCTTGGCGTGATTTTGACGAATAACCTTGTCATGACCTTGAAATGACTTTCACCCCAAAAACTAATCTGGGCGACTACGTGGAGCGAAAGAATCAGTTCCTTTGACGTATCCGGGGTAATAACGCTTCCTTGGCGTGATTTTGACGTATGATCTTGGCGTGACCTTGAAATGACCTCCGCCCCAAAATCCAATCTGGGTGACTCGGTGCAGCGAAAGAATCACGTTCCTTTGACCTAACCGGGATAATAACGGTTCCTTGACGTGATTTTGACGTATGACCTTGGCGTGAGCTTGAAATGACCTCCACCCCAAAAACCAATCTGGGCGACTCCGTGGAGCGAAAGAAACACGTTCCTTTGACGTAACCGACGTAATAACGCTTCCTTGACGTGATTTTGACGTATGACCTTGGCGTGACCTTGAAATGACCTGCGCCACAAAAACCAATCTGGACGACACCGTGGAGCGAAAGAAACACGTTCCTTTGGCGTTACCGGCGTAATAACGCATCCTCGTCATGATTTTGACGTATGATCTTGGCATGACGTTGAAATGACCTCCGTCCTAAAAACCAACCTGGGCGACTCGGTGCTGCGAAAGTATCACGTTCCTTTAACCTATCCGGGGTAATAACGGTTCCTTGACGTGATTTTGACGTATGACATGGCGTGAGCTTGAAATGACCTCCACCCCAAAAACCAATCTGTGCAACTCCATGGAGCGAAAGAAACACGTTCCTTTGACGTTACCGGCGTAATATCGCATCCTCATCATGATTTTGACGTATGACCTTGGCGTGAGCTTGAAATGACCTCCGCCAAAAAACCAATCTGGGCGACTGCGTGGAGCGAAAGAAATACGTTCCTTTGACGAAACCGGCGTAATAACGCTCCCTTTTCGTGATTTTGCCGTATGATCTTGGCGAGACCTTGATATGACCTCTACACCAAAAACCAACCTGCGCGACTCCGTGGAGCGAATGAAACATGATCCCTTGAAGTAACCGGGGTAATAACGCTTCCTTGTCGT
This sequence comes from Megalopta genalis, assembly GCF_051020955.1. Taxonomy (NCBI): domain Eukaryota; kingdom Metazoa; phylum Arthropoda; class Insecta; order Hymenoptera; family Halictidae; genus Megalopta; species Megalopta genalis. The sequence continues at coordinate 179,277 of NC_135026.1, read as the reverse complement.
GATATTGACGTATGACCTTGGCGTGACCTTGAAATGACCTCCGCCAAAAAACCAATCTGTGCTACTCCGTGGAGCGAAAGAAACACGTTCCTTTGACGTAACCGACGTAATAACGCTTCCTTGGCGTGATTTTGACGTATGACCTTGTCATGACCTTGAAATGACCTTCACCCCAAAAACTAATCTGGGCGACTACGTGGAGCGAAAGAATCAGTTCCTTTGACGTAACCGGGGTAATAACGCTTCCTTGGCGTGATTTTGACGTATGATCTTGGCGTGACCTTGAAATGACCTCCGCCCCAAAATCCAATCTGGGTGACTCGGTGCAGCGAAAGAATCACGTTCCTTTGACGAAACCGGCGTAATAACGCTTCCTTTTCGTGATTTTGCCGTATGACCTTGGCATGACCTTGAAATGACCTCCGCCCCAAAAACCAATCTTTGCGACTCCATGGAGCGAAAGAAACACGTTCCTTTGACGTTACCGGCGTAATATCGCATCCTCGTCATGATTTTGACGTATGATCTTGACGAGACCTTGATATGACCTCTACACCAACAACCAACCTGCGCGACTCCGTGGAGCGAATGAAACATGATCCCTTGAAATAACCGGGGTAATAACGCTTACACGACGTGATTTTGACGTGTGATCTTGGCGTGACCTTGAAATGACCTCCGCCACAAAAACCAGTCTGGGGGACTCCGTGGAGCGTAAGATACACGTTCCTTTTACGTAACCGGGGTAATAACGCTTTCTTGACGTGATTTTGACGTATTACCTTGGTGTGACCTTGAAGTGACCTCCGCCACAAAAACCAATCTAGGCGACTCCGTGGAGCGAAAGATACACGTTCCTTTGACGTAACCGGGGTAATAACGCTTCCTTGACGTGATTTTGACGTATGACCTTGGCGTGACCTTGAAATGACCTCCACCCCAAAAACCAATCTGGGCGACTCCGTGGAGCGAAAGAAACACGTTCCATTGACGTAACCGGCGTAATAACGCATCGTCATCATGATTTTGACGTATGACCTTGGCGAGACCTTGAAATGACCTCTACCCCAAAAACCAACCTTCGCGACTCCGTGGAACGAATGAAACACGTTCCCTTGAAGTAACCGGGATAATAACGCTTCTTTGGCGTGATTTTGACGTATGATCTTGGCGTGACCTTGAAATGACCTCCGCCCCAAAATCCAATCTGGGTGACTCGGTGCAGCGAAAGAATCACGTTCCTTTGACCTAACCGGGATAATAACGGTTCCTTGACGTGATTTTGACGTATGACCTTGGCGTGAGCTTGAAATGACCTCCACCCCAAAAACCAATCTGGGCGACTCCGTGGAGCGAAAGAAACACGTTCCTTTGACGAAACCGGCGTAATAACTCTTCCTTTTCGTGATTTTCCCGTATGACCTTGGCATGACCTTGAAATGATCTCCGCCCCAAAAACCAATCTGTGCGACTCCGTGGAGCGAAAGATACTCGTTCCTTTGACGTAACCGAGGTAATAACGCTTCCTCGAGATGATTTTGACATATGACCTTGGCGTGGCCTTAAAATGATCTCTACCCCAAAAACTAACCTGGGCGACTCTGTGGAGCGAGAGAAACACGTTCCCTTGACGTAACCGGGGTAATAACGCTTCCTTGGCGCGATTTTGACATATAACCTTTGCGTGACCTTGAAATGACTTCTACACCAAAAACCAACCTGTGCGACTCCGTGTGGCGAAAGAAACACGTTCCTTTGACGTAACCGGTGTAATAACACTTCTTCGAGATGATTTTGATGTATGACCTTGGCACGACCTTGGAATGCCACCACCCCAAAAACCAATCTGGGCGACTCCGTAGGGCGAAAGAAACACGTTCCTTTGACGTAATCGGGGTAATAACGCTTCCTTGACGTGATTTTGACATATGACCTTGGCGTGACGTTGAAATGACTACCATCCCAAAAACCAATCTGGGCGACTCCGTGGAGCGAAAGAAACAGGTTCCTTTGACGTAACCGGCGTAATAACGCCTCCTTGACGTGATTTTGATATATAACCTTGGCGTGACCTTGAAATGACTTCTACCCCAAAAACTAACCTGGGCGACTCTGTGGAGCGAGAGAAACACGTTCCCGTGACGTAACCGGGGTAATAACGCTTCCTTGACGTGATTTTGACGTATTACCTTGGCGTGACCCTGAAATGACCTCCGCCACAAAAACCAATCTGGGCGACTCCATGGAGCGGAAGAAACACGTTCCTTTGACGTTACCGGCGTAATATCGCATCCTCGTCATGATTTTGACGTATGATCTTGGCGAGACCTTGATATGACCTCTACACCAAAAACCAACCTGCGCGACTCCGTGGAGCGAATGAAACATAATCCCTTGAAGTAACCGGGGTAATAACGCTTCCTTGTCGTGATATTGACGTATGACCTTGGCGTGACCTTGAAATGACCTCCGCCAAAAAACCAATCTGTGCTACTCCGTGGAGCGAAAGAAACACGTTCCTTTGACGTAACCGACGTAATAACGCTTCCTTGGCGTGATTTTGACGTATGACCTTGTCATGACCTTGAAATGACCTTCACCCCAAAAACTAATCTGGGCGACTACGTGGAGCGAAAGAATCAGTTCCTTTGACGTAACCGGGGTAATAACGCTTCCTTGGCGTGATTTTGACGTATGATCTTGGCGTGACCTTGAAATGACCTCCGCCCCAAAATCCAATCTGGGTGACTCGGTGCAGCGAAAGAATCACGTTCCTTTGACGAAACCGGCGTAATAACGCTTCCTTTTCGTGATTTTGCCGTATGACCTTGGCATGACCTTGAAATGACCTCCGCCCCAAAAACCAATCTTTGCGACTCCATGGAGCGAAAGAAACACGTTCCTTTGACGTTACCGGCGTAATATCGCATCCTCGTCATGATTTTGACGTATGACCATGGCGTGAGCTTGAAATGACCTCCGCCAAAAAACCAATCTGTGCGACTCCGTGGAGCGAAAGAAACACGTTCCTTTGACGTAACCGACGTAATAACGCTTCCTTGACGTGATTTTGACGTATGACCTTGGCGTGACCTTGAAATGACCTGCGCCACAAAAACCAATCTGGACGACTCCGTGGAGCGAAAGAAACACGTTCCTTTGACGTAACCGAGGTAATAACGCTTCCTTGACGTGATTTTGACGTATGACCTTGGCGTGACCTTGAAATGACCTCCGCCAAAAAACCAATCTGTGCGACTCCGTGGAGCGAAAGAAACACGTTCCTTTGACGTAACCGAGGTAATAACGCTTCCTCGAGATGATTTTGACATATGACCTTGGCGTGGCCTTAAAATGATCTCTACCCCAAAAACTAACCTGGGCGACTCTGTGGAGCGAGAGAAACACGTTCCCTTGACGTAACCGGGGTAATAACGCTTCCTTGGCGCGATTTTGACATATAACCTTGGCGTGACCTTGAAATGACTTCTACACCAAAAACCAACCTGTGCGACTCCGTGTGGCGAAAGAAACACGTTCCTTTGACGTAACCGGTGTAATAACACTTCTTCGAGATGATTTTGATGTATGACCTTGGCACGACCTTGGAATGCCACCACCCCAAAAACCAATCTGGGCGACTCCGTAGGGCGAAAGAAACACGTTCCTTTGACGTAATCGGGGTAATAACGCTTCCTTGACGTGATTTTGACATATGACCTTGGCGTGACGTTGAAATGACTACCATCCCAAAAACCAATCTGGGCGACTCCGTGGAGCGAAAGAAACAGGTTCCTTTGACGTAACCGGCGTAATAACGCCTCCTTGACGTGATTTTGATATATAACCTTGGCGTGACCTTGAAATGACTTCTACCCCAAAAACTAACCTGGGCGACTCTGTGGAGCGAGAGAAACACGTTCCCTTGACGTAACCGGGGTAATAACGCTTCCTTGACGTGATTTTGACGTATTACCTTGGCGTGACCCTGAAATGACCTCCGCCACAAAAACCAATCTGGGCGACTCCATGGAGCGGAAGAAACACGTTCCTTTGACGTTACCGGCGTAATATCGCATCCTCGTCATGATTTTGACGTATGATCTTGGCGAGACCTTGATATGACCTCTACACCAAAAACCAACCTGCGCGACTCCGTGGAGCGAATGAAACATGATCCCTTGAAGTAACCGGGGTAATAACGCTTCCTTGTCGTGATATTGACGTATGACCTTGGCGTGACCTTGAAATGACCTCCGCCAAAAAACCAATCTGTGCTACTCCGTGGAGCGAAAGAAACACGTTCCTTTGACGTAACCGACGTAATAACGCTTCCTTGGCGTGATTTTGACGTATGACCTTGTCATGACCTTGAAATGACCTTCACCCCAAAAACTAATCTGGGCGACTACGTGGAGCGAAAGAATCAGTTCCTTTGACGTAACCGGGGTAATAACGCTTCCTTGGCGTGATTTTGACGTATGATCTTGGCGTGACCTTGAAATGACCTCCGCCCCAAAATCCAATCTGGGTGACTCGGTGCAGCGAAAGAATCACGTTCCTTTGACGAAACCGGCGTAATAACGCTTCCTTTTCGTGATTTTGCCGTATGACCTTGGCATGACCTTGAAATGACCTCCGCCCCAAAAACCAATCTTTGCGACTCCATGGAGCGAAAGAAACACGTTCCTTTGACGTTACCGGCGTAATATCGCATCCTCGTCATGATTTTGACGTATGATCTTGACGAGACCTTGATATGACCTCTACACCAACAACCAACCTGCGCGACTCCGTGGAGCGAATGAAACATGATCCCTTGAAATAACCGGGGTAATAACGCTTACACGACGTGATTTTGACGTGTGATCTTGGCGTGACCTTGAAATGACCTCCGCCACAAAAACCAGTCTGGGGGACTCCGTGGAGCGTAAGATACACGTTCCTTTTACGTAACCGGGGTAATAACGCTTTCTTGACGTGATTTTGACGTATTACCTTGGTGTGACCTTGAAGTGACCTCCGCCACAAAAACCAATCTAGGCGACTCCGTGGAGCGAAAGATACACGTTCCTTTGACGTAACCGGGGTAATAACGCTTCCTTGACGTGATTTTGACGTATGACCTTGGCGTGACCTTGAAATGACCTCCACCCCAAAAACCAATCTGGGCGACTCCGTGGAGCGAAAGAAACACGTTCCATTGACGTAACCGGCGTAATAACGCATCGTCATCATGATTTTGACGTATGACCTTGGCGAGACCTTGAAATGACCTCTACCCCAAAAACCAACCTTCGCGACTCCGTGGAACGAATGAAACACGTTCCCTTGAAGTAACCGGGATAATAACGCTTCTTTGGCGTGATTTTGACGTATGATCTTGGCGTGACCTTGAAATGACCTCCGCCCCAAAATCCAATCTGGGTGACTCAGTGCAGCGAAAGAATCACGTTCCTTTGACCTAACCGGGATAATAACGGTTCCTTGACGTGATTTTGACGTATGACCTTGGCGTGAGCTTGAAATGACCTCCACCCCAAAAACCAATCTGGGCGACTCCGTGGAGCGAAAGAAACACGTTCCTTTGACGAAACCGGCGTAATAACTCTTCCTTTTCGTGATTTTCCCGTATGACCTTGGCATGACCTTGAAATGATCTCCGCCCCAAAAACCAATCTGTGCGACTCCGTGGAGCGAAAGATACTCGTTCCTTTGACGTAACCGAGGTAATAACGCTTCCTCGAGATGATTTTGACATATGACCTTGGCGTGGCCTTAAAATGATCTCTACCCCAAAAACTAACCTGGGCGACTCTGTGGAGCGAGAGAAACACGTTCCCTTGACGTAACCGGGGTAATAACGCTTCCTTGGCGCGATTTTGACATATAACCTTTGCGTGACCTTGAAATGACTTCTACACCAAAAACCAACCTGTGCGACTCCGTGTGGCGAAAGAAACACGTTCCTTTGACGTAACCGGTGTAATAACACTTCTTCGAGATGATTTTGATGTATGACCTTGGCACGACCTTGGAATGCCACCACCCCAAAAACCAATCTGGGCGACTCCGTAGGGCGAAAGAAACACGTTCCTTTGACGTAATCGGGGTAATAACGCTTCCTTGACGTGATTTTGACATATGACCTTGGCGTGACGTTGAAATGACTACCATCCCAAAAACCAATCTGGGCGACTCCGTGGAGCGAAAGAAACAGGTTCCTTTGACGTAACCGGCGTAATAACGCTTCCTTGACGTGATTTTGACGTATGACCTTGGCGTGACCTTGAAATGACCTCCACCCCAAAAACCAATCTGGGCGACTCCGTGGAGCGAAAGAAACACGTTCCATTGACGTAACCGGCGTAATAACGCATCGTCATCATGATTTTGACGTATGACCTTGGCGAGACCTTGAAATGACCTCTACCCCAAAAACCAACCTTCGCGACTCCGTGGAACGAATGAAACACGTTCCCTTGAAGTAACCGGGATAATAACGCTTCTTTGGCGTGATTTTGACGTATGATCTTGGCGTGACCTTGAAATGACCTCCGCCCCAAAATCCAATCTGGGTGACTCGGTGCAGCGAAAGAATCACGTTTCTTTGACCTAACCGGGATAATAACGGTTCCTTGACGTGATTTTGACGTATGACCTTGGCGTGAGCTTGAAATGACCTCCACCCCAAAAACCAATCTGGGCGACTCCGTGGAGCGAAAGAAACACGTTCCTTTGACGAAACCGGCGTAATAACTCTTCCTTTTCGTGATTTTCCCGTATGACCTTGGCATGACCTTGAAATGACCTCCGCCCCAAAAACCAATCTGTGCGACTCCGTGGAGCGAAAGATACTCGTTCCTTTGACGTAACCGGGGTAATAACGCTTCCATGACGTGATTTTGACGTATGACCTTGGTGTGACCTTGAAATGACCTCCGTACCCAAAAACCAACCTGGGCGACTCTGTGGAGCGAAAGAAACTCGTTCCTTTGACGTAACCGGGGTTATAACGCTTCCTTTTCGTGATTTTGACGTATGACCTTGGCGTGACACTGAAATCACTTCCATCACAAAAACCAATCTGTGCGACTCCATGGAGCGAAAGATACACGTTCCTTTGACGTAACCGGGGTAATAACGCTTCTTTGGCGTGATTTTGACGTATGACCTCGGCGTGACCTTGAAATGACTTCCATCCCAAAAACCAATCTGGGCGACACCGTGGAGCGAAAGAAACACGTTCCTTTGGCGTTACCGGCGTAATAACGCATCCTCGTCATGATTTTGACGTATGATCTTGGCATGACGTTGAAATGACCTCCGTCCTAAAAACCAAACTGGGCGACTCGGTGCTGCGAAAGTATCACGTTCCTTTAACCTATCCGGGGTAATAACGGTTCCTTGACGTGATTTTGACGTATGACATGGCGTGAGCTTGAAATGACTTCCATCCCAAAAACCAATCTGGGCGACACCGTGGAGCGAAAGAAACACGTTCCTTTGACGTTACCGGCGTAATATCGCATCCTCATCATGATTTTGACGTATGACCTTGGCGTGAGCTTGAAATGACCTCCGCCAAAAAACCAATCTGGGCGACTGCGTGGAGCGAAAGAAATACGTTCCTTTGACGAAACCGGCGTAATAACGCTCCCTTTTCGTGATTTTGCCGTATGATCTTGGCGAGACCTTGATATGACCTTCACCCCAAAAACCAATCTGTGCGACTCCATGGAGCGAAAGAAACACGTTCCTTTGACGTTACCGGCGTAATATCGCATCCTCGTCATGATGTTGACGTATGACCTTGGCGTGAGCTTGAAATGACCTCCGCCAAAAAACCAATCTGGGCGATTGCGTGGAGCGAAAGAAACACGTTCCTTTGACGAAACCGGCGTAATAACGCTTCCTTTTCGTGATTTTGCCGTATGACTTTGGCATGACCTTGAAATGACCTCCGCCCCAAAAACCAATCTGTGCGAATCCATGGAGCGAAAGAAACACGTTCCTTTGACGTTACCGGCGTAATATCGCATCCTCGTCATGATTTTGACGTATGACCATGGCGTGAGCTTGAAATGACCTCCGCCAAAAAACCAATCTGTGCGACTCCGTGGAGCGAAAGAAACACGTTCCTTTGACGTAACCGACGTAATAACGCTTCCTTGGCGTGATTTTGACGTATGACATTGTCATGACCTTGAAATGACCTTCACCCCAAAAACTAATCTGGGCGACTACGTGGAGCGAAAGAATCAGTTCCTTTGACGTAACCGGGGTAATAACGCTTCCTTGGCGTGATTTTGACGTATGATCTTGGCGTGACCTTGAAATGACCTGCGCCACAAAAACCAATCTGGACGACTCCGTGGAGCGAAAGAAACACGTTCCTTTGACGTAACCGAGGTAATAACGCTTCCTTGACGTGATTTTGACGTATGACCTTGGCGTGACCTTGAAATGACCTCCGCCAAAAAACCAATCTGTGCGACTCCGTGGAGCGAAAGAAACACGTTCCTTTGACGTAACCGAGGTAATAACGCTTCCTCGAGATGATTTTGATGTATGACCTTGGCACGACCTTGGAATGCCACCACCCCAAAAACCAATCTGGGCGACTCCGTAGGGCGAAAGAAACACGTTCCTTTGACGTAATCGGGGTAATAACGCTTCCTTGACGTGATTTTGACATATGACCTTGGCGTGACGTTGAAATGACTACCATCCCAAAAACCAATCTGGGCGACTCCGTGGAGCGAAAGAAACAGGTTCCTTTGACGTAACCGGCGTAATAACGCCTCCTTGACGTGATTTTGATATATAACCTTGGCGTGACCTTGAAATGACTTCTACCCCAAAAACTAACCTGGGCGACTCTGTGGAGCGAGAGAAACACGTTCCCTTGACGTAACCGGGGTAATAACGCTTCCTTGACGTGATTTTGACGTATTACCTTGGCGTGACCCTGAAATGACCTCCGCCACAAAAACCAATCTGGGCGACTCCATGGAGCGGAAGAAACACTTTCCTTTGACGTTACCGGCGTAATATCGCATCCTCGTCATGATTTTGACGTATGATCTTGGCGAGACCTTGATATGACCTCTACACCAAAAACCAACCTGCGCGACTCCGTGGAGCGAATGAAACATGATCCCTTGAAGTAACCGGGGTAATAACGCTTCCTTGTCGTGATATTGACGTATGACCTTGGCGTGACCTTGAAATGACCTCCGCCAAAAAACCAATCTGTGCTACTCCGTGGAGCGAAAGAAACACGTTCCTTTGACGTAACCGACGTAATAACGCTTCCTTGGCGTGATTTTGACGTATGACCTTGTCATGACCTTGAAATGACCTTCACCCCAAAAACTAATCTGGGCGACTACGTGGAGCGAAAGAATCAGTTCCTTTGACGTAACCGGGGTAATAACGCTTCCTTGGCGTGATTTTGACGTATGATCTTGGCGTGACCTTGAAATGACCTCCGCCCCAAAATCCAATCTGGGTGACTCGGTGCAGCGAAAGAATCACGTTCCTTTGACTAAACCGGCGTAATAACGCTTCCTTTTCGTGATTTTGCCGTATGACCTTGGCATGACCTTGAAATGACCTCCGCCCCAAAAACCAATCTTTGCGACTCCATGGAGCGAAAGAAACACGTTCCTTTGACGTTACCGGCGTAATATCGCATCCTCGTCATGATTTTGACGTATGATCTTGACGAGACCTTGATATGACCTCTACACCAACAACCAACCTGCGCGACTCCGTGGAGCGAATGAAACATGATCCCTTGAAGTAACCGGGGTAATAACGCTTACACGACGTGATTTTGACGTGTGATCTTGGCGTGACCTTGAAATGACCTCCGCCACAAAAACCAGTCTGGGGGACTCCGTGGAGCGTAAGATACACGTTCCTTTGACGTAACCGGGGTAATAACGCTTCCTTGACGTGATTTTGACGTATGACCTTGGCGTGACCTTGAAATGACCTCCACCCCAAAAACCAATCTGGGCGACTCCGTGGAGCGAAAGAAACACGTTCCATTGACGTAACCGGCGTAATAACGCATCGTCATCATGATTTTGACGTATGACCTTGGCGAGACCTTGAAATGACCTCTACCCCAAAAACCAACCTTCGCGACTCCGTGGAACGAATGAAACACGTTCCCTTGAAGTAACCGGGATAATAACGCTTCTTTGGCGTGATTTTGACGTATGACCTTGGCGTGACCTTGAAATGACCTTCACCTCAAAAACCAATCTGGGCGACTCCGTGGAGCGAAAGATACACGTTCCTTTGGCGTTACCGGCGTAATAACGCATCCTCGTCATGATTTTGACGTATGATCTTGGCATGACCTTGAAATGACCTCCGTCCTAAAAACCAACCTGGGCGACTCGGTGCTGCGAAAGTATCACGTTCCTTTAACCTATCCGGGGTAATAACGGTTCCTTGACGTGATTTTGACGTATGACATGGCGTGAGCTTGAAATGACCTCCACCCCAAAAACCAATCTGTGCAACTCCATGGAGCGAAAGAAACACGTTCCTTTGACGTTACCGGCGTAATATCGCATCCTCGTCATGATTTTGACGTATGACCTTGGCGTGAGCTTGAAATGACCTCCGCCAAAAAACCAATCTGGGCGACTGCGTGGAGCGAAAGAAATACGTTCCTTTGACGAAACCGGCGTAATAACGCTCCCTTTTCGTGATTTTGCCGTATGATCTTGGCGAGACCTTGATATGACCTCTACACCAAAAACCAACCTGCGCGACTCCGTGGAGCGAATGAAACATGATCCCTTGAAGTAACCGGGGTAATAACGCTTCCTTGTCGTGATTTTGACGTATGATCTTGGCGTGACCTTGAAATGACCTTCACCCCAAAAACCAATCTGTGCGACTCCATGGAGCGAAAGAAACACGTTCCTTTGACGTAACCGAGGTAATAACGCTTCCTTGACGTGATTTTGACGTATGACCTTGGCGTGACCTTGAAATGACCTCCGCCAAAAAACCAATCTGTGCGACTCCGTGGAGCAAAAGATACACGTTCCTTTGACGTAACCGACGTAATAACGATTCCTTGGCGTGATTTTGACGAATGACCTTGTCATGACCTTGAAATGACTTTCACCCCAAAAACTAATCTGGGCGACTACGTGGAGCGAAAGAATCAGTTCCTTTGACGTAACCGGGGTAATAACGCTTCCTTGGCGTGATTTTGACGTATGATCTTGGCGTGACCTTGAAATGACCTCCGCCCCAAAATCCAATCTGGGTGACTCGGTGCAGCGAAAGAATCACGTTCCTTTGACCTAACCGGGATAATAACGGTTCCTTGACGTGATTTTGACGTATGACCTTGGCGTGAGCTTGAAATGACCTCCACCCCAAAAACCAATCTGGGCGACTCCGTGGAGCGAAAGAAACACGTTCCTTTGACGAAACCGGCGTAATAACTCTTCCTTTTCGTGATTTTCCCGTATGACCTTGGCATGACCTTGAAATGACCTCCGCCCCAAAAACCAATCTGTGCGACTCCGTGGAGCGAAAGATACTCGTTCCTTTGACGTAACCGGGGTAATAACGCTTGCATGACGTGATTTTGACGTATGACCTTGGTGTGACCTTGAAATGACCTCCGTACCCAAAAACCAACCTGGGCGACTCTGTGGAGCGAAAGAAACTCGTTCCTTTGACGTAACCGGGGTTATAACGCTTCCTTTTCGTGATTTTGACGTATGACCTTGGCGTGACACTGAAATAACTTCCATCACAAAAACCAATCTGTGCGACTCCATGGAGCGAAAGATACACGTTCCTTTGACGTAACCGGGGTAATAACGCTTCTTTGGCGTGATTTTGACGTATGACCTCGGCGTGACCTTGAAATGACTTCCATCCCAAAAACCAATCTGGGCGACACCGTGGAGCGAAAGAAACACGTTCCTTTGGCGTTACCGGCGTAATAACGCATCCTCGTCATGATTTTGACGTATGATCTTGGCATGACGTTGAAATGACCTCCGTCCTAAAAACCAACCTGGGCGACTCGGTGCTGCGAAAGTATCACGTTCCTTTAACCTATCCGGGGTAATAACGGTTCCTTGACGTGATTTTGACGTATGACATGGCGTGAGCTTGAAATGACCTCCACCCCAAAAACCAATCTGGGCGACTCCATGGAGCGAAAGAAACACGTTCCTTTGACGTTACCGGCGTAATAACGCATCGTCATCATGATTTTGACGTATGACCTTGGCGAGACCTTGAAATGACCTCTACCCCAAAAACCAACCTTCGCGACTCCGTGGAACGAATGAAACACGTTCCCTTGTAGTAACCGGGATAATAACGCTTCTTTGGCGTGGTTTTTGACGTATGACCTTGGCGTGACCTTGAAATGACCTTCACCTCAAAAACCAATCTGGGCGACTCCGTGGAGCGAAAGATACACGTTCCTTTGGCGTTACCGGCGTAATAACGCATCCTCGTCGTGATTTTGACGTATGATCTTGGCGTGACCTTGAAATGACCTTCACCCCAAAAACCAATCTGTGCGACTCCATGGAGCGAAAGAAACACGTTCCTTTGACGTTACCGGCGTAATATCGCATCCTCGTCATGATGTTGACGTATGACCTTGGCGTGAGCTTGAAATGACCTCCGCCAAAAAACCAATCTGGGCGATTGCGTGGAGCGAAAGAAACACGTTCCTTTGACGAAACCGGCGTAATAACGCTTCCTTTTCGTGATTTTGCCGTATGACTTTGGCATGACCTTGAAATGACCTCCGCCCCAAAAACCAATCTGTGCGAATCCATGGAGCGAAAGAAACACGTTCCTTTGACGTTACCGGCGTAATATCGCATCCTCGTCATGATTTTGACGTATGACCATGGCGTGAGCTTGAAATGACCTCCGCCAAAAAACCAATCTGTGCGACTCCGTGGAGCGAAAGAAACACGTTCCTTTGACGTAACCGACGTAATAACGCTTCCTTGGCGTGATTTTGACGTATGACATTGTCATGACCTTGAAATGACCTTCACCCCAAAAACTAATCTGGGCGACTACGTGGAGCGAAAGAATCAGTTCCTTTGACGTAACCGGGGTAATAACGCTTCCTTGGCGTGATTTTGACGTATGATCTTGGCGTGACCTTGAAATGACCTGCGCCACAAAAACCAATCTGGACGACTCCGTGGAGCGAAAGAAACACGTTCCTTTGACGTAACCGAGGTAATAACGCTTCCTTGACGTGATTTTGACGTATGACCTTGGCGTGACCTTGAAATGACCTCCGCCAAAAAACCAATCTGTGCGACTCCGTGGAGCGTAAGAAACACGTTCCTTTGACGTAACCGAGGTAATAACGCTTCCTCGAGATGATTTTGACATATGACCTTGGCGTGACGTTGAAATGACTACCATCCCAAAAACCAATCTGGGCGACTCCGTGGAGCGAAAGAAACAGGTTCCTTTGACGTAACCGGCGTAATAACGCCTCCTTGACGTGATTTTGATATATAACCTTGGCGTAACCTTGAAATGACTTCTACCCCAAAAACTAACCTGGGCGACTCTGTGGAGCGAGAGAAACACGTTCCCTTGACGTAACCGGGGTAATAACGCTTACTTGACGTGATTTTGACGTATTACCTTGGCGTGACCCTGAAATGACCTCCGCCACAAAAACCAATCTGGGCGACTCCATGGAGCGGAAGAAACACGTTCCTTTGACGTTACCGGCGTAATATCGCATCCTCATCATGATTTTGACGTATGATCTTGGCGAGACCTTGATATGACCTCTACACCAAAAACCAACCTGCGCGACTCCGTGGAGCGAATGAAACATGATCCCTTGAAGTAACCGGGGTAATAACGCTTCCTTGTCGTGATATTGACGTATGACCTTGGCGTGACCTTGAAATGACCTCCGCCAAAAAACCAATCTGTGCTACTCCGTGGAGCGAAAGAAACACGTTCCTTTGACGTAACCGACGTAATAACGCTTCCTTGGCGTGATTTTGACGTATGACCTTGTCATGACCTTGAAATGACCTTCACCCCAAAAGCTAATCTGGGCGACTACGTGGAGCGAAAGAATCAGTTCCTTTGACGTAACCGGGGTAATAACGCTTCCTTGGCGTGATTTTGACGTATGATCTTGGCGTGACCTTGAAATGACCTCCGCCCCAAAATCCAATCTGGGTGACTCGGTGCAGCGAAAGAATCACGTTCCTTTGACGAAACCGGCGTAATAACGCTTCCTTTTCGTGATTTTGCCGTATGACCTTGGCATGACCTTGAAATGACCTCCGCCCCAAAAACCAATCTTTGCGACTCCATGGAGCGAAAGAAACACGTTCCTTTGACGTTACCGGCGTAATATCGCATCCTCGTCATGATTTTGACGTATGATCTTGACGAGACCTTGATATGACCTCTACACCAACAACCAACCTGCGCGACTCCCTGGAGCGAATGAAACATGATCCCTTGAAGTAACCGGGGTAATAACGCTTACACGACGTGATTTTGACGTGTGATCTTGGCGTGACCTTGAAATGACCTCCGCCACAAAAACCAGTCTGGGGGACTCCGTGGAGCGTAAGATACACGTTCCTTTTACGTAACCGGGGTAATAACGCTTTCTTGACGTGATTTTGACGTATTACCTTGGTGAGACCTTGAAGTGACCTCCGCCACAAAAACCAATCTAGGCGACTCCGTGGAGCGAAAGATACACGTTCCTTTGACGTAACCGGGGTAATAACGCTTCCTTGACGTGATTTTGACGTATGACCTTGGCGTGACCTTGAAATGACCTCCACCCCAAAAACCAATCTGGGCGACTCCGTGGAGCGAAAGAAACACGTTCCATTGACGTAACCGGCGTAATAACGCATCGTCATCATGATTTTGACGTATGACCTTGGCGAGACCTTGAAATGACCTCTACCCCAGAAACCAACCTTCGCGACTCCGTGGAACGAATGAAACACGTTCCCTTGAAGTAACCGGGATAATAACGCTTCCTTGGCGTGATTTAGACATATGACCTTGGCGTGAGCTTGAAATGACCTCCACCCCAAAAACCAATCTGCGCGACTCCGAGGAGCGAAAGAAACACGTTCCTTTGACGTAACCGGCGTAATAACGCTTCTTTGGCGTGATTTTGACGTATCACCTTGGCGTGGCCTTGAAATGACCTGCACCTCAAAAACAAATCTGGGCGACTACGTGGAGCGAAAGATACACGTTAATTTTACGTAACCGGGGTAATAACGATTTCTTGACGTGATTTTGACGTATTACCTTGTCGTGACCCTGAAATGACCACTACCCCAAAAACCAATTTGGGCGATTCGGTGGAGCGAAAGAATCACGTTCCTTTGACGTAACCGGGGTAATAACGCTTCCTTGACGTGATTTTGACGTATGACCTTGGCGTGACCTTGAAATGACCTCCACCCCAAAAACCAATCTGGGCGGCTCCGTGGAGCGAAAGAAACACGTTCCATTGACGTAATCGGCGTAATAACGCATCGTCATCATGATTTTGACGTATGACCTTGGCGAGACCTTGAAATGACCTCTACCCCAAAAACCAACCTTCGCGACTCCGTGGAACGAATGAAACACGTTCCCTTGAAGTAACCGGGATAATAACGCTTCCTTGGCGTGATTTAGACATATGACCTTGGCGTGAGCTTGAAATGACCTCCACCCCAAAAACCAATCTGCGCGACTCCGAGGAGCGAAAGAAACACGTTCCTTTGACGTAACCGGCGTAATAACGCTTCTTTGGCGTGATTTTGACGTATGACCTTGGCGTGGCCTTGAAATGACCTGCACCTCAAAAACAAATCTGGGCGACTACGTGGAGCGAAAGATACACGTTAATTTTACGTAACCGGGGTAATAACGATTTCTTGACGTGATTTTGACGTATTACCTTGTCGTGACCCTGAAATGACCACTACCCCAAAAACCAATTTGGGCGATTCGGTGGAGCGAAAGAATCACGTTACTTTTACGTAACCGGGGTAATAACGCTTCCTTGTCGTGATTTTGACGTATGACCTTGGCGTGACCTTGAAATGACCTCCGCCAAAAAACCAATCTGTGCGACTCCGTGGAGCGAAAGAAACACGTTCCTTTGACGTAACCGGCGTAATAACGCTTCCTTGACGTGATTTTGACGTATGACCTTGTCATGACCTTGAAATGACCTTCACCCCAAAAACTAATCTGGGCAACTACGTGGAGCGAAAGAATTAGTTCCTGTGACGTAACCGGGGTAATAACGCTTCCTTGGCGTGATTTTGACGTATGATCTTGGCGTGACCTTGAAATGACCTGCGCCACAAAAACCAATCTGGGCGACTCCGTGGAGCGAAAGAAACACGTTCCTTTGACGTAACCGAGGTAATAACGATTCCTGAACGTGATTTTGACGTATGACCTTGGCGTGACCTTGAAATGACTTCCATCCCAAAAACCAATCTGCGCGACTCCGTGGCGCGTAAGATACACGTTCCTTTGACGTAACCTGTGTAACAATGCTTACTCGACGTGATTTTGACGTGTGATCTTGGCGTGACTTTGAAATGACCTCCGTCCCAAAAACCAACCTGGGCGACTCGGTGCAGCGAAAGAATCACGTTCCTTTAACCTAACAGGGTTATAACCTATTCCTTGACGTGATTTTGACGTATGACCTTGGCGTGAGCTTGAAATGACCTCCGCCAAAAAACCAATCTGGGCGACTGCGTGGAGCGAAAGAAACACGTTCCTTTGACGAAACCGGCGTAATAACGCTTCCTTTTCGTGATTTTGCCGTATGACTTTGGCATGACCTTGAAATGACCTCCGCCCCAAAAACCAATCTGTGCGACTCCATGGGGCGAAAGAAACACGTTCCTTTGACGTTACCGGCGTAATATCGCATCCTCGTCATGATTTTGACGTATGACCATGGCGTGAGCTTGAAATAACCTCCGCCAAAAAACCAATCTGTGCGACTCCGTGGAGCGAAAGAAAAACGTTCCTTTGACGTAACCGACGTAATAACGCTTCCTTGGCGTGATTTTGACGTATGACCTTGTCATGACCTTGAAATGACCTTCACCCCAAAAACTAATCTGGGCGACTACGTGGAGCGAAAGAATCAGTTCCTTTGACGTAACCGGGGTAATAACGCTTCCTTGGCGTGATTTTGACGTATGTTCTTGGCGTGACCTTGAAATGACCTGCGCCACAAAAACCAATCTGGACGACTCCGTGGAGCGAAAGAAACACGTTCCTTTGACGTAACCGAGGTAATAACGCTTCCTTGCCATTTTTTTGACGTATTTACCTTGGCGTGACCTTGAAATGACCTCCGCCAAAAAACCAATCTGTGCGACTCCGTGGAGCGAAAGATACACGTTCCTTTGACGTAACCGACGTAATAACGCTTCCTGGACTTGATTTTGATATATTACCTTGGCGTGACCTTGAAATGACTTCTACCCCAAAAACCAATCTGGGCGACTCCGTGGAGCGAAAGAAACACGTTCCTTTGACGTTACCGGCGTAATATCGCATCCTCGTCATGATGTTGACGTATGACCTTGGCGTGAGCTTGAAATGACCTCCCCAAAAAACCAATCTGGGCGACTGCGTGGAGCGAAAGAAACACGTTCCTTTGACGAAACCGGCGTAATAACGCTTCCTTTTCGTGATTTCGCCGTATGACTTTGGCATGACTTTGAAATGACCTCCGCCCCAAAAACCAATCTGTGCGAATCCATGGAGAGAAAGAAACACGTTCCTTTGACGTTACCGGCGTAATATCGCATCCTCGTCATGATTTTGACGTATGACCATGGCGTGAGCTTGAAATGACCTCCGCCAAAAAACCAATCTGTGCGACTCCGTGGAGCGAAAGAAACACGTTCCTTTGACGTAACCGAGGTAATAACGCTTCCTTGACGTGATTTTGACGTATGACCTTGGCGTGACCTTGAAATGACCTCCGCCAAAAAACCAATCTGTGCGACTCCGTGGAGCGTTAGAAACTGGTTCCTTTGACGTAACCGGCGTAATAACGCTTCCTGGACTTGATTTTGATATATTACCTTGGCGTGACCTTGAAATGACTTCTACCCCAAAAACCAATCTGGGCGACTCCGTGGAGCGAAAGAAACACGTTCCTTTGACGTAACCGAGGTAATAACTCTTCCTTGACGTGATTTTGACGTATGACCTTGGCGTGACCTTGAAATGACCTGCGCCACAAAAACCAAGTTGTGCGACTCCGTGGAGCGAAAGAAACACGTTCCTTTGACGTTACCGGCGTAATATCGCATCCTCGTCATGATGTTGACGTATGACCTTGGCGTGAGCTTGAAATGACCTCCGCCAAAAAACCAATCTGGGCGACTGCGTGGAGCGAAAGAAACACGTTCCTTTGACGAAACCGGCGTAATAACGCTTCCTTTTCGTGATTTTGCCGTATGACTTTGGCATGACCTTGAAATGACCTCCGCCCCAAAAACCAATCTGTGCGACTCCATGGGGCGAAAGAAACACGTTCCTTTGACGTTACCGGCGTAATATCGCATCCTCGTCATGATTTTGACGTATGACCATGGCGTGAGCTTGAAATAACCTCCGCCAAAAAACCAATCTGTGCGACTGCGTGGAGCGAAAGAAAAACGTTCCTTTGACGTAACCGACGTAATAACGCTTCCTTGGCGTGATTTTGACGTATGACCTTGTCATGACCTTGAAATGACCTTCACCCCAAAAACTAATCTGGGCGACTACGTGGAGCGAAAGAATCAGTTCCTTTGACGTAACCGGGGTAATAACGCTTCCTTGGCGTGATTTTGACGTATGTTCTTGGCGTGACCTTGAAATGACCTGCGCCACAAAAACCAATCTGGACGACTCCGTGGAGCGAAAGAAACACGTTCCTTTGACGTAACCGAGGTAATAACGCTTCCTTGCCATTTTTTTGACGTATTTACCTTGGCGTGACCTTGAAATGACCTCCGCCAAAAAACCAATCTGTGCGACTCCGTGGAGCGAAAGATACACGTTCCTTTGACGTAACCGACGTAATAACGCTTCCTGGACTTGATTTTGATATATTACCTTGGCGTGACCTTGAAATGACTTCTACCCCAAAAACCAATCTGGGCGACTCCGTGGAGCGAAAGAAACACGTTCCTTTGACGTTACCGGCGTAATATCGCATCCTCGTCATGATGTTGACGTATGACCTTGGCGTGAGCTTGAAATGACCTCCCCAAAAAACCAATCTGGGCGACTGCGTGGAGCGAAAGAAACACGTTCCTTTGACGAAACCGGCGTAATAACGCTTCCTTTTCGTGATTTCGCCGTATGATTTTGGCATGACCTTGAAATGACCTCCGCCCCAAAAACCAATCTGTGCGAATCCATGGAGAGAAAGAAACACGTTCCTTTGACGTTACCGGCGTAATATCGCATCCTCGTCATGATTTTGACGTATGACCATGGCGTGAGCTTGAAATGACCTCCGCCAAAAAACCAATCTGTGCGACTCCGTGGAGCGAAAGAAACACGTTCCTTTGACGTAACCGAGGTAATAACGCTTCCTTGACGTGATTTTGACGTATGACCTTGGCGTGACCTTGAAATGACCTCCGCCAAAAAACCAATCTGTGCGACTCCGTGGAGCGTTAGAAACTGGTTCCTTTGACGTAACCGGCGTAATAACGCTTCCTGGACTTGATTTTGATATATTACCTTGGCGTGACCTTGAAATGACTTCTACCCCAAAAACCAATCTGGGCGACTCCGTGGAGCGAAAGAAACACGTTCCTTTGACGTAACCGAGGTAATAACTCTTCCTTGACGTGATTTTGACGTATGACCTTGGCGTGACCTTGAAATGACCTGCGCCACAAAAACCAAGTTGTGCGACTCCGTGGAGCGAAAGAAACACGTTCCTTTGACGTTACCGGCGTAATATCGCATCCTCGTCATGATGTTGACGTATGACCTTGGCGTGAGCTTGAAATGACCTCCGCCAAAAAACCAATCTGGGCGACTGCGTGGAGCGAAAGAAACACGTTCCTTTGACGAAACCGGCGTAATAACGCTTCCTTTTCGTGATTTTGCCGTATGACTTTGGCATGACCTTGAAATGACCTCCGCCCCAAAAACCAATCTGTGCGACTCCATGGGGCGAAAGAAACACGTTCCTTTGACGTTACCGGCGTAATATCGCATCCTCGTCATGATTTTGACGTATGACCATGGCGTGAGCTTGAAATAACCTCCGCCAAAAAACCAATCTGTGCGACTCCGTGGAGAGAAAGAAACACGTTCCTTTGACGTTACCGGCGTAATATCGCATCCTCGTCATGATTTTGACGTATGACCATGGCGTGAGCTTGAAATGACCTCCGCCAAAAAACCAATCTGTGCGACTCCGTGGAGCGAAAGAAACTGGTTCCTTTGACGTAACCGGCGTAATAACGCTTCCTGGACTTGATTTTGATATATTACCTTGGCGTGACCTTGAAATGACTTCTACCCCAAAAACCAATCTGGGCGACTCCGTGGAGCGAAAGAAACACGTTCCTTTGACGTAACCGAGGTAATAACGCTTCCTTGACGTGATTTTGACGTATGACCTTGGCGTGACCTTGAAATGACCTCCGCCAAAAAACCAATCTGTGCGACTCCGTGGAGCGAAAGATACACGTTCCTTTGACGTAACCGACGTAATAACGATTCCTTGGCGTGATTTTGACGAATGACCTTGTCATGACCTTGAAATAACCTTCATCCCAAAAACTAAACTGGGCGACTACGTGGAGCGAAAGAATCAGTTCCTTTGACGTAACCGGGGTAATAACGCTTCCTTGGCGTGATTTTGACGTATGACCTTGTCATGACCTTGAAATGACTTTCACCCCAAAAACTAATCTGGGCGACTACGTGGAGCGAAAGAATCAGTTCCTTTGACGTAACCGGGGTAATAACGCTTCCTTGGCGTGATTTTGACGTATGATCTTGGCGTGACCTTGAAATGACCTCCGCCCCAAAATCCAATCTGGGTGACTCGGTGCAGCGAAAGAATCACGTTCCTTTGCCCTAACCGGGATAATAACGGTTCCTTGACGTGATTTTGACGTATGACCTTGGCGTGAGCTTGAAATGACCTCCACCCCAAAAACCAATCTGGGCGACTCCGTGGAGCGAAAGAAACACGTTCCTTTGACGAAACCGGCGTAATAACGCTTCCTTTTCGTGATTTTGCCGTATGACCTTGGCATGACCTTGAAATGACCTCCGCCCCAAAAACCAATCTGTGCGACTCCGTGGAGCGAAAGATACTCGTTCCTTTGACGTAACCGGGGTAATAACGCTTCCATGACGTGATTTTGACGTATGACCTTGGTGTGACCTTGAAATGACCTCCGTACCCAAAAACCAACCTGGGCGACTCTGTGGAGCGAAAGTAACTCGTTCCTTTGACGTAACCGGGGTTATAACGCTTCCTTTTCGTGATTTTGACGTATGACCTTGGCGTGACACTGAAATCACTTCCATCACAAAAACCAATCTGTGCGACTCCATGGAGCGAAAGATACACGTTCCTTTGACGTAACCGGGGTAATAACGCTTCTTTGGCGTGATTTTGACGTATGACCTCGGCGTGACCTTGAAATGACTTCCATCCCAAAAACCAATCTGGGCGACACCGTGGAGCGAAAGAATCAGTTCCTTTGACGTAACCGGGGTAATAACGCTTCCTTGGCGTGATTTTGACGTATGTTCTTGGCGTGACCTTGAAATGACCTGCGCCACAAAAACCAATCTGGACGACTCCGTGGAGCGAAAGAAACACGTTCCTTTGACGTAACCGAGGTAATAACGCTTCCTTGCCATTTTTTTGACGTATTTACCTTGGCGTGACCTTGAAATGACCTCCGCCAAAAAACCAATCTGTGCGACTCCGTGGAGCGAAAGATACACGTTCCTTTGACGTAACCGACGTAATAACGCTTCCTGGACTTGATTTTGATATATTACCTTGGCGTGACCTTGAAATGACTTCTACCCCAAAAACCAATCTGGGCGACTCCGTGGAGCGAAAGAAACACGTTCCTTTGACGTTACCGGCGTAATATCGCATCCTCGTCATGATGTTGACGTATGACCTTGGCGTGAGCTTGAAATGACCTCCCCAAAAAACCAATCTGGGCGACTGCGTGGAGCGAAAGAAACACGTTCCTTTGACGAAACCGGCGTAATAACGCTTCCTTTTCGTGATTTCGCCGTATGACTTTGGCATGACTTTGAAATGACCTCCGACCCAAAAACCAATCTGTGCGAATCCATGGAGAGAAAGAAACACGTTCCTTTGACGTTACCGGCGTAATATCGCATCCTCGTCATGATTTTGACGTATGACCATGGCGTGAGCTTGAAATGACCTCCGCCAAAAAACCAATCTGTGCGACTCCGTGGAGCGAAAGAAACACGTTCCTTTGACGTAACCGAGGTAATAACGCTTCCTTGACGTGATTTTGACGTATGACCTTGGCGTGACCTTGAAATGACCTCCGCCAAAAAACCAATCTGTGCGACTCCGTGGAGCGTTAGAAACTGGTTCCTTTGACGTAACCGGCGTAATAACGCTTCCTGGACTTGATTTTGATATATTACCTTGGCGTGACCTTGAAATGACTTCTACCCCAAAAACCAATCTGGGCGACTCCGTGGAGCGAAAGAAACACGTTCCTTTGACGTAACCGAGGTAATAACTCTTCCTTGACGTGATTTTGACGTATGACCTTGGCGTGACCTTGAAATGACCTGCGCCACAAAAACCAAGTTGTGCGACTCCGTGGAGCGAAAGAAACACGTTCCTTTGACGTTACCGGCGTAATATCGCATCCTCGTCATGATGTTGACGTATGACCTTGGCGTGAGCTTGAAATGACCTCCGCCAAAAAACCAATCTGGGCGACTGCGTGGAGCGAAAGAAACACGTTCCTTTGACGAAACCGGCGTAATAACGCTTCCTTTTCGTGATTTTGCCGTATGACTTTGGCATGACCTTGAAATGACCTCCGCCCCAAAAACCAATCTGTGCGACTCCATGGGGCGAAAGAAACACGTTCCTTTGACGTTACCGGCGTAATATCGCATCCTCGTCATGATTTTGACGTATGACCATGGCGTGAGCTTGAAATAACCTCCGCCAAAAAACCAATCTGTGCGACTCCGTGGAGCGAAAGAAAAACGTTCCTTTGACGTAACCGACGTAATAACGCTTCCTTGGCGTGATTTTGACGTATGACCTTGTCATGACCTTGAAATGACCTTCACCCCAAAAACTAATCTGGGCGACTACGTGGAGCGAAAGAATCAGTTCCTTTGACGTAACCGGGGTAATAACGCTTCCTTGGCGTGATTTTGACGTATGTTCTTGGCGTGACCTTGAAATGACCTGCGCCACAAAAACCAATCTGGACGACTCCGTGGAGCGAAAGAAACACGTTCCTTTGACGTAACCGAGGTAATAACGCTTCCTTGCCATTTTTTTGACGTATTTACCTTGGCGTGACCTTGAAATGACCTCCGCCAAAAAACCAATCTGTGCGACTCCGTGGAGCGAAAGATACACGTTCCTTTGACGTAACCGACGTAATAACGCTTCCTGGACTTGATTTTGATATATTACCTTGGCGTGACCTTGAACTGACCTCCGCCAAAAAACCAATCTGGGCGACTGCGTGGAGCGAAAGAAACACGTTCCTTTGACGTAACCGGGGTAATAACGCTTCCTTGGCGTGATTTTGACGTATGATCTTGGCGTGACCTTGAAATAACCTTCACTCCAAAAACTAATCTGGGCGACTACGTGGAGCGAAAGAATCAGTTCCTTTGACGTAACCGGGGTAATAACGCTTCCTTGGCGTGATTTTGACGTATGATCTTGGCGTGACCTTGAAATGACCTGCGCCACAAAAACCAATTTGTGCGACTCCGTGGAACGAAAGAAACACGTTCCTTTGACGTAACTGGCGTAATAACGCTTCTTAGGCGTGGTTTTGACGTATGACCTTGGCGTGACCTTCAAATGGTCTAAACCCCAAAAACTAATCTGGGCG
This sequence comes from Megalopta genalis, assembly GCF_051020955.1. NCBI lineage: Eukaryota > Metazoa > Arthropoda > Insecta > Hymenoptera > Halictidae > Megalopta > Megalopta genalis. The sequence goes on along the minus strand of NC_135026.1, from coordinate 155,080 downwards.
ACTACGTGGAGCGAAAGAATCAGTTCCTTTGACGTAACCGGGGTAATAACGCTTCCTTGGCGTGATTTTGCGTATGATCTTGGCGTGACCTTGAAATGACCTTCACCGGAAAAACCAATCTGTGCGACTCCATTGAGCGAAAGAAACACGTTCCTTTGACGTTACCGGCGTAATATCGCATCCTCGTCATGATGTTGACGTATGACCTTGGCGTGAGCTTGAAATGACCTCCCCAAAAAACCAATCTGGGCGACTGCGTGGAGCGAAAGAAACACGTTCCTTTGACGAAACCGGCGTAATAACGCTTCCTTTTCGTGATTTCGCCGTATGACTTTGGCATGACCTTGAAATGACCTCCGCCCCAAAAACCAATCTGTGCGAATCCATGGAGAGAAAGAAACACGTTCCTTTGACGTTACCGGCGTAATATCGCATCCTCGTCATGATTTTGACGTATGACCATGGCGTGAGCTTGAAATGACCTCCGCCAAAAAACCAATCTGTGCGACTCCGTGGAGCGAAAGAAACACGTTCCTTTGACGTAACCGAGGTAATAACGCTTCCTTGACGTGATTTTGACGTATGACCTTGGCGTGACCTTGAAATGACCTCCGCCAAAAAACCAATCTGTGCGACTCCGTGGAGCGTTAGAAACTGGTTCCTTTGACGTAACCGGCGTAATAACGCTTCCTGGACTTGATTTTGATATATTACCTTGGCGTGACCTTGAAATGACTTCTACCCCAAAAACCAATCTGGGCGACTCCGTGGAGCGAAAGAAACACGTTCCTTTGACGTAACCGAGGTAATAACTCTTCCTTGACGTGATTTTGACGTATGACCTTGGCGTGACCTTGAAATGACCTGCGCCACAAAAACCAAGTTGTGCGACTGCGTGGAGCGAAAGAAACACGTTCCTTTGACGAAACCGGCGTAATAACGCTTCCTTTTCGTGATTTTGCCGTATGACTTTGGCATGACCTTGAAATGACCTCCGCCCCAAAAACCAATCTGTGCGACTCCATGGGGCGAAAGAAACACGTTCCTTTGACGTTACCGGCGTAATATCGCATCCTCGTCATGATTTTGACGTATGACCATGGCGTGAGCTTGAAATAACCTCCGCCAAAAAACCAATCTGTGCGACTCCGTGGAGAGAAAGAAACACGTTCCTTTGACGTTACCGGCGTAATATCGCATCCTCGTCATGATTTTGACGTATGACCATGGCGTGAGCTTGAAATGACCTCCGCCAAAAAACCAATCTGTGCGACTCCGTGGAGCGAAAGAAACACGTTCCTTTGACGTAACCGAGGTAATAACGCTTCCTTGACGTGATTTTGACGTATGACCTTGGCGTGACCTTGAAATGACCTCCGCCAAAAAACCAATCTGTGCGACTCCGTGGAGCGAAAGATACACGTTCCTTTGACGTAACCGACGTAATAACGATTCCTTGGCGTGATTTTGACGAATGACCTTGTCATGACCTTGAAATAACCTTCATCCCAAAAACTAAACTGGGCGACTACGTGGAGCGAAAGAATCAGTTCGTTTGACGTAACCGGGGTAATAACGCTTCCTTGGCGTGATTTTGACGTATGACCTTGTCATGACATTGAAATGACTTTCACCCCAAAAACTAATCTGGGCGACTACGTGGAGCGAAAGAATCAGTTCCTTTGACGTAACCGGGGTAATAACGCTTCCTTGGCGTGATTTTGACGTATGATCTTGGCGTGACCTTGAAATGACCTCCGCCCCAAAATCCAATCTGGGTGACTCGGTGCAGCGAAAGAATCACGTTCCTTTGACCTAACCGGGATAATAACGGTTCCTTGACGTGATTTTGACGTATGACCTTGGCGTGAGCTTGAAATGACCTCCACCCCAAAAACCAATCTGGGCGACTCCGTGGAGCGAAAGAAACACGTTCCTTTGACGAAACCGGCGTAATAACGCTTCCTTTTCGTGATTTTGCCGTATGACCTTGGCATGACCTTGAAATGACCTCCGCCCCAAAAACCAATCTGTGCGACTCCGTGGAGCGAAAGATACACGTTCCTTTGACGTAACCGGGGTAATAACGCTTCCATGACGTGATTTTGACGTATGACCTTGGTGTGACCTTGAAATGACCTCCGTACCCAAAAACCAACCTGGGCGACTCTGTGGAGCGAAAGTAACTCGTTCCTTTGACGTAACCGGGGTTATAACGCTTCCTTTTCGTGATTTTGACGTATGACCTTGGCGTGACACTGAAATCACTTCCATCACAAAAACCAATCTGTGCGACTCCATGGAGCGAAAGATACACGTTCCTTTGACGTAACCGGGGTAATAACGCTTCTTTGGCGTGATTTTGACGTATGACCTCGGCGTGACCTTGAAATGACTTCCATCCCAAAAACCAATCTGGGCGACACCGTGGAGCGAAAGAAACACGTTCCTTTGACGTTACCGGCGTAATATCGCATCCTCGTCATGATTTTTACGTATGACCTTGGCGTGAGCTTGAAATGACCTCCGCCAAAAAACCAATCTGGGCGACTGCGTGGAGCGAAAGAAATACGTTCCTTTGACGAAACCGGCGTAATAACGCTCCCTTTTCGTGATTTTGCCGTATGATCTTGGCGAGACCTTGATATGACCTCTACACCAAAAACCAATCCGCGCGACTCCGTGGAGCGAATGAAACATGATCCCTTGAAGTAACCGGGGTAATAACGCTTCCTTGTCGTGATTTTGAAGTATGATCTTGGCGTGACCTTGAAATGACCTTCACCCCAAAAACCAATCTGTGCGACTCCATGGAGCGAAAGAAACACGTTCCTTTGACGTTACCGGCGTAATATCGCATCCTCGTCATGATGTTGACGTATGATCTTGGCGTGAGCTTGAAATGACCTCCGCCAAAAAACCAATCTGGGCGATTGCGTGGAGCGAAAGAAACACATTCCTTTGACGAAACCGGCGTAATAACGCTTCCTTTTCATGATTTTGCCGTATGACTTTGGCATGACCTTGAAATGACCTCCGCCCCAAAAACCAATCTGTGCGAATCCATGGAGCGAAAGAAACACGTTCCTTTGACGTTACCGGCGTAATATCGCATCCTCGTCATGATTTTGACGTATGACCATGGCGTGAGCTTGAAATGACCTCCGCCAAAAAACTAATCTGTGCGACTCCGTGGAGCGAAAGAAACACGTTCCTTTGACGTAACCGACGTAATAACGCTTCCTTGGCGTGATTTTGACGTATGACATTGTCATGACCTTATAATGACCTTCACCCCAAAAACTAATCTGGGCGACTACGTGGAGCGAAAGAATCAGTTCCTTTGACGTAACCGGGGTAATAACGCTTCCTTGGCGTGATTTTGACGTATGATCTTGGCGTGACCTTGAAATGACCTCCGCCCCAAAATCCAATCTGGGTGACTCGGTGCAGCGAAAGAATCACGTTCCTTTGACCTAACCGGGATAATAACGGTTCCTTGACGTGATTTTGACGTATGACCTTGGCGTGAGCTTGAAATGACCTCCACCCCAAAAACCAATCTGGGCGACTCCGTGGAGCGAAAGAAACACGTTCCTTTGACGAAACCGGCGTAATAACGCTTCCTTTTCGTGATTTTGCCGTATGACCTTGGCATGACCTTGAAATGACCTCCGCCCCAAAAACCAATCTGTGCGACTCCGTGGAGCGAAAGATACTCGTTCCTTTGACGTAACCGGGGTAATAACGCTTCCATGACGTGATTTTGACGTATGACCTTGGTGTGACCTTGAAATGACCTCCGTACCCCAAAAACCAACCTGGGCGACTCTGTGGAGCGAAAGTAACTCGTTCCTTTGACGTAACCGGGGTTATAACGCTTCCTTTTCGTGATTTTGACGTATGACCTTGGCGTGACACTGAAATCACTTCCATCACAAAAACCAATCTGTGCGACTCCATGGAGCGAAAGATACACGTTCCTTTGACGTAACCGGGGTAATAACGCTTCTTTGGCGTGATTTTGACGTATGACCTCGGCGTGACCTTGAAATGACTTCCATCCCAAAAAACCAATCTGGGCGACACCGTGGAGCGAAAGAAACGCGTTCCTTTGGCGTTACCGGCGTAATAACGCATCCTCGTCATGATTTTGACGTATGATCTTGGCATGACCTTGAAATGACCTCCGTCCTAAAAACCAACCTGGGCGTCTCGGTGCTGCGAAAGTATCACGTTCCTTTAACCTATCCGGGGTAATAACGGTTCCTTGACGTGATTTTGACGTATGACATGGCGTGAGCTTGAAATGACCTCCACCCCAAAAACCAATCTGTGCAACTCCATGGAGCGAAAGAAACACGTTCCTTTGACGTTACCGGCGTAATATCGCATCCTCGTCATGATTTTTACGTATGACCTTGGCGTGAGCTTGAAATGACCTCCGCCAAAAAACCAATCTGGGCGACTGCGTGGAGCGAAAGAAATACGTTCCTTTGACGAAACCGGCGTAATAACGCTCCCTTTTCGTGATTTTGCCGTATGATCTTGGCGAGACCTTGATATGACCTCTACACCAAAAACCAATCCGCGCGGCTCCGTGGAGCGAATGAAACATGATCCCTTGAAGTAACCGGGGTAATAACGCTTTCTTGTCGTGATTTTGACGTATGATCTTGGCGTGACCTTGAAATGACCTTCACCCCAAAAACCAATCTGTGCGACTCCATGGAGCGAAAGAAACACGTTCCTTTGACGTTACCGCCGTAATATCGCATCCTCGTCATGATGTTGACGTATGATCTTGGCGTGAGCTTGAAATGACCTCCGCCAAAAAACCAATCTGGGCGATTGCGTGGAGCGAAAGAAACACATTCCTTTGACGAAACCGGCGTAATAACGCTTCCTTTTCATGATTTTGCCGTATGACTTTGGCATGACCTTGAAATGACCTCCGCCCCAAAAACCAATCTGTGCGAATCCATGGAGCGAAAGAAACACGTTCCTTTGACGTTACCGGCGTAATATCGCATCCTCGTCATGATTTTGACGTATGACCATGGCGTGAGCTTGAAATGACCTCCGCCAAAAAACTAATCTGTGCGACTCCGTGGAGCGAAAGAAACACGTTCCTTTGACGTAACCGACGTAATAACGCTTCCTTGGCGTGATTTTGACGTATGACATTGTCATGACCTTATAATGACCTTCACCCCAAAAACTAATCTGGGCGACTACGTGGAGCGAAAGAATCAGTTCCTTTGACGTAACCGGGGTAATAACGCTTCCTTGGCGTGATTTTGACGTATGATCTTGGCGTGACCTTGAAATGACCTGCGCCACAAAAACCAATCTGGGTGACTCGGTGCAGCGAAAGAAACACGTTCCTTTGACGAAACCGGCGTAATAAATCTTCCTTTTCGTGATTTTGCCGTATGACCTTGGCATGACCTTGAAATGACCTCCGCCCAAAAAACCAATCTGTGCGACTCCATGGAGCGAAAGAAACACGTTCCTTTGACGTTACCGGCGTAATATCGCATCCTCGTCATGATTTTGACGTATGATCTTGACGAGACCTTGATATGACCTCTACACCAACAACCAACCTGCGCGACTCCGTGGAGCGAATGAAACATGATCCCTTGAAGTAACCGGGGTAATAACGCTTACACGACGTGATTTTGACGTGTGATCTTGGCGTGACCTTGAAATGACCTCCGCCACAAAAACCAGTCTGGGGGACTCCGTGGAGCGTAAGATACACGTTCCTTTTACGTAACCGGGGTAATAACGCTTTCTTGACGTGATTTTGACGTATTACCTTGGTGTGACCTTGAAATGACCTCCGCCACAAAAACCAATCTAGGCGACTCCGTGGAGCGAAAGATACACGTTCCTTTGACGTAACCGGGGTAATAACGCTTCCTTGACGTGATTTTGACGTATGACCTTGGCGTGACCTTGAAATGACCTCCACCCCAAAAACCAATCTGGGCGACTCCGTGGAGCGAAAGAAACACGTTCCATTGACGTAACCGGCGTAATAACGCATCGTCATCATGATTTTGACGTATGACCTTGGCGAGACCTTGAAATGACCTCTACCCCAAAAACCAACCTTCGCGACTCCGTGGAACGAATGAAACACGTTCCCTTGAAGTAACCGGGATAATAACGCTTCCTTGGCGTGATTTAGACATATGACCTTGGCGTGAGCTTGAAATGACCTCCACCCCAAAAACCAATCTGCGCGACTCCGAGGAGCGAAAGAAACACGTTCCTTTGACGTAACCGGCGTAATAACGCTTCTTTGGCGTGATTTTGACGTATGACCTTGGCGTGGCCTTGAAATGACCTGCACCTCAAAAACAAATCTGGGCGACTACGTGGAGCGAAAGATACACGTTAATTTTACGTAACCGGGGTAATAACGATTTCTTGACGTGATTTTGACGTATTACCTTGTCGTGACCCTGAAATGACCACTACCCCAAAAACCAATCTGGGCGACTCCGTGGAACGAAAGAAACACGTTCCTTTGTCGCAACCGGCGTAATAACGCTTCCTTGTCGTGATTTTGACGTATGACCTTGGCGTGACCTTGAAATGACCTCCGCCAAAAAACCAATCTGTGCGACTCCGTGGAGCGAAAGAAACACGTTCCTTTGACGTAACCGGCGTAATAACGCTTCCTTGGCGTGATTTTGACGTATGAACTTGTCATGACCTTGAAATGACCTTCACCCCAAAAACTAATCTGGGCAACTACGTGGAGCGAAAGAATTAGTTCCTTTGACGTAACCGGGGTAATAACGCTTCCTTGGCGTAATTTTTACGTATGATCTTGGCGTGACCTTGAAATGACCTGCGCCACAAAAACCAATCTGGGCGATTCCGTGGAGCGAAAGAAACACGTTCCTTTGACGTAACCGAGGTAATAACGATTCCTGAACGTGATTTTGACGTATGACCTTGGCGTGACCTTGAAATGACTTCCATCCCAAAAACCAATCTGCGCGACTCCGTGGCGCGTAAGATACACGTTCCTTTGATGTAACCTGTGTAACAATGCTTACTCGACGTGATTTTGACGTGTGATCTTGGCGTGACTTTGAAATGACCTCCGCCACAAAAACCAATCTGGGGGACTCCGTGGAGCGTAAGATACACGTTCCTTTTACGTAACCGGGGTAATAACGCTTTCTTGACGTGATTTTGACGTATTACCTTGGTGTGACCTTGAAATGACCTCAGCCACAAAAACCAATCTAGGCGACTCCGTGGAGCGAAAGATACTCGTTCCTTTGACGTAACCGAGGTAATAACGCTTTCTTGACGTGATTTTGACGTATTACCTTGGTGTGACCTTGAAATGACCTCCGCCACAAAAACCAATCTAGGCGACTCCGTGGAGCGAAAGATACACGTTCCTTTGACGTAACCGGGGTAATAACGCTTCCTTGACGTGATTTTGACGTATGACCTTGGCGTGACCTTGAAATGACCTCCACCCCAAAAACCAATCTGTGCAACTCCATGGAGCGAAAGAAACACGTTCCATTGACGTAACCGGCGTAATAACGCATCGTCATCATGATTTTGACGTATGACCTTGGCGAGACCTTGAAATGACCTCTACCCCAAAAACCAACCTTCGCGACTCCGTGGAACGAATGAAACACGTTCCTTTGACGAAACCGGCGTAATAACGCTTCCTTTTCGTGATTTTGCCGTATGACTTTGGCCTGACCTTGAAATGACCTCCGCCCCAAAAACCAATCTGTGCGACTCCATGGAGCGAAAGAAACACGTTCCTTTGACGTTACCGGCGTAATATCGCATCCTCGTCATGATTTTGACGTATGACCATGGCGTGAGCTTGAAATAACCTCCGCCAAAAAACCAATGTGTGCGACTCCGTGGAGCGAAAGAAAAACGTTCCTTTGACGTAACCGACGTAATAACGCTTCCTTGGCGTGATTTTGACGTATGACCTTGTCATGACCTTGAAATGACCTTCACCCCAAAAACTAATCTGGGCGACTACGTGGAGCGAAAGAATCAGTTCCTTTGACGTAACCGGGGTAATAACGCATCCTTGGCGTGATTTTGACGTATGATCTTGGCGTGACCTTGAAATGACCTGCGCCACAAAAACCAATCTGGACGACTCCGTGGAGCGAAAGAAACACGTTCCTTTGACGTAACCGAGGTAATAACGCTTCCTTGACGTGATTTTGACGTATTTACCTTGGCGTGACCTTGAAATGACCTCCGCCAAAAAACCAATCTGTGCGACTCCGTGGAGCGAAAGATACACGTTCCTTTGACGTAACCGACGTAATAAAGATTCCTTGGCGTGATTTTGACGAATGACATTGTCATGACCTTGAATTAACCTTCACCCCAAAAACTAATCTGGGCGACTACGTGGTGCGAAAGAATCAGTTCCTTTGACGTAACCGGGGTAATAACGCTTCCTTGGCGTGATTTTGACGTATGATCTTGGCGTGACCTTGAAATGACCTGCGCCACAAAAACCAATTTGTGCGACTCCGTGGAGCGAAAGAAACACGTTCCTTTGACGTAACTGGCGTAATAACGCTTCTTAGGCGTGATTTTGACGTATGACCTTGGCGTGACCTTGAAATGGTCTTCACCCCAAAAACTAATCTGGGCGACTACGTGGAGCGAAAGAATCAGTTCCTTTGACGTAACCGGGGTAATAACGCTTCCTTGGCGTGATTTTGACGTATGATCTTGGCGTGACCTTGAAATGACCTGCGCCACAAAAACCAATCTGGGTGACTCGGTGCAGCGAAAGAAACACGTTCCTTTGACGAAACCGGCGTAATAAATCTTCCTTTTCGTGATTTTGCCGTATGACCTTGGCATGACCTTGAAATGACCTCCGCCCAAAAAACCAATCTGTGCGACTCCATGGAGCGAAAGAAACACGTTCCTTTGACGTTACCGGCGTAATATCGCATCCTCGTCATGATTTTGACGTATGATCTTGACGAGACCTTGATATGACCTCTACACCAACAACCAACCTGCGCGACTCCGTGGAGCGAATGAAACATGATCCCTTGAAGTAACCGGGGTAATAACGCTTACACGACGTGATTTTGACGTGTGATCTTGGCGTGACCTTGAAATGACCTCCGCCACAAAAACCAGTCTGGGGGACTCCGTGGAGCGTAAGATACACGTTCCTTTTACGTAACCGGGGTAATAACGCTTTCTTGACGTGATTTTGACGTATTACCTTGGTGTGACCTTGAAATGACCTCCGCCACAAAAACCAATCTAGGCGACTCCGTGGAGCGAAAGATACACGTTCCTTTGACGTAACCGGGGTAATAACGCTTCCTTGACGTGATTTTGACGTATGACCTTGGCGTGACCTTGAAATGACCTCCACCCCAAAAACCAATCTGGGCGACTCCGTGGAGCGAAAGAAACACGTTCCATTGACGTAACCGGCGTAATAACGCATCGTCATCATGATTTTGACGTATGACCTTGGCGAGACCTTGAAATGACCTCTACCCCAAAAACCAACCTTCGCGACTCCGTGGAACGAATGAAACACGTTCCCTTGAAGTAACCGGGATAATAACGCTTCCTTGGCGTGATTTAGACATATGACCTTGGCGTGAGCTTGAAATGACCTCCACCCCAAAAACCAATCTGCGCGACTCCGAGGAGCGAAAGAAACACGTTCCTTTGACGTAACCGGCGTAATAACGCTTCTTTGGCGTGATTTTGACGTATGACCTTGGCGTGGCCTTGAAATGACCTGCACCTCAAAAACAAATCTGGGCGACTACGTGGAGCGAAAGATACACGTTAATTTTACGTAACCGGGGTAATAACGATTTCTTGACGTGATTTTGACGTATTACCTTGTCGTGACCCTGAAATGACCACTACCCCAAAAACCAATCTGGGCGACTCCGTGGAACGAAAGAAACACGTTCCTTTGTCGCAACCGGCGTAATAACGCTTCCTTGTCGTGATTTTGACGTATGACCTTGGCGTGACCTTGAAATGACCTCCGCCAAAAAACCAATCTGTGCGACTCCGTGGAGCGAAAGAAACACGTTCCTTTGACGTAACCGGCGTAATAACGCTTCCTTGGCGTGATTTTGACGTATGAACTTGTCATGACCTTGAAATGACCTTCACCCCAAAAACTAATCTGGGCAACTACGTGGAGCGAAAGAATTAGTTCCTTTGACGTAACCGGGGTAATAACGCTTCCTTGGCGTAATTTTTACGTATGATCTTGGCGTGACCTTGAAATGACCTGCGCCACAAAAACCAATCTGGGCGATTCCGTGGAGCGAAAGAAACACGTTCCTTTGACGTAACCGAGGTAATAACGATTCCTGAACGTGATTTTGACGTATGACCTTGGCGTGACCTTGAAATGACTTCCATCCCAAAAACCAATCTGCGCGACTCCGTGGCGCGTAAGATACACGTTCCTTTGATGTAACCTGTGTAACAATGCTTACTCGACGTGATTTTGACGTGTGATCTTGGCGTGACTTTGAAATGACCTCCGCCACAAAAACCAATCTGGGGGACTCCGTGGAGCGTAAGATACACGTTCCTTTTACGTAACCGGGGTAATAACGCTTTCTTGACGTGATTTTGACGTATTACCTTGGTGTGACCTTGAAATGACCTCAGCCACAAAAACCAATCTAGGCGACTCCGTGGAGCGAAAGATACTCGTTCCTTTGACGTAACCGAGGTAATAACGCTTTCTTGACGTGATTTTGACGTATTACCTTGGTGTGACCTTGAAATGACCTCCGCCACAAAAACCAATCTAGGCGACTCCGTGGAGCGAAAGATACACGTTCCTTTGACGTAACCGGGGTAATAACGCTTCCTTGACGTGATTTTGACGTATGACCTTGGCGTGACCTTGAAATGACCTCCACCCCAAAAACCAATCTGTGCAACTCCATGGAGCGAAAGAAACACGTTCCATTGACGTAACCGGCGTAATAACGCATCGTCATCATGATTTTGACGTATGACCTTGGCGAGACCTTGAAATGACCTCTACCCCAAAAACCAACCTTCGCGACTCCGTGGAACGAATGAAACACGTTCCTTTGACGAAACCGGCGTAATAACGCTTCCTTTTCGTGATTTTGCCGTATGACTTTGGCCTGACCTTGAAATGACCTCCGCCCCAAAAACCAATCTGTGCGACTCCATGGAGCGAAAGAAACACGTTCCTTTGACGTTACCGGCGTAATATCGCATCCTCGTCATGATTTTGACGTATGACCATGGCGTGAGCTTGAAATAACCTCCGCCAAAAAACCAATGTGTGCGACTCCGTGGAGCGAAAGAAAAACGTTCCTTTGACGTAACCGACGTAATAACGCTTCCTTGGCGTGATTTTGACGTATGACCTTGTCATGACCTTGAAATGACCTTCACCCCAAAAACTAATCTGGGCGACTACGTGGAGCGAAAGAATCAGTTCCTTTGACGTAACCGGGGTAATAACGCATCCTTGGCGTGATTTTGACGTATGATCTTGGCGTGACCTTGAAATGACCTGCGCCACAAAAACCAATCTGGACGACTCCGTGGAGCGAAAGAAACACGTTCCTTTGACGTAACCGAGGTAATAACGCTTCCTTGACGTGATTTTGACGTATTTACCTTGGCGTGACCTTGAAATGACCTCCGCCAAAAAACCAATCTGTGCGACTCCGTGGAGCGAAAGATACACGTTCCTTTGACGTAACCGACGTAATAAAGATTCCTTGGCGTGATTTTGACGAATGACATTGTCATGACCTTGAATTAACCTTCACCCCAAAAACTAATCTGGGCGACTACGTGGTGCGAAAGAATCAGTTCCTTTGACGTAACCGGGGTAATAACGCTTCCTTGGCGTGATTTTGACGTATGATCTTGGCGTGACCTTGAAATGACCTGCGCCACAAAAACCAATTTGTGCGACTCCGTGGAGCGAAAGAAACACGTTCCTTTGACGTAACTGGCGTAATAACGCTTCTTAGGCGTGATTTTGACGTATGACCTTGGCGTGACCTTGAAATGGTCTTCACCCCAAAAACTAATCTGGGCGACTACGTGGAGCGAAAGAATCAGTTCCTTTGACGTAACCGGGGTAATAACGCTTCCTTTTCGTGATTTTGACGTATGATCTTGGCGTGACCTTGAAATGACCTTCACCCCAAAAACTAATCTGGGCGACTACGTGGAGCGAAAGAATCAGTTTCTTTGACGTAGCCGGGGTAATAACGCTTCCTTGGCGTGATTTTGACGTATGATCTTGGCGTGACCTTGAACTGACCTCCGACCCAAAATCCAATCTGGGTGACTCGGTGCAGCGAAAGAATCACGTTCCTTTGACCTAACCGGAATAATAACGGTTCCTTGAAGTGATTTTGACGTATGACCTTGGCGTTAGCTTGAAATGACGTACATGCCAAAAACCAATCTGGGCGACTGCGTGGAGCGAAAGAAACACGTTCCTTTGACGTAACCGGGGTAATAACGCTTCCTTGACGTGATTTTGACGTATGAACTTGGTGTGACCTTGAAATGACCTACGCCCCAAAAACCAACCTGGGCGGCTCCATGGAGCGAAAGAAACACGCTCCTTTGACGTAACCGGGGTATTAACGCTTCCTATACGTGATTTTGACGTATGACCTTGGCGTGACCGTGAAATGATTACCATCCCAAAAACCAACCTGGCGACTCCGTGGAGCGTTAGAAACAGGTTCCTTTGACGTAACCGGCGTAATAACGCTTCCTGGACTTGATTTTGATATATTACCTTGGCGTGACCTTGAAATGACTTCTACCCCAAAAACCAATCTGGGAGACTCCGTGGAGCGAAAGAAACACGTTCCTTTGACGTAACCGAGGTAATAACTCTTCCTTGACGTGATTTTGACGTATGACCTTGGCGTGACCTTGAAATGACCTGCGCCACAAAAACCAATTTGTGCGACTCCGTGGAGCGAAAGAAACACGTTCCTTTGACGTAACCGAGGTAATAACTCTTCCTTGACGTGATTTTGACGTATGACCTTGGCGTGACCTTAAAATGACCTCCACCCCAAAAACCAATCTGGACGACTCCGTGGAGCGAAAGAAATACGTTCCTTTGACGTAACCGGCGTAATAACGCTTCTTTGGCGTGATTTTGACGTATGATCTTGGCGCGACCTTGAAATGACCTGCGCCACAAAAACCAATTTGTGCGACTCCGTGGAGCGAAAGAAACAGGTTCCTTTTACGTAACCGGCGTAATAACGCCTCCTTGACGTGATTTTGATATATAACCTTGGCGTGACCTTGAAATGACTTCTACCCCAAAAACCAATCTGGGCGACTCCGTGGAACGAAAGAAACACGTTTCTTTGTCGCAACCGGCGTAATAACGCTTCCTTGGCGTGATTTTGACGTATGATCTTGGCGTGACCTTGAAATGACCTTCACCCCAAAAACTAATCTGGGCGACTACGTGGAGCGAAAGAATCAGTTCCTTTGACGTAACCGGGGTAATAACGCTTCCTTGGCGTGATTTTGACGTATGATCATGGCGTGACCTTGAAATGACCTCCGCGCCAAAATCCAATCTGGGTGACTCGGTGCAGCGAAAGAATCACGTTGCTTTGACCTAACAGGGATAATAACGCTTCCTTGGCGTGATTTTGACGTTTGATCTTGGCGTGACCTTGAAATGACCTGCGCCACAAAAACCAATTTGTGCGACTCCGTGGAACGAAAGAAACACGTTCCTTTGACGTAACTGGCGTAATAACGCTTCTTAGGCGTGGTTTTGACGTATGACCTTGGCGTGACCTTCAAATGGTCTTCACCCCAAAAACTAATCTGGGCGACTACGTGGAGCGAAAGAATCAGTTCCTTTGACGTAACCGGGGTAATAACGCTTCCTTGGCGTGATTTTGACGTATGATCTTGGCGTGACCTTGAAATGACCTTCACCCCAAAAACCAATCTGTGCGACTCCATTGAGCGAAAGGAACACGTTCCTTTGACGTTACCGGCGTAATATCGCATCCTCGTCATGATGTTGACGTATGACCTTGGCGTGAGCTTGAAATGACCTCCGCCAAAAAACCAATCTGGGCGACTGCGTGGAGCGAAAGAAACACGTTCCTTTGACGAAACCGGCGTAATAACGCTTCCTTTTCGTAATTTTGCCGTATGACTTTGGCATGACCTTGAAATGACCTCCGCCCCAAAAACCAATCTGTGCGAATCCATGGAGAGAAAGAAACACGTTCCTTTGACGTTACCGGCGTAATATCGCATCCTCGTCATGATTTTGACGTATGACCATGGCGTGAGCTTGAAATGACCTCCGCCAAAAAACCAATCTGTGCGACTCCGTGGAGCGAAAGAAACACGTTCCTTTGACGTAACCGAGGTAATAACGCTTCCTTGGCGTGATTTTGACGTATGACATTGTCATGACCTTGAAATGACCTTCACCCCAAAAACTAATCTGGGCGACTACGTGGAGCGAAAGAATCAGTTCCTTTGACGTAACCGGGGTAATAACGCTTCCTTGGCGTGATTTTGACGTATGATCTTGGCGTGACCTTGAAATGACCTGCGCCACAAAAACCAATCTGGACGACTCCGTGGAGCGAAAGAAACACGTTCCTTTGACGTAACCGAGGTAATAACGCTTCCTTGACGTGATTTTGACGTATTTACCTTGGCGTGACCTTGAAATGACCTCCGCCAAAAAACCAATCTGTGCGACTCCGTGGAGCGAAAGATACACGTTCCTTTGACGTAACCGACGTAATAAAGATTCCTTGGCGTGATTTTGACGAATGACCTTGTCATGACCTTGAATTAACCTTCACCCCAAAAACTAATCTGGGCGACTACGTGGAGCGAAAGAATCAGTTCCTTTGACGTAACCGGGGTAATAACGCTTCCTTGGCGTGATTTTGACGTATGATCTTGGCGTGACCTTGAAATGACCTGCGCCACAAAAACCAATTTGTGCGACTCCGTGGAGCGAAAGAAACACGTTCCTTTGAAGTAACTGGCGTAATAAAGCTTCTTAGGCGTGATTTTGACGTATGACCTTGGCGTGACCTTGAAATGGTCTTCACCCCAAAAACTAATCTGGGCGACTACGTGGAGCGAAAGAATCAGTTCCTTTGACGTAACCGGGGTAATAACGCTTCCTTGACGTGATTTTGACGTATGAACTTGGTGTGACCTTGAAATGACCTACGCCCCAAAAACCAACCTGGGCGACTCTGTGGAGGTAAAGAAACTCGTTCCTTCGACGTAACCGGGGTAATAACGCTTCCTTGGCGTGATTTTGACGTATGATCATGGCGTGACCTTGAGATGACCTCCGCGCCAAAATCCAATCTGGGTGACTCGGTGCAGCGAAAGAATCACGTTGCTTTGACCTAACAGGGATAATAACGGTTCCTTGACGTGATTTTGACGTATGACCTTGGCGTGACCTTGAACTGACCTCCGCCAAAAAACCAATCTGGGCGACTGCGTGGAGCGAAAGAAACACGTTCCTTTGACGTAACCGGGGTAATAACGCTTCCTTGGCGTGATTTTGACGTATGATCTTGGCGTGACCTTGAAATAACCTTCACTCCAAAAACTAATCTGGGCGACTACGTGGAGCGAAAGAATCAGTTCCTTTGACGTAACCGGGGTAATAACGCTTCCTTGGCGTGATTTTGACGTATGAACTTGGTGTGACCTTGAAATGACCTACGCCCCAAAAACCAACCTGGGCGACTCTGTGGAGGTAAAGAAACTCGTTCCTTCGACGTAACCGGGGTAATAACGCTTCCTTGGCGTGATTTTGACGTATGATCATGGCGTGACCTTGAGATGACCTCCGCGCCAAAATCCAATCTGGGTGACTCGGTGCAGCGAAAGAATCACGTTGCTTTGACCTAACAGGGATAATAACGGTTCCTTGACGTGATTTTGACGTATGACCTTGGCGTGACCTTGAACTGACCTCCGCCAAAAAACCAATCTGGGCGACTGCGTGGAGCGAAAGAAACACGTTCCTTTGACGTAACCGGGGTAATAACGCTTCCTTGGCGTGATTTTGACGTATGATCTTGGCGTGACCTTGAAATAACCTTCACTCCAAAAACTAATCTGGGCGACTACGTGGAGCGAAAGAATCAGTTCCTTTGACGTAACCGGGGTAATAACGCTTCCTTGGCGTGATTTTGACGTATGATCTTGGCGTGACCTTGAAATGACCTGCGCCACAAAAACCAATTTGTGCGACTCCGTGGAACGAAAGAAACACGTTCCTTTGACGTAACTGGCGTAATAACGCTTCTTAGGCGTGGTTTTGACGTATGACCTTGGCGTGACCTTCAAATGGTCTAAACCCCAAAAACTAATCTGGGCGACTACGTGGAGCGAAAGAATCAGTTCCTTTGACGTAACCGGGGTAATAACGCTTCCTTGGCGTGATTTTGCGTATGACCTTGGCGTGACCTTGAAATGACCTCCGCCAAAAAACCAATCTGGGCGACTGCGTGGAGCGAAAGAAACACGTTCCTTTGACGTAACCGGGGTAATAACGCTTCCTTGGCGTGATTTTGACGTATGATCTTGGCGTGACCTTGAAATAACCTTCACCCCAAAAACTAATCTGGGCGACTACGTGGAGCGAAAGGATCAGTTCCTTTGACGTAACCGGTGTAATAACGCTTCCTTGGCGTGATTTTGACGTTTGATCTTGGCGTGACCTTGAAATGACCTGCGCCACAAAAACCAATTTGTGCGACTCCGTGGAACGAAAGAAACACGTTCCTTTGACGTAACTGGCGTAATAACGCTTCTTAGGCGTGGTTTTGACGTATGACCTTGGCGTGACCTTCAAATGGTCTTCACCCCAAAAACTAATCTGGGCGACTACGTGGAGCGAAAGAATCAGTTCCTTTGACGTAACCGGGGTAATAACGCTTCCTTGGCGTGATTTTGACGTATGATCTTGGCGTGACCTTGAAATGACCTTCACCCCAAAAACCAATCTGTGCGACTCCATTGAGCGAAAGGAACACGTTCCTTTGACGTTACCGGCGTAATATCGCATCCTCGTCATGATGTTGACGTATGACCTTGGCGTGAGCTTGAAATGACCTCCGCCAAAAAACCAATCTGGGCGACTGCGTGGAGCGAAAGAAACACGTTCCTTTGACGAAACCGGCGTAATAACGCTTCCTTTTCGTAATTTTGCCGTATGACTTTGGCATGACCTTGAAATGACCTCCGCCCCAAAAACCAATCTGTGCGAATCCATGGAGAGAAAGAAACACGTTCCTTTGACGTTACCGGCGTAATATCGCATCCTCGTCATGATTTTGACGTATGACCATGGCGTGAGCTTGAAATGACCTCCGCCAAAAAACCAATCTGTGCGACTCCGTGGAGCGAAAGAAACACGTTCCTTTGACGTAACCGAGGTAATAACGCTTCCTTGGCGTGATTTTGACGTATGACATTGTCATGACCTTGAAATGACCTTCACCCCAAAAACTAATCTGGGCGACTACGTGGAGCGAAAGAATCAGTTCCTTTGACGTAACCGGGGTAATAACGCTTCCTTGGCGTGATTTTGACGTATGATCTTGGCGTGACCTTGAAATGACCTGCGCCACAAAAACCAATCTGGACGACTCCGTGGAGCGAAAGAAACACGTTCCTTTGACGTAACCGAGGTAATAACGCTTCCTTGACGTGATTTTGACGTATTTACCTTGGCGTGACCTTGAAATGACCTCCGCCAAAAAACCAATCTGTGCGACTCCGTGGAGCGAAAGATACACGTTCCTTTGACGTAACCGACGTAATAAAGATTCCTTGGCGTGATTTTGACGAATGACCTTGTCATGACCTTGAATTAACCTTCACCCCAAAAACTAATCTGGGCGACTACGTGGAGCGAAAGAATCAGTTCCTTTGACGTAACCGGGGTAATAACGCTTCCTTGGCGTGATTTTGACGTATGATCTTGGCGTGACCTTGAAATGACCTGCGCCACAAAAACCAATTTGTGCGACTCCGTGGAGCGAAAGAAACACGTTCCTTTGAAGTAACTGGCGTAATAAAGCTTCTTAGGCGTGATTTTGACGTATGACCTTGGCGTGACCTTGAAATGGTCTTCACCCCAAAAACTAATCTGGGCGACTACGTGGAGCGAAAGAATCAGTTCCTTTGACGTAACCGGGGTAATAACGCTTCCTTGACGTGATTTTGACGTATGAACTTGGTGTGACCTTGAAATGACCTACGCCCCAAAAACCAACCTGGGCGACTCTGTGGAGGTAAAGAAACTCGTTCCTTCGACGTAACCGGGGTAATAACGCTTCCTTGGCGTGATTTTGACGTATGATCATGGCGTGACCTTGAGATGACCTCCGCGCCAAAATCCAATCTGGGTGACTCGGTGCAGCGAAAGAATCACGTTGCTTTGACCTAACAGGGATAATAACGGTTCCTTGACGTGATTTTGACGTATGACCTTGGCGTGACCTTGAACTGACCTCCGCCAAAAAACCAATCTGGGCGACTGCGTGGAGCGAAAGAAACACGTTCCTTTGACGTAACCGGGGTAATAACGCTTCCTTGGCGTGATTTTGACGTATGATCTTGGCGTGACCTTGAAATAACCTTCACTCCAAAAACTAATCTGGGCGACTACGTGGAGCGAAAGAATCAGTTCCTTTGACGTAACCGGGGTAATAACGCTTCCTTGGCGTGATTTTGACGTATGAACTTGGTGTGACCTTGAAATGACCTACGCCCCAAAAACCAACCTGGGCGACTCTGTGGAGGTAAAGAAACTCGTTCCTTCGACGTAACCGGGGTAATAACGCTTCCTTGGCGTGATTTTGACGTATGATCATGGCGTGACCTTGAGATGACCTCCGCGCCAAAATCCAATCTGGGTGACTCGGTGCAGCGAAAGAATCACGTTGCTTTGACCTAACAGGGATAATAACGGTTCCTTGACGTGATTTTGACGTATGACCTTGGCGTGACCTTGAACTGACCTCCGCCAAAAAACCAATCTGGGCGACTGCGTGGAGCGAAAGAAACACGTTCCTTTGACGTAACCGGGGTAATAACGCTTCCTTGGCGTGATTTTGACGTATGATCTTGGCGTGACCTTGAAATAACCTTCACTCCAAAAACTAATCTGGGCGACTACGTGGAGCGAAAGAATCAGTTCCTTTGACGTAACCGGGGTAATAACGCTTCCTTGGCGTGATTTTGACGTATGATCTTGGCGTGACCTTGAAATGACCTGCGCCACAAAAACCAATTTGTGCGACTCCGTGGAACGAAAGAAACACGTTCCTTTGACGTAACTGGCGTAATAACGCTTCTTAGGCGTGGTTTTGACGTATGACCTTGGCGTGACCTTCAAATGGTCTAAACCCCAAAAACTAATCTGGGCGACTACGTGGAGCGAAAGAATCAGTTCCTTTGACGTAACCGGGGTAATAACGCTTCCTTGGCGTGATTTTGCGTATGATCTTGGCGTGACCTTGAAATGACCTTCACCCCAAAAACCAATCTGTGCGACTCCATTGAGCGAAAGAAACACGTTCCTTTGACGTTACCGGCGTAATATCGCATCCTCGTCATGATGTTGACGTATGACCTTGGCGTGAGCTTGAAATGACCTCCCCAAAAAACCAATCTGGGCGACTGCGTGGAGCGAAAGAAACACGTTCCTTTGACGAAACCGGCGTAATAACGCTTCCTTTTCGTGATTTTGCCGTATGACTTTGGCATGACCTTGAAATGACCTCCGCCCCAAAAACCAATCTGTGCGAATCCATGGAGAGAAAGAAACACGTTCCTTTGACGTTACCGGCGTAATATCGCATCCTCGTCATGATTTTGACGTATGACCATGGCGTGAGCTTGAAATGACCTCCGCCAAAAAACCAATCTGTGCGACTCCGTGGAGCGAAAGAAACACGTTCCTTTGACGTAACCGAGGTAATAACGCTTCCTTGACGTGATTTTGACGTATGACCTTGGCGTGACCTTGAAATGACCTCCGCCAAAAAACCAATCTGTGCTACTCCGTGGAGCGAAAGAAACACGTTCCTTTGACGTAACCGACGTAATAACGCTTCCTTGGCGTGATTTTGACGTATGACCTTGTCATGACCTTGAAATGACCTTCACCCCAAAAACTAATCTGGGCGACTACGTGGAGCGAAAGAATCAGTTCCTTTGACGTAACCGGGGTAATAACGCTTCCTTGGCGTGATTTTGACGTATGATCTTGGCGTGACCTTGAAATGACCTCCGCCCCAAAATCCAATCTGGGTGACTCGGTGCAGCGAAAGAATCACGTTCCTTTGACCTAACCGGGATAATAACGGTTCTTTGACGTGATTTTGACGTATGAACTTGGCGTGAGCTTGAAATGACCTCCACCCCAAAAACAAATCTGGGCGACTGCGTGGAGCGAAAGAAATACGTTCCTTTGACGAAACCGGCGTAATAACGCTCCCTTTTCGTGATTTTGCCGTATGATCTTGGCGAGACCTTGATATGACCTCCGCCCCAAAAACCAATCTGTGCGAATCCATGGAGCGAAAGAAACACGTTCCTTTGACGTTAAAGGCGTAATATCGCATCCTCGTCATGATTTTGACGTATGACCATGGCGTGAGCTTGAAATGACCACCGCCAAAAAACCAATCTGTGCGACTCCGTGGAGCGAAAGAAACACGTTCCTTTGACGTAACCGACGTAATAACGCTTCCTTGGCGTGATTTTGACGTATGACATTGGCATGACCTTGAAATGACCTCCGCCCCAAAAACCAATCTGTGCGAATCCATGGAGCGAAAGAAACACGTTCCTTTGACGTTAAAGGCGTAATATCGCATCCTCGTCATGATTTTGACGTATGACCATGGCGTGAGCTTGAAATGACCACCGCCAAAAAACCAATCTGTGCGACTCCGTGGAGCGAAAGAAACACGTTCCTTTGACGTAACCGACGTAATAACGCTTCCTTGGCGTGATTTTGACGTATGACATTGTCATGACCTTGAAATGACCTTCACCCCAAAAACTAATCTGGGCGACTACGTGGAGCGAAAGAATCAGTTCCTTTGACGTAACCGGGGTAACAACGCTTCCTTGGCGTGATTTTGACGTATGATCTTGGCGTGACCTTGAAATGACCTGCGCCACAAAAACCAATCTGGACGACTCCGTGGAGCGAAAGAAACACGTTCCTTTGACGTAACCGAGGTAATAACGCTTCCTTGACGTGATTTTGACGTATTTACCTTGGCGTGACCTTGAAATGACCTCCGCCAAAAAACCAATCTGTGCGACTTCGTGGAGCGAAAGATACACGTTCCTTTGACGTAACCGACGTAATAAAGATTCCTTGGCGTGATTTTGACGAATGACCTTGTCATGACCTTGAATTAACCTTCACCCCAAAAACTAATCTGGGCGACTACGTGGAGCGAAAGAATCAGTTCCTTTGACGTAACCGGGGTAATAACGCTTCCTTGGCGTGATTTTGACGTATGATCTTGGCGTGACCTTGAAATGACCTGCGCCACAAAAAGCAATTTGTGCGACTCCGTGGAGCGAAAGAAACACGTTCCTTTGACGTAACTGGCGTAATAAAGCTTCTTAGGCGTGATTTTGACGTATGACCTTGGCGTGACCTTGAAATGGTCTTCACCCCAAAAACTAATCTGGGCGACTACGTGGAGCGAAAGAATCAGTTCCTTTGACGTAACCGGGGTAATAACGCTTCCTTGACGTGATTTTGACGTATGAACTTGGTGTGACCTTGAAATGACCTACGCCCCAAAAACCAACCTGGGCGACTCTGTGGAGGTAAAGAAACTCGTTCCTTTGACGTAACCGGGGTTATAACGCTTCCTTTTCGTGATTTTGACGTATGACCTTGGAGTGACACTGAAATCACTTCCATCCCAAAAACCAATCTGGCGGCTCCATAGAGCGAAAGAAACAGGCTCCTTTGACGTAACCGGGGTATTAACGCTTCCTATACGTGATTTTGACGTATGACCTTGGCGTGACCGTGAAATGATTTCCATCCCAAAAACCAACCTGGCGACTCCGTGGAGCGTTAGAAACTGGTTCCTTTGACGTAACCGGCGTAATAACGCTTCCTGGACTTGATTTTGATATATTACCTTGGCGTGACCTTGAAATGACTTCTACCCCAAAAACCAATCTGGGCGACACCGTGGAGCGAAAGAAACACGTTCCTTTGACGTAACCGAGGTAATAACTCTTCCTTGACGTGATTTTGACGTATGACCTTGGCGTGACCTTGAAATGACCTGCGCCACAAAAACCAAGTTGTGCGACTCCGTGGAGCGAAAGAAACACGTTCCTTTGACGTAACCGAGGTAATAACTCTTCCTTGACGTGATTTTGACGTATGACCTTGGCGTGACCTTGAAATGACCTGCGCCACAAAAACCAAGTTGTGCGACTCCGTGGAGCGAAAGAAACACGTTCCTTTGACGTAACCGAGGTAATAACTCTTCCTTGACGTGATTTTGACGTATGACCTTGGCGTGACCTTAAAATGACCTCCACCCCAAAAACCAATCTGGACGACTCCGTGGAGCGAAAGAAATACGTTCCTTTGACGTAACCGGCGTAATAACGCTTCTTTGTCGTGATTTTGACGTATGATCTTGGCGCGACCTTGAAATGACCTGCGCCACAAAAACCAATTTGTGCGACTCCGTGGAGCGAAAGAAACACGTTCCTTTGTCGCAACCGGCGTAATAACGCTTCCTTGGCGTGATTCTGACGTATGATCTTGGCGTGACCTTGAAATGACCTTCACCCCAAAAACTAATCTGGGCGACTACGTGGAGCGAAAGAATCAGTTCCTTTGACGTAACCGGGGTAATAACGCTTCCTTGGCGTGATTTTGATGTATGATCATGGCGTGACCTTGAGATGACCTCCGCGCCAAAATCCAATCTGGGTGACTCGGTGCAGCGAAAGAATCACGTTGCTTTGACCTAACAGGGATAATAACGGTTCCTTGACGTGATTTTGACGTATGACCTTGGCGTGACCTTGAACTGACCTCCGCCAAAAAACCAATCTGGGCGACTGCGTGGAGCGAAAGAAACACGTTCCTTTGACGTAACCGGGGTAATAACGCTTCCTTGGCGTGATTTTGACGTATGATCTTGGCGTGACCTTGAAATAACCTTCACTCCAAAAACTAATCTGGGCGACTACGTGGAGCGAAAGAATCAGTTCCTTTGACGTAACCGGGGTAATAACGCTTCCTTGGCGTGATTTTGACGTATGATCTTGGCGTGACCTTGAAATGACCTGCGCCACAAAAACCAATTTGTGCGACTCCGTGGAACGAAAGAAACACGTTCCTTTGACGTAACTGGCGTAATAACGCTTCTTAGGCGTGGTTTTGACGTATGACCTTGGCGTGACCTTCAAATGGTCTAAACCCCAAAAACTAATCTGAGCGACTACGTGGAGCGAAAGAATCAGTTCCTTTGACGTAACCGGGGTAATAACGCTTCCTTGGCGTGATTTTGCGTATGATCTTGGCGTGACCTTGAAATGACCTTCACCCCAAAAACCAATCTGTGCGACTCCATTGAGCGAAAGAAACACGTTCCTTTGACGTTACCGGCGTAATATCGCATCTTCGTCATGATGTTGACGTATGACCTTGGCGTGAGCTTGAAATGACCTCCCCAAAAAACCAATCTGGGCGACTGCGTGGAGCGAAAGAAACACGTTCCTTTGACGAAACCGGCGTAATAACGCTTCCTTTTCGTGATTTTGCCGTATGACTTTGGCATGACCTTGAAATGACCTCCGCCCCAAAAACCAATCTGTGCGAATCCATGGAGAGAAAGAAACACGTTCCTTTGACGTTACCGGCGTAATATCGCATCCTCGTCATGATTTTGACGTATGACCATGGCGTGAGCTTGAAATGACCTCCGCCAAAAAACCAATCTGTGCGACTCCGTGGAGCGAAAGAAACACGTTCCTTTGACGTAACCGAGGTAATAACGCTTCCTTGACGTGATTTTGACGTATGACCTTGGCGTGACCTTGAAATGACCTCCGCCAAAAAACCAATCTGTGCGACTCCGTGGAGCGAAAGATACACGTTCCTTTGACGTAACCGACGTAATAACGATTCCTTGGCGTGATTTTGACGAATGACCTTGTCATGGCCTTGAAATAACCTTCATCCCAAAAACTAAACTGGGCGACTACGTGGAGCGAAAGAATCAGTTCCTTTGACGTAACCGGGGTAATAACGCTTCCTTGGCGTGATTTTGACGTATGACCTTGTCATGATCTTGAAATGACTTTCACCCCAAAAACTAATCTGGGCGACTACGTGGAGCGAAAGAATCAGTTCCTTTGACGTAACCGGGGTAATAACGCGTCCTTGGCGTGATTTTGACGTATGATCTTGGCGTGACCTTGAAATGACCTCCGCCCCAAAATCCAATCTGGGTGACTCGGTGCAGCGAAAGAATCACGTTCCTTTGACCTAACCGGGATAATAACGGTTCCTTGACGTGATTTTGACGTATGACCTTGGTGTGACCTTGAAATGACCTCCGTACCCAAAAACCAACCTGGGCGACTCTGTGGAGCGAAAGTAACTCGTTCCTTTGACGTAACCGGGGTTATAACGCTTCCTTTTCGTGATTTTGACGTATGACCTTGGCGTGACACTGAAATCACTTCCATCACAAAAACCAATCTGTGCGACTCCATGGAGCGAAAGATACACGTTCCTTTGACGTAACCGGGGTAATAACGCTTCTTTGGCGTGATTTTGACGTATGACCTCGGCGTGACCTTGAAATGACTTCCATCCCAAAAACCAATCTGGGCGACACCGTGGAGCGAATGAAACACGTTCCTTTGGCGTTACCGGCGTAATAACGCATCCTCGTCATGATTTTGACGTATGATCTTGGCATGACCTTGAAATGACCTCCGTCCTAAAAACCAACCTGGGCGACTCGGTGCTGCGAAAGTATCACGTTCCTTTAACCTATCCGGGGTAATAACGGTTCCTTGACGTGATTTTGACGTATGACATGGCGTGAGCTTGAAATGACCTCCACCCCAAAAACCAATCTGTGCAACTCCATGGAGCGAAAGAAACACGTTCCTTTGACGTTACCGGCGTAATATCGCATCCTCGTCATGATTTTGACGTATGACCTTGGCGTGAGCTTGAAATGACCTCCGCCAAAAAACCAATCTGGGCGACTGCGTGGAGCGAAAGAAATACGTTCCTTTGACGAAACCGGCGTAATAACGCTCCCTTTTCGTGATTTTGCCGTATGATCTTGGCGAGACCTTGATATGACCTCTACACCAAAAACCAATCCGCGCGACTCCGTGGAGCGAATGAAACATGATCCCTTGAAGTAACCGGGGTAATAACGCTTCCTTGTCGTGATTTTGACGTATGATCTTGGCGTGACCTTGAAATGACCTTCACCCCAAAAACCAATCTGTGCGACTCCATGGAGCGAAAGAAACACGTTCCTTTGACGTTACCGGCGTAATATCGCATCCTCGTCATGATGTTGACGTATGACCTTGGCGTGAGCTTGAAATGACCTCCGCCAAAAAACCAATCTGTGCGACTCCGTGGAGCGAAAGAAACACGTTCCTTTGACGTAACCGACGTAATAACGCTTCCTTGGCGTGATTTTGACGTATGACATTGTCATGACCTTATAATGACCTTCACCCCAAAAACTAATCTGGGCGACTACGTGGAGCGAAAGAATCAGTTCCTTTGACGTAACCGGGGTAATAACGCTTCCTTGGCGTGATTTTGACGTATGTTCTTGGCGTGACCTTGAAATGACCTGCGCCACAAAAACCAATCTGGACGACTCCGTGGAGCGAAAGAAACACGTTCCTTTGACGTAACCGAGGTAATAACGCTTCCTTGACGTGATTTTGACGAATGACCTTGGCGTGACCTTGAAATGACCTCCGCCAAAAAACCAATCTGTGCGACTCCGTGGAGCGAAAGAAACACGTTCCTTTGACGTAACCGAGGTAATAACGCTTCCTCGAGATGATTTTGACATATGACCTTGGCGTGGCCTTAAAATGATCTCTACCCCAAAAACTAACCTGGGCGATTCTGTGGAGCGAGAGAAACACGTTCCCTTGACGTAACCGGGGTAATAACGCTTCCTTGGCGCGATTTTGATATATAACCTTGGCGTGACCTTGAAATGACTTCTACACCAAAAACCAACCTGTGCGACTCCCTGTGGCGAAAGAAACACGTTCCTTTGACGTAACCGGTGTAATAACACTTCTTCGAGATGATTTTGATGTATGACCTTGGCACGACCTTGGAATGCCACCACCCCAAAAACCAATCTGGGCGACTCCGTAGAGCGAAAGAAACACGTTCCTTTGACGTAATCGGGGTAATAACTCTTCCTTGACGTGATTTTGATATATAACCTTGGCGTGACCTTGAAATGACTTCTACCCCAAAAACCAATCTGGGCGACTCCGTGGAACGAAAGAAACACGTTCCTTTGTCGCAACCGGCGTAATAACGCTTCCTTGGCGTAATTTTGACGTATGACCTTGGCGTGACCTTGAAATGACGTCCATCCCAAAAACCAATCTGGGCGACTGCGTGGAGCGAAAGAAACACGTTCCTTTGACGTAACCGGGGTAATAACGCTTCCTTGGCGTGATTTTGACGTATGATCTTGGCGTGACCTTGAAATGACCTTCACCCCAAAAACTAATCTGGGCGACTACGTGGAGCGAAAGAATCAGTTCTTTTGACGTAACCGGGGTAATAACGCTTCCTTGGCGTGATTTTGACGTATGATCATGGCGTGACCTTGAAATGACCTCCGCCCCAAAATCCAATCTGGGTGACTCGGTGCAGCGAAAGAATCACGTTCCTTTGGCGTAACCGGCGTAATAACGCTTCTTTGGCGTGATTTTGACGTATGACCTTGGCGTGGCCTTGAAATGACCTGCACCTCAAAAACAAATCTGGGCGACTACGTGGAGCGAAAGATACACGTTAATTTTACGTAACCGGGGTAATAACGATTTCTTGACGTGATTTTGACGTATTACCTTGTCGTGACCCTGAAATGACCACTACCCCAAAAACCAATTTGGGCGATTCGGTGGAGCGAAAGAATCACGTTACTTTTACGTAACCGGAGTAATAACGCTTCCTTGTCGTGATTTTGACGTATGACCTTGGCGTGACCTTGAAATGACCTCCGCCAAAAAACCAATCTGTGCGACTCCGTGGAGCGAAAGAAACACGTTCCTTTGACGTAACCGGCGTAATAACGCTTCCTTGGCGTGATTTTGACGTATGACCTTGTCATGACCTTGAAATGACCTTCATCCCAAAAACTAATCTGGGCAACTACGTGGAGCGAAAGAATTAGTTCCTTTGACGTAACCGGGGTAATAACGCTTCCTTGACGTGATTTTGACGTATTACCTTGGTGTGACCTTGAAATGACCTCAGCCACAAAAACCAATCTAGGCGACTCCGTGGAGCGAAAGATACTCGTTCCTTTGACGTAACCGAGGTAATAACGCTTTCTTGACGTGATTTTGACGTATTACCTTGGTGTGACCTTGAAATGACCTCAGCCACAAAAACCAATCTAGGCGACTCCGTGGAGCGAAAGATACTCGTTCCTTTGACGTAACCGAGGTAATAACGCTTTCTTGACGTGATTTTGACGTATGACCTTGGTGTGACTTTGAAATGACCTCCGTCCCAAAAGCCAACCTGGGCGACTCGGTGCAGCGAAAGAAACACGTTCCTTTGACGAAACCGGCGTAATAACGCTTCCTTTTCGTGATTTTGCCGTATGACTTTGGCCTGACCTTGAAATGACCTCCGCCCCAAAAACCAATCTGTGCGACTCCATGGAGCGAAAGAAACACGTTCCTTTGACGTTACCGGCGTAATATCGCATCCTCGTCATGATTTTGACGTATGACCATGGCGTGAGCTTGAAATAACCTCCGCCAAAAAACCAATCTGTGCGACTCCGTGGAGCGAAAGAAAAACGTTCCTTTGACGTAACCGACGTAATAACGCTTCCTTGGCGTGATTTTGACGTATGACCTTGTCATGACCTTGAAATGACCTTCACCCCAAAAACTAATCTGGGTGACTACGTGGAGCGAAAGAATCAGTTCCTTTGACGTAACCGGGGTAATAACGCTTCCTTGGCGTGATTTTGACGTATGATCTTGGCGTGACCTTGAAATGACCTGCGCCACAAAAACCAATCTGGACAACTCCGTGGAGCGAAAGAAACACGTTCCTTTGACGTTACCGGCGTAATATCGCATCCTCGTCATGATTTTGACGTATGATCTTGACGAGACCTTGATATGACCTCTACACCAACAACCAACCTGCGCGACTCCGTGGAGCGAATGAAACATGATCCCTTGAAGTAACCGGGGTAATAACGCTTACACGACGTGATTTTGACGTGTGATCTTGGCGTGACCTTGAAATGACCTCCGCCACAAAAACCAGTCTGGGGGACTCCGTGGAGCGTAAGATACACGTTCCTTTTACGTAACCGGGGTAATAACGCTTTCTTGACGTGATTTTGACGTATTACCTTGGTGTGACCTTGAAATGACCTCCGCCACAAAAACCAATCTAGGCGACTCCGTGGAGCGAAAGATACACGTTCCTTTGACGTAACCGGGGTAATAACGCTTCCTTGACGTGATTTTGACGTATGACCTTGGCGTGACCTTGAAATGACCTCCACCCCAAAAACCAATCTGTGCAACTCCATGGAGCGAAAGAAACACGTTCCATTGACGTAACCGGCGTAATAACGCATCGTCATCATGATTTTGACGTATGACCTTGGCGAGACCTTGAAATGACCTCTACCCCAAAAACCAACCTTCGCGACTCCGTGGAACGAATGAAACACGTTCCCTTGAAGTAACCGGGATAATAACGCTTCCTTGGCGTGATTTAGACATATGACCTTGGCGTGAGCTTGAAATGACCTCCACCCCAAAAACCAATCTGCGCGACTCCGAGGAGCGAAAGAAACACGTTCCTTTGGCGTAACCGGCGTAATAACGCTTCTTTGGCGTGATTTTGACGTATGACCTTGGCGTGGCCTTGAAATGACCTGCACCTCAAAAACAAATCTGGGCGACTACGTGGAGCGAAAGATACACGTTAATTTTACGTAACCGGGGTAATAACGATTTCTTGACGTGATTTTGACGTATTACCTTGTCGTGACCCTGAAATGACCACTACCCCAAAAACCAATTTGGGCGATTCGGTGGAGCGAAAGAATCACGTTACTTTTACGTAACCGGAGTAATAACGCTTCCTTGTCGTGATTTTGACGTATGACCTTGGCGTGACCTTGAAATGACCTCCGCCAAAAAACCAATCTGTGCGACTCCGTGGAGCGAAAGAAACACGTTCCTTTGACGTAACCGGCGTAATAACGCTTCCTTGGCGTGATTTTGACGTATGACCTTGTCATGACCTTGAAATGACCTTCACCCCAAAAACTAATCTGGGCAACTACGTGGAGCGAAAGAATTAGTTCCTTTGACGTAACCGGGGTAATAACGCTTCCTTGACGTGATTTTGACGTATTACCTTGGTGTGACCTTGAAATGACCTCAGCCACAAAAACCAATCTAGGCGACTCCGTGGAGCGAAAGATACTCGTTCCTTTGACGTAACCGAGGTAATAACGCTTTCTTGACGTGATTTTGACGTATGACCTTGGTGTGACTTTGAAATGACCTCCGTCCCAAAAGCCAACCTGGGCGACTCGGTGCAGCGAAAGAATCACGTTCCTTTAACCTAACCGGGGTAATAACCTGTTCCTTGACGTGATTTTGACGTATGACCTTGGCGTGAGCTTGAAATGACCTCCGCCAAAAAACCAATCTGGGCGACTGCGTGGAGCGAAAGAAACACGTTCCTTTGACGAAACCGGCGTAATAACGCTTCCTTTTCGTGATTTTGCCGTATGACTTTGGCCTGACCTTGAAATGACCTCCGCCCCAAAAACCAATCTGTGCGACTCCATGGAGCGAAAGAAACACGTTCCTTTGACGTTACCGGCGTAATATCGCATCCTCGTCATGATTTTGACGTATGACCATGGCGTGAGCTTGAAATAACCTCCGCCAAAAAACCAATCTGTGCGACTCCGTGGAGCGAAAGAAAAACGTTCCTTTGACGTAACCGACGTAATAACGCTTCCTTGGCGTGATTTTGACTTATGACCTTGTCATGACCTTGAAATGACCTTCACCCCAAAAACTAATCTGGGCGACTACGTGGAGCGAAAGAATCAGTTCCTTTGACGTAACCGGGGTAATAACGCTTCCTTGGCGTGATTTTGACGTATGATCTTGGCGTGACCTTGAAATGACCTGCGCCACAAAAACCAATCTGGACGACTCCGTGGAGCGAAAGAAACACGTTCCTTTGACGTAACCGAGGTAATAACGCTTCCTTGACGTGATTTTGACGTATTTACCTTGGCGTGACCTTGAAATGACCTCCGCCAAAAAACCAATCTGTGCGACTCCGTGGAGCGAAAGATACACGTTCCTTTGGCGTAACCGACGTAATAAAGATTCCTTGGCGTGATTTTGACGAATGACATTGTCATGACCTTGAATTAACCTTCACCCCAAAAACTAATCTGGGCGACTACGTGGTGCGAAAGAATCAGTTCCTTTGACGTAACCGGGGTAATAACGCTTCCTTGGCGTGATTTTGACGTATGATCTTGGCGTGACCTTGAAATGACCTGCGCCACAAAAACCAATTTGTGCGACTCCGTGGAGCGAAAGAAACACGTTCCTTTGACGTAACTGGCGTAATAACGCTTCTTAGGCGTGATTTTGACGTATGACCTTGGCGTGACCTTGAAATGGTCTTCACCCCAAAAACTAATCTGGGCGACTACGTGGAGCGAAAGAATCAGTTCCTTTGACGTAACCGGGGTAATAACGCTTCCTTTTCGTGACTTTGACGTATGATCTTGGCGTGACCTTGAAATGACCTTCACCCCAAAAACTAATCCGGGCGACTACGTGGAGCGAAAGAATCAGTTTCTTTGACGTAACCGGGGTAATAACGCTTCCTTGGCGTGATTTTGACGTATGATCTTGGCGTGACCTTGAACTGACCTCCGACCCAAAATCCAATCTGGGTGACTCGGTGCAGCGAAAGAATCACGTTCCTTTGACCTAACCGGGATAATAACGGTTCCTTGAAGTGATTTTGACGTATGACCTTGGCGTTAGCTTGAAATGACGTACATCCCAAAAACCAATCTGGGCGACTGCGTGGAGCGAAAGAAACACGTTCCTTTGACGTAACCGGGGTAATAACGCTCCCTTGACGTGATTTTGACGTATGAACTTGGTGTGACCTTGAAATGACCTCCGTCCCAAAAGCCAACCTGGGCGACTCGGTGCAGCGAAAGAATCACGTTCCTTTAACCTAACCGGGGTAATAACCTGTTCCTTGACGTGATTTTGACGTATGACCTTGGCGTGAGCTTGAAATGACCTCCGCCAAAAAACCAATCTGGGCGACTGCGTGGAGCGAAAGAAACACGTTCCTTTGACGAAACCGGCGTAATAACGCTTCCTTTTCGTGATTTTGCCGTATGACTTTGGCCTGACCTTGAAATGACCTCCGCCCCAAAAACCAATCTGTGCGACTCCATGGAGCGAAAGAAACACGTTCCTTTGACGTTACCGGCGTAATATCGCATCCTCGTCATGATTTTGACGTATGACCATGGCGTGAGCTTGAAATAACCTCCGCCAAAAAACCAATCTGTGCGACTCCGTGGAGCGAAAGAAAAACGTTCCTTTGACGTAACCGACGTAATAACGCTTCCTTGGCGTGATTTTGACGTATGACCTTGTCATGACCTTGAAATGACCTTCACCCCAAAAACTAATCTGGGCGACTACGTGGAGCGAAAGAATCAGTTCCTTTGACGTAACCGGGGTAATAACGCTTCCTTGGCGTGATTTTGACGTATGATCTTGGCGTGACCTTGAAATGACCTGCGCCACAAAAACCAATCTGGACGACTCCGTGGAGCGAAAGAAACACGTTCCTTTGACGTAACCGAGGTAATAACGCTTCCTTGACGTGATTTTGACGTATTTACCTTGGCGTGACCTTGAAATGACCTCCGCCAAAAAACCAATCTGTGCGACTCCGTGGAGCGAAAGATACACGTTCCTTTGGCGTAACCGACGTAATAAAGATTCCTTGGCGTGATTTTGACGAATGACATTGTCATGACCTTGAATTAACCTTCACCCCAAAAACTAATCTGGGCGACTACGTGGTGCGAAAGAATCAGTTCCTTTGACGTAACCGGGGTAATAACGCTTCCTTGGCGTGATTTTGACGTATGATCTTGGCGTGACCTTGAAATGACCTGCGCCACAAAAACCAATTTGTGCGACTCCGTGGAGCGAAAGAAACACGTTCCTTTGACGTAACTGGCGTAATAACGCTTCTTAGGCGTGATTTTGACGTATGACCTTGGCGTGACCTTGAAATGGTCTTCACCCCAAAAACTAATCTGGGCGACTACGTGGAGCGAAAGAATCAGTTCCTTTGACGTAACCGGGGTAATAACGCTTCCTTTTCGTGATTTTGACGTATGATCTTGGCGTGACCTTGAAATGACCTTCACCCCAAAAACTAATCCGGGCGACTACGTGGAGCGAAAGAATCAGTTTCTTTGACGTAACCGGGGTAATAACGCTTCCTTGGCGTGATTTTGACGTATGATCTTGGCGTGACCTTGAACTGACCTCCGACCCAAAATCCAATCTGGGTGACTCGGTGCAGCGAAAGAATCACGTTCCTTTGACCTAACCGGGATAATAACGGTTCCTTGAAGTGATTTTGACGTATGACCTTGGCGTTAGCTTGAAATGACGTACATCCCAAAAACCAATCTGGGCGACTGCGTGGAGCGAAAGAAACACGTTCCTTTGACGTAACCGGGGTAATAACGCTCCCTTGACGTGATTTTGACGTATGAACTTGGTGTGACCTTGAAATGACCTACGCCCCAAAAACCAACCTGGGCGGCTCCATGGAGCGAAAGAAACACGCTCCTTTGACGTAACCGGGGTATTAACGCTTCCTATACGTGATTTTGACGTATGACCTTGGCGTGACCGTGAAATGTTTACCATCCCAAAAACCAACCTGGCGACTCCGTGGAGCGTTAGAAACAGGTTCCTTTGACGTAACCGGCGTAATAACGCTTCCTGGACTTGATTTTGATATATTACCTTGGCGTGACCTTGAAATGACTTCTACCCCAAAAACCAATCTGGGGGACTCCGTGGAGCGAAAGAAACACGTTCCTTTGACGTAACCGAGGTAATAACTCTTCCTTGACGTGATTTTGACGTATGACCTTGGCGTGACCTTGAAATGACCTGCGCCACAAAAACCAATTTGTGCGACTCCGTGGAGCGAAAGAAACACGTTCCTTTGACGTAACCGAGGTAATAACTCTTCCTTGACGTGATTTTGACGTGTGACCTTGGCGTGACCTTGAAATGACCTCCACCCCAAAAACCAATCTGGGCGACTCCGTGGAGCGAAAGAAACACGTTCCTTTGACGCAACCGGGGTAATAACGCTTCCTTGACGTGATTTTGACATATGACCTTGGCGTGAGCTTGAAATGACCTCCACCCTAAAAACCAATCTGGACGACTCCGTGGAGCGAAAGAAATACGTTCCTTTGACGTAACCGGCGTAATAACGCTTCTTTGGCGTGATTTTGACGTATGATCTTGGCGCGACCTTGAAATGACATGCGCCACAAAAACCAATTTGTGCGACTCCGTGGAGCGAAAGAAACAGGTTCCTTTTACGTAACCGGCGTAATAACGCCTCCTTGACGTGATTTTGATACATAACCTTGGCGTGACCTTGAAATGACTTCTACCCCAAAAACCAATCTGGGCGACTCCGTGGAACGAAAGAAACACGTTTCTTTGTCGCAACCGGCGTAATAACGCTTCCTTGGCGTGATTTTGACGTATGATCTTGGCGTGAGCTTGAAATGACCTCCCCAAAAAACCAATCTGGGCGACTGCGTGGAGCGAAAGAAACACGTTCCTTTGACGAAACCGGCGTAATAACGCTTCCTTTTCGTGATTTCGTCGTATGACTTTGGCATGACCTTGAAATGACCTCCGCCCCAAAAACCAATCTGTGCGAATCCATGGAGAGAAAGAAACACGTTCCTTTGACGTTACCGGCGTAATATCGCATCCTCGTCATGATTTTGACGTATGACCATGGCGTGAGCTTGAAATGACCTCCGCAAAAAAACCAATCTGTGCGACTCCGTGGAGCGAAAGAAACACGTTCCTTTGACGTAACCGAGGTAATAACGCTTCCTTGACGTGATTTTGACGTATGACCTTGGCGTGACCTTGAAATGACCTCCGCCAAAAAACCAATCTGTGCGACTCCGTGGAGCGTTAGAAACTGGTTCCTTTGACGTAACCGGCGTAATAACGCTTCCTGGACTTGATTTTGATATATTACCTTGGCGTGACCTTGAAATGACTTCTACCCCAAAAACCAATCTGGGCGACTCCGTGGAGCGAAAGAAACACGTTCCTTTGACGTAACCGAGGTAATAACTCTTCCTTGACGTGATTTTGACGTATGACCTTGGCGTGACCTTGAAATGACCTGCGCCACAAAAACCAAGTTGTGCGACTCCGTGGAGCGAAAGAAACACGTTCCTTTGACGTTACCGGCGTAATATCGCATCCTCGTCATGATGTTGACGTATGACCTTGGCGTGAGCTTGAAATGACCTCCGCCAAAAAACCAATCTGGGCGACTGCGTGGAGCGAAAGAAACACGTTCCTTTGACGAAACCGGCGTAATAACGCTTCCTTTTCGTGATTTTGCCGTATGACTTTGGCATGACCTTGAAATGACCTCCGCCCCAAAAACCAATCTGTGCGACTCCATGGGGCGAAAGAAACACGTTCCTTTGACGTTACCGGCGTAATATCGCATCCTCGTCATGATTTTGACGTATGACCATGGCGTGAGCTTGAAATAACCTCCGCCAAAAAACCAATCTGTGCGACTCCGTGGAGAGAAAGAAACACGTTCCTTTGACGTTACCGGCGTAATAACGCATCCTCGTCATGATTTTGACGTATGACCATGGCGTGAGCTTGAAATGACCTCCGCCAAAAAACCAATCTGTGCGACTCCGTGGAGCGAAAGAAACACGTTCCTTTGACGTAACCGAGGTAATAACTCTTCCTTGACGTGATTTTGACGTATGACCTTGGCGTGACCTTGAAATGACCTCCGCCAAAAAACCAATCTGTGCGACTCCGTGGAGCGAAAGATACACGTTCCTTTGACGTAACCGACGTAATAACGATTCCTTGGCGTGATTTTGACGAATGACCTTGTCATGACCTTGAAATAACCTTCATCCCAAAAACTAAACTGGGCGACTACGTGGAGCGAAAGAATCAGTTCCTTTGACGTAACCGGGGTAATAACGCTTCCTTGGCGTGATTTTGACGTATGACCTTGTCATGACCTTGAAATGACTTTCACCCCAAAAACTAATCTGGGCGACTACGTGGAGCGAAAGAATCAGTTCCTTTGACGTAACCGGGGTAATAACGCTTCCTTGGCGTGATTTTGACGTATGATCTTGGCGTGACCTTGAAATGACCTCCGCCCCAAAATCCAATCTGGGTGACTCGGTGCAGCGAAAGAATCACGTTCCTTTGACCTAACCGGGATAATAACGGTTCCTTGACGTGATTTTGACGTATGACCTTGGCGTGAGCTTGAAATGACCTCCACCCCAAAAACCAATCTGGGCGACTCCGTGAAGCGAAAGAAACACGTTCCTTTGACGAAACCGGCGTAATAACGCTTCCTTTTCGTGATTTTGCCGTATGACCTTGGCATGACCTTGAAATGACCTCCGCCCCAAAAACCAATCTGTGCGACTCCGTGGAGCGAAAGATACTCGTTCCTTTGACGTAACCGGGGTAATAACGCTTCCATGACGTGATTTTGACGTATGACCTTGGTGTGACCTTGAAATGACCTCCGTACCCAAAAACCAACCTGGGCGACTCTGTGGAGCGAAAGTAACTCGTTCCTTTGACGTAACCGGGGTTATAACGCTTCCTTTTCGTGATTTTGACGTATGACCTTGGCGTGACACTGAAATCACTTCCATCACAAAAACCAATCTGTGCGACTCCATGGAGCGAAAGATACACGTTCCTTTGACGTATCCGGGGTAATAACGCTTCTTTGGCGTGATTTTGACGTATGACCTCGGCGTGACCTTGAAATGACTTCCATCCCAAAAACCAATCTGGGCGACACCGTGGAGCGAAAGAAACACGTTCCTTTGACGTTACCGGCGTAATATCGCATCCTCGTCATGATTTTTACGTATGACCTTGGCGTGAGCTTGAAATGACCTCCGCCAAAAAACCAATCTGGGCGACTGCGTGGAGCGAAAGAAATACGTTCCTTTGACGAAACCGGCGTAATAACGCTCCCTTTTCGTGATTTTGCCGTATGATCTTGGCGAGACCTTGATATGACCTCTACACCAAAAACCAATCCGCGCGACTCCGTGGAGCGAATGAAACATGATCCCTTGAAGTAACCGGGGTAATAACGCTTCCTTGTCGTGATTTTGAAGTATGATCTTGGCGTGACCTTGAAATGACCTTCACCCCAAAAACCAATCTGTGCGACTCCATGGAGCGAAAGAAACACGTTCCTTTGACGTTACCGGCGTAATATCGCATCCTCGTCATGATGTTGACGTATGATCTTGGCGTGAGCTTGAAATGACCTCCGCCAAAAAACCAATCTGGGCGATTGCGTGGAGCGAAAGAAACACATTCCTTTGACGAAACCGGCGTAATAACGCTTCCTTTTCATGATTTTGCCGTATGACTTTGGCATGACCTTGAAATGACCTCCGCCCCAAAAACCAATCTGTGCGAATCCATGGAGCGAAAGAAACACGTTCCTTTGACGTTACCGGCGTAATATCGCATCCTCGTCATGATTTTGACGTATGACCATGGCGTGAGCTTGAAAAGACCTCCGCCAAAAAACTAATCTGTGCGACTCCGTGGAGCGAAAGAAACACGTTCCTTTGACGTAACCGACGTAATAACGCTTCCTTGGCGTGATTTTGACGTATGACATTGTCATGACCTTATAATGACCTTCACCCCAAAAACTAATCTGGGCGACTACGTGGAGCGAAAGAATCAGTTCCTTTGACGTAACCGGGGTAATAACGCTTCCTTGGCGTGATTTTGACGTATGATCTTGGCGTGACCTTGAAATGACCTGCGCCACAAAAACCAATCTGGACGACTCCGTGGAGCGAAAGAAACACGTTCCTTTGACGTAACCGAGGTAATAACGCTTCCTTGACGTGATTTTGACGTATTTACCTTGGCGTGACCTTGAAATGACCTCCGCCAAAAAACCAATCTGTGCGACTCCGTGGAGCGAAAGATACACGTTCCTTTGTCGTAACCGACGTAATAAAGATTCCTTGGCGTGATTTTGACGAATGACATTGTCATGACCTTGAATTAACCTTCACCCCAAAAACTAATCTGGGCGACTACGTGGTGCGAAAGAATCAGTTCCTTTGACGTAACCGGGGTAATAACGCTTCCTTGGCGTGATTTTGACGTATGATCTTGGCGTGACCTTGAAATGACCTGCGCCACAAAAACCAATTTGTGCGACTCCGTGGAGCGAAAGAAACACGTTCCTTTGACGTAACTGGCGTAATAACGCTTCTTAGGCGTGATTTTGACGTATGACCTTGGCGTGACCTTGAAATGGTCTTCACCCCAAAAACTAATCTGGGCGACTACGTGGAGCGAAAGAATCAGTTCCTTTGACGTAACCGGGGTAATAACGCTTCCTTTTCGTGATTTTGACGTATGATCTTGGCGTGACCTTGAAATGACCTTCACCCCAAAAACTAATCCGGGCGACTACGTGGAGCGAAAGAATCAGTTTCTTTGACGTAACCGGGGTAATAACGCTTCCTTGGCGTGATTTTGACGTATGATCTTGGCGTGACCTTGAACTGACCTCCGACCCAAAATCCAATCTGGGTGACTCGGTGCAGCGAAAGAATCACGTTCCTTTGACCTAACCGGGATAATAACGGTTCCTTGAAGTGATTTTGACGTATGACCTTGGCGTTAGCTTGAAATGACGTACATCCCAAAAACCAATCTGGGCGACTGCGTGGAGCGAAAGAAACACGTTCCTTTGACGTAACCGGGGTAATAACGCTCCCTTGACGTGATTTTGACGTATGAACTTGGTGTGACCTTGAAATGACCTACGCCCCAAAAACCAACCTGGGCGGCTCCATGGAGCGAAAGAAACACGCTCCTTTGACGTAACCGGGGTATTAACGCTTCCTATACGTGATTTTGACGTATGACCTTGGCGTGACCGTGAAATGTTTACCATCCCAAAAACCAACCTGGCGACTCCGTGGAGCGTTAGAAACAGGTTCCTTTGACGTAACCGGCGTAATAACGCTTCCTGGACTTGATTTTGATATATTACCTTGGCGTGACCTTGAAATGACTTCTACCCCAAAAACCAATCTGGGGGACTCCGTGGAGCGAAAGAAACACGTTCCTTTGACGTAACCGAGGTAATAACTCTTCCTTGACGTGATTTTGACGTATGACCTTGGCGTGACCTTGAAATGACCTGCGCCACAAAAACCAATTTGTGCGACTCCGTGGAGCGAAAGAAACACGTTCCTTTGACGTAACCGAGGTAATAACTCTTCCTTGACGTGATTTTGACGTATGACCTTGGCGTGACCTTAAAATGACCTCCACCCTAAAAACCAATCTGGACGACTCCGTGGAGCGAAAGAAATACGTTCCTTTGACGTAACCGGCGTAATAACGCTTCTTTGGCGTGATTTTGACGTATGATCTTGGCGCGACCTTGAAATGACATGCGCCACAAAAACCAATTTGTGCGACTCCGTGGAGCGAAAGAAACAGGTTCCTTTTACGTAACCGGCGTAATAACGCCTCCTTGACGTGATTTTGATACATAACCTTGGCGTGACCTTGAAATGACTTCTACCCCAAAAACCAATCTGGGCGACTCCGTGGAACGAAAGAAACACGTTTCTTTGTCGCAACCGGCGTAATAACGCTTCCTTGGCGTGATTTTGACGTATGATCTTGGCGTGAGCTTGAAATGACCTCCCCAAAAAACCAATCTGGGCGACTGCGTGGAGCGAAAGAAACACGTTCCTTTGACGAAACCGGCGTAATAACGCTTCCTTTTCGTGATTTCGCCGTATGACTTTGGCATGACCTTGAAATGACCTCCGCCCCAAAAACCAATCTGTGCGAATCCATGGAGAGAAAGAAACACGTTCCTTTGACGTTACCGGCGTAATATCGCATCCTCGTCATGATTTTGACGTATGACCATGGCGTGAGCTTGAAATGACCTCCGCCAAAAAACCAATCTGTGCGACTCCGTGGAGCGAAAGAAACACGTTCCTTTGACGTAACCGAGGTAATAACGCTTCCTTGACGTGATTTTGACGTATGACCTTGGCGTGACCTTGAAATGACCTCCGCCAAAAAACCAATCTGTGCGACTCCGTGGAGCGTTAGAAACTGGTTCCTTTGACGTAACCGGCGTAATAACGCTTCCTGGACTTGATTTTGATATATTACCTTGGCGTGACCTTGAAATGACTTCTACCCCAAAAACCAATCTGGGCGACTCCGTGGAGCGAA
Organism: Megalopta genalis; assembly: GCF_051020955.1. Classification (NCBI taxonomy): domain Eukaryota; kingdom Metazoa; phylum Arthropoda; class Insecta; order Hymenoptera; family Halictidae; genus Megalopta; species Megalopta genalis. The sequence continues at coordinate 114,997 of NC_135026.1, read as the reverse complement.
AGAAACACGTTCCTTTGACGTAACCGAGGTAATAACTCTTCCTTGACGTGATTTTGACGTATGACCTTGGCGTGACCTTGAAATGACCTGCGCCACAAAAACCAAGTTGTGCGACTCCGTGGAGCGAAAGAAACACGTTCCTTTGACGTTACCGGCGTAATATCGCATCCTCGTCATGATGTTGACGTATGACCTTGGCGTGAGCTTGAAATGACCTCCGCCAAAAAACCAATCTGGGCGACTGCGTGGAGCGAAAGAAACACGTTCCTTTGACGAAACCGGCGTAATAACGCTTCCTTTTCGTGATTTTGCCGTATGACTTTGGCATGACCTTGAAATGACCTCCGCCCCAAAAACCAAACTGTGCGACTCCATGGGGCGAAAGAAACACGTTCCTTTGACGTTACCGGCGTAATATCGCATCCTCGTCATGATTTTGACGTATGACCATGGCGTGAGCTTGAAATAACCTCCGCCAAAAAACCAATCTGTGCGACTCCGTGGAGAGAAAGAAACACGTTCCTTTGACGTTACCGGCGTAATATCGCATCCTCGTCATGATTTTGACGTATGACCATGGCGTGAGCTTGAAATGACCTCCGCCAAAAAACCAATCTGTGCGACTCCGTGGAGCGAAAGAAACACGTTCCTTTGACGTAACCGAGGTAATAACGCTTCCTTGACGTGATTTTGACGTATGACCTTGGCGTGACCTTGAAATGACCTCCGCCAAAAAACCAATCTGTGCGACTCCGTGGAGCGAAAGATACACGTTCCTTTGACGTAACCGACGTAATAACGATTCCTTGGCGTGATTTTGACGAATGACCTTGTCATGACCTTGAAATAACCTTCATCCCAAAAACTAAACTGGGCGACTACGTGGAGCGAAAGAATCAGTTCCTTTGACGTAACCGGGGTAATAACGCTTCCTTGGCGTGATTTTGACGTATGACCTTGTCATGACCTTGAAATGACTTTCACCCCAAAAACTAATCTGGGCGACTACGTGGAGCGAAAGAATCAGTTCCTTTGACGTAACCGGGGTAATAACGCTTCCTTGGCGTGATTTTGACGTATGATCTTGGCGTGACCTTGAAATGACCTCCGCCCCAAAATCCAATCTGGGTGACTCGGTGCAGCGAAAGAATCACGTTCCTTTGACCTAACCGGGATAATAACGGTTCCTTGACGTGATTTTGACGTATGACCTTGGCGTGAGCTTGAAATGACCTCCACCCCAAAAACCAATCTGGGCGACTCCGTGGAGCGAAAGAAACACGTTCCTTTGACGAAACCGGCGTAATAACGCTTCCTTTTCGTGATTTTGCCGTATGACCTTGGCATGACCTTGAAATGACCTCCGCCCCAAAAACCAATCTGTGCGACTCCGTGGAGCGAAAGATACTCGTTCCTTTGACGTAACCGGGGTAATAACGCTTCCATGACGTGATTTTGACGTATGACCTTGGTGTGACCTTGAAATGACCTCCGTACCCAAAAACCAACCTGGGCGACTCTGTGGAGCGAAAGTAACTCGTTCCTTTGACGTAACCGGGGTTATAACGCTTCCTTTTCGTGATTTTGACGTATGACCTTGGCGTGACACTGAAATCACTTCCATCACAAAAACCAATCTGTGCGACTCCATGGAGCGAAAGATACACGTTCCTTTGACGTAACCGGGGTAATAACGCTTCTTTGGCGTGATTTTGACGTATGACCTCGGCGTGACCTTGAAATGACTTCCATCCCAAAAACCAATCTGGGCGACACCGTGGAGCGAAAGAAACACGTTCCTTTGACGTTACCGGCGTAATATCGCATCCTCGTCATGATTTTTACGTATGACCTTGGCGTGAGCTTGAAATGACCTCCGCCAAAAAACCAATCTGGGCGACTGCGTGGAGCGAAAGAAATACGTTCCTTTGACGAAACCGGCGTAATAACGCTCCCTTTTCGTGATTTTGCCGTATGATCTTGGCGAGACCTTGATATGACCTCTACACCAAAAACCAATCCGCGCGACTCCGTGGAGCGAATGAAACATGATCCCTTGAAGTAACCGGGGTAATAACGCTTCCTTGTCGTGATTTTGAAGTATGATCTTGGCGTGACCTTGAAATGACCTTCACCCCAAAAACCAATCTGTGCGACTCCATGGAGCGAAAGAAACACGTTCCTTTGACGTTACCGGCGTAATATCGCATCCTCGTCATGATGTTGACGTATGTTCTTGGCGTGAGCTTGAAATGACCTCCGCCAAAAAACCAATCTGGGCGATTGCGTGGAGCGAAAGAAACACATTCCTTTGACGAAACCGGCGTAATAACGCTTCCTTTTCATGATTTTGCCGTATGACTTTGGCATGACCTTGAAATGACCTCCGCCCCAAAAACCAATCTGTGCGAATCCATGGAGCGAAAGAAACACGTTCCTTTGACGTTACCGGCGTAATATCGCATCCTCGTCATGATTTTGACGTATGACCATGGCGTGAGCTTGAAATGACCTCCGCCAAAAAACTAATCTGTGCGACTCCGTGGAGCGAAAGAAACACGTTCCTTTGACGTAACCGACGTAATAACGCTTCCTTGGCGTGATTTTGACGTATGACATTGTCATGACCTTATAATGACCTTCACCCCAAAAACTAATCTGGGCGACTACGTGGAGCGAAAGAATCAGTTCCTTTGACGTAACCGGGGTAATAACGCTTCCTTGGCGTGATTTTGACGTATGATCTTGGCGTGACCTTGAAATGACCTGCGCCACAAAAACCAATCTGGACGACTCCGTGGAGCGAAAGAAACACGTTCCTTTGACGTAACCGAGGTAATAACGCTTCCTTGACGTGATTTTGACGTATGACCTTGGCGTGACCTTGAAATGACCTCCGCCAAAAAACCAATCTGTGCGACTCCGTGGAGCGAAAGAAACACGTTCCTTTGACGTAACCGAGGTAATAACGCTTCCTCGAGATGATTTTGACATATGACCTTGGCGTGGCCTTAAAATGATCTCTACCCCAAAAACTAACCTGGGCGACTCTGTGGAGCGAGAGAAACACGTTCCCTTGACGTAACCGGGGTAATAACGCTTCCTTGGCGCGATTTTGATATATAACCTTGGCGTGACCTTGAAATGACTTCTACACCAAAAACCAACCTGTGCGACTCCCTGTGGCGAAAGAAACACGTTCCTTTGACGTTACCGGCGTAATATCGCATCCTCGTCATGATTTTGACGTATGACCATGGCGTGAGCTTGAAATGACCTCCGCCAAAAAACCATTCTGTGCGACTCCGTGGAGCGAAAGAAACACGTTCCTTTGACGTAACCGAGGTAATAACGCTTCCTTGACGTGATTTTGACGTATGACCTTGGCGTGACCTTGAAATGACCTCCGCCAAAAAACCAATCTGTGCGACTCCGTGGAGCGAAAGATACACGTTCCTTTGACGTAACCGACGTAATAACGATTCCTTGGCGTGATTTTGACGAATGACCTTGTCATGACCTTGAAATAACCTTCATCCCAAAAACTAAACTGGGCGACTACGTGGAGCGAAAGAATCAGTTCCTTTGACGTAACCGGGGTAATAACGCTTCCTTGGCGTGATTTTGACGTATGACCTTGTCATGACCTTGAAATGACTTTCACCCCAAAAACTAATCTGGGCGACTACGTGGAGCGAAAGAATCAGTTCCTTTGACGTAACCGGGGTAATAACGCTTCCTTGGCGTGATTTTGACGTATGATCTTGGCGTGACCTTGAAATGACCTCCGCCCCAAAATCCAATCTGGGTGACTCGGTGCAGCGAAAGAATCACGTTCCTTTGACCTAACCGGGATAATAACGGTTCCTTGACGTGATTTTGACGTATGACCTTGGCGTGAGCTTGAAATGACCTCCACCCCAAAAACCAATCTGGGCGACTCCGTGGAGCGAAAGAAACACGTTCCTTTGACGAAACCGGCGTAATAACGCTTCCTTTTCGTGATTTTGCCGTATGACCTTGGCATGACCTTGAAATGACCTCCGCCCCAAAAACCAATCTGTGCGACTCCGTGGAGCGAAAGATACTCGTTCCTTTGACGTAACCGGGGTAATAACGCTTCCATGACGTGATTTTGACGTATGACCTTGGTGTGACCTTGAAATGACCTCCGTACCCCAAAAACCAACCTGGGCGACTCTGTGGAGCGAAAGTAACTCGTTCCTTTGACGTAACCGGGGTTATAAAACGCTTCCTTTTCGTGATTTTGACGTATGACCTTGGCGTGACACTGAAATCACTTCCATCACAAAAACCAATCTGTGCGACTCCATGGAGCGAAAGATACACGTTCCTTTGACGTAACCGGGGTAATAACGCTTCTTTGGCGTGATTTTGACGTATGACCTCGGCGTGACCTTGAAATGACTTCCATCCCAAAAACCAATCTGGGCGACACCGTGGAGCGAAAGAAACGCGTTCCTTTGGCGTTACCGGCGTAATAACGCATCCTCGTCATGATGTTGACGTATGATCTTGGCGTGAGCTTGAAATGACCTCCGCCAAAAAACCAATCTGGGCGATTGCGTGGAGCGAAAGAAACACATTCCTTTGACGAAACCGGCGTAATAACGCTTCCTTTTCATGATTTTGCCGTATGACTTTGGCATGACCTTGAAATGACCTCCGCCCCAAAAACCAATCTGTGCGAATCCATGGAGCGAAAGAAACACGTTCCTTTGACGTTACCGGCGTAATATCGCATCCTCGTCATGATTTTGACGTATGACCATGGCGTGGGCTTGAAATGACCTCCGCCAAAAAACTAATCTGTGCGACTCCGTGGAGCGAAAGAAACACGTTCCTTTGACGTAACCGACGTAATAACGCTTCCTTGGCGTGATTTTGACGTATGACATTGTCATGACCTTATAATGACCTTCACCCCAAAAACTAATCTGGGCGACTACGTGGAGCGAAAGAATCAGTTCCTTTGACGTAACCGGGGTAATAACGCTTCCTTGGCGTGATTTTGACGTATGATCTTGGCGTGACCTTGAAATGACCTGCGCCACAAAAACCAATCTGGACGACTCCGTGGAGCGAAAGAAACACGTTCCTTTGACGTAACCGAGGTAATAACGCTTCCTTGACGTGATTTTGACGTATGACCTTGGCGTGACCTTGAAATGACCTCCGCCAAAAAACCAATCTGTGCGACTCCGTGGAGCGAAAGAAACACGTTCCTTTGACGTAACCGAGGTAATAACGCTTCCTCGAGATGATTTTGACATATGACCTTGGCGTGGCCTTAAAATGGTCTCTACCCCAAAAACTAACCTGGGCGACTCTGTGGAGCGAGAGAAACACGTTCCCTTGACGTAACCGGGGTAATAACGCTTCCTTGGCGCGATTTTGATATATAACCTTGGCGTGACCTTGAAATGACTTCTACACCAAAAACCAACCTGTGCGACTCCCTGTGGCGAAAGAAACACGTTCCTTTGACGTAACCGGTGTAATAACACTTCTTCGAGATGATTTTGATGTATGACCTTGGCACGACCTTGGAATGCCACCACCCCAAAAACCAATCTGGGCGACTCCGTAGAGCGAAAGAAACACGTTCCTTTGACGTAATCGGGGTAATAACGCTTCCTTGACGTGATTTTGACATATGACCTTGGCGTGACGTTGAAATGACTTCCATCCCAAAAACCAATCTGGGCGACTCCGTGGAGCGAAAGAAACAGGTTCCTTTGACGTAACCGGCGTAATAACGCCTCCTTGACGTGATTTTGATATATAACCTTGGCGTGACCTTGAAATGACTTCTACCCCAAAAACCAATCTGGGCGACTCCGTGGAACGAAAGAAACACGTTCCTTTGTCGCAACCGGCGTAATAACGCTTCCTTGGCGTGATTTTGACGTATGACCTTGGCGTGACCTTGAAATGACGTCCATCCCAAAAACCAATCTGGGCGACTGCGTGGAGCGAAAGAAACACGTTCCTTTGACGTAACCGGGGTAATAACGCTTCCTTGGCGTGATTTTGACGTATGATCTTGGCGTGACCTTGAAATGACCTTCACCCCAAAAACTAATCTGGGCGACTACGTGGAGCGGAAGAATCAATTCTTTTGACGTAACCGGGGTAATAACGCTTCCTTGACGTGATTTTGACGTATGACCTTGGCGTTAGCTTGAAATGACCTCCGCCACAAAAACCAATCTAGGCGACTCCGTGGAGCGAAAGATACACGTTCCTTTGACGTAACCGGGGTAATAACGCTTCCTTGACGTGATTTTGACGTATTACCTTGGCGTGACCCTGAAATGACCTCCGCCACAAAAACCAATCTGGGCGACTCCATGGAGCGGAAGAAACACGTTCCTTTGACGTTACCGGCGTAATATCGCATCCTCGTCATGATTTTGACGTATGATCTTGGCGAGACCTTGATATGACCTCTACACCAAAAACCAACCTGCGCGACTCCGTGGAGCGAATGAAACATGATCCCTTGAAGTAACCGGGGTAATAACGCTTCCTTGTCGTGATATTGACGTATGACCTTGGCGTGACCTTGAAATGACCTCCGCCAAAATACCAATCTGTGCTACTCCGTGGAGCGAAAGAAACACGTTCCTTTGACGTAACCGACGTAATAACGCTTCCTTGGCGTGATTTTGACGTATGACCTTGTCATGTCCTTGAAATGACCTTCACCGCAAAAACTAATCTGGGCGACTACGTGGAGCGAAAGAATCAGTTCCTTTGACGTAACCGGGGTAATAACGCTTCCTTGGCGTGATTTTGACGTATGATCTTGGCGTGACCTTGAAATGACCTCCGCCCCAAAATCCAATCTGGGTGACTCGGTGCAGCGAAAGAAACACGTTCCTTTGACGAAACCGGCGTAATAACGCTTCCTTTTCGTGATTTTGCCGTATGACCTTGGCATGACCTTGAAATGACCTCCGCCCAAAAAACCAATCTGTGCGACTCCATGGAGCGAAAGAAACACGTTCCTTTGACGTTACCGGCGTAATATCGCATCCTCGTCATGATTTTGACGTATGATCTTGACGAGACTTTGATATGACCTCTACACCAACAACCAACCTGCGCGACTCCGTGGAGCGAATGAAACATGATCCCTTGAAGTAACCGGGGTAATAACGCTTACACGACGTGATTTTGACGTGTGATCTTGGCGTGACCTTGAAATGACCTCCGCCACAAAAACCAGTCTGGGGGACTCCGTGGAGCGTAAGATACACGTTCCTTTTACGTAACCGGGGTAATAACGCTTTCTTGACGTGATTTTGACGTATTACCTTGGTGTGACCTTGAAATGACCTCCGCCACAAAAACCAATCTAGGCGACTCCGTGGAGCGAAAGATACACGTTCCTTTGACGTAACCGGGGTAATAACGCTTCCTTGACGTGATTTTGACGTATGACCTTGGCGTGACCTTGAAATGACCTCCACCCCAAAAACCAATCTGGGCGACTCCGTGGAGCGAAAGAAACACGTTCCATTGACGTAACCGGCGTAATAACGCATCGTCATCATGATTTTGACGTATGACCTTGGCGAGACCTTGAAATGACCTCTACCCCAAAAACCAACCTTCGCGACTCCGTGGAACGAATGAAACACGTTCCCTTGAAGTAACCGGGATAATAACGCTTCCTTGGCGTGATTTAGACATATGACCTTGGCGTGAGCTTGAAATGACCTCCACCCCAAAAACCAATCTGCGCGACTCCGAGGAGCGAAAGAAACACGTTCCTTTGACGTAACCGGCGTAATAACGCTTCTTTGGCGTGATTTTGACGTATGACCTTGGCGTGGCCTTGAAATGACCTGCACCTCAAAAACAAATCTGGGCGACTACGTGGAGCGAAAGATACACGTTAATTTTACGTAACCGGGGTAATAACGATTTCTTGACGTGATTTTGACGTATTACCTTGTCGTGACCCTGAAATGACCACTACCCCAAAAACCAATCTGGGCGACTCCGTGGAACGAAAGAAACACGTTCCTTTGTCGCAACCGGCGTAATAACGCTTCCTTGTCGTGATTTTGACGTATGACCTTGGCGTGACCTTGAAATGACCTCCGCCAAAAAACCAATCTGTGCGACTCCGTGGAGCGAAAGAAACACGTTCCTTTGACGTAACCGGCGTAATAACGCTTCCTTGGCGTGATTTTGACGTATGAACTTGTCATGACCTTGAAATGACCTTCACCCCAAAAACTAATCTGGGCAACTACGTGGAGCGAAAGAATTAGTTCCTTTGACGTAACCGGGGTAATAACGCTTCCTTGGCGTAATTTTTACGTATGATCTTGGCGTGACCTTGAAATGACCTGCGCCACAAAAACCAATCTGGGCGATTCCGTGGAGCGAAAGAAACACGTTCCTTTGACGTAACCGAGGTAATAACGATTCCTGAACGTGATTTTGACGTATGACCTTGGCGTGACCTTGAAATGACTTCCATCCCAAAAACCAATCTGCGCGACTCCGTGGCGCGTAAGATACACGTTCCTTTGATGTAACCTGTGTAACAATGCTTACTCGACGTGATTTTGACGTGTGATCTTGGCGTGACTTTGAAATGACCTCCGCCACAAAAACCAATCTGGGGGACTCCGTGGAGCGTAAGATACACGTTCCTTTTACGTAACCGGGGTAATAACGCTTTCTTGACGTGATTTTGACGTATTACCTTGGTGTGACCTTGAAATGACCTCAGCCACAAAAACCAATCTAGGCGACTCCGTGGAGCGAAAGATACTCGTTCCTTTGACGTAACCGAGGTAATAACGCTTTCTTGACGTGATTTTGACGTATTACCTTGGTGTGACCTTGAAATGACCTCCGCCACAAAAACCAATCTAGGCGACTCCGTGGAGCGAAAGATACACGTTCCTTTGACGTAACCGGGGTAATAACGCTTCCTTGACGTGATTTTGACGTATGACCTTGGCGTGACCTTGAAATGACCTCCACCCCAAAAACCAATCTGTGCAACTCCATGGAGCGAAAGAAACACGTTCCATTGACGTAACCGGCGTAATAACGCATCGTCATCATGATTTTGACGTATGACCTTGGCGAGACCTTGAAATGACCTCTACCCCAAAAACCAACCTTCGCGACTCCGTGGAACGAATGAAACACGTTCCCTTGAAGTAACCGGGATAATAACGCTTCCTTGGCGTGATTTAGACATATGACCTTGGCGTGAGCTTGAAATGACCTCCACCCCAAAAACCAATCTGCGCGACTCCGAGGAGCGAACGAAACACGTTCCTTTGACGTAACCGGCGTAATAACGCTTCATTGGCGTGATTTTGACGTATGACCTTGGCGTGGCCTTGAAATGACCTGCACCTCAAAAACAAATCTGGGCGACTACGTGGAGCGAAAGATACACGTTAATTTTACGTAACCGGGGTAATAACGATTTCTTGACGTGATTTTGACGTATTACCTTGTCGTGACCCTGAAATGACCACTACCCCAAAAACCAATTTGGGCGATTCGGTGGAGCGAAAGAATCACGTTACTTTTACGTAACCGGGGTAATAACGCTTCCTTGTCGTGATTTTGACGTATGACCTTGGCGTGACCTTGAAATGACCTCCGCCAAAAAACCAATCTGTGCGACTCCGTGGAGCGAAAGAAACACGTTCCTTTGACGTAACCGGCGTAATAACGCTTCCTTGGCGTGATTTTGACGTATGACCTTGTCATGACCTTGAAATGACCTTCACCCCAAAAACTAATCTGGGCAACTACGTGGAGCGAAAGAATTAGTTCCTTTGACGTAACCGGGGTAATAACGCTTCCTTGACGTGATTTTGACGTATTACCTTGGTGTGACCTTGAAATGACCTCAGCCACAAAAACCAATCTAGGCGACTCCGTGGAGCGAAAGATACTCGTTCCTTTGACGTAACCGAGGTAATAACGCTTTCTTGACGTGATTTTGACGTATGACCTTGGTGTGACTTTGAAATGACCTCCGTCCCAAAAGCCAACCTGGGCGACTCGGTGCAGCGAAAGAATCACGTTCCTTTAACCTAACCGGGGTAATAACCTGTTCCTTGACGTGATTTTGACGTATGACCTTGGCGTGAGCTTGAAATGACCTCCGCCAAAAAACCAATCTGGGCGACTGCGTGGAGCGAAAGAAACACGTTCCTTTGACGAAACCGGCGTAATATCGCATCCTCGTCATGATTTTGACGTATGACCATGGCGTGAGCTTGAAATAACCTCCGCCAAAAAACCAATGTGTGCGACTCCGTGGAGCGAAAGAAAAACGTTCCTTTGACGTAACCGACGTAATAACGCTTCCTTGGCGTGATTTTGACGTATGACCTTGTCATGACCTTGAAATGACCTTCACCCCAAAAACTAATCTGGGCGACTACGTGGAGCGAAAGAATCAGTTCCTTTGACGTAACCGGGGTAATAACGCTTCCTTGGCGTGATTTTGACGTATGATCTTGGCGTGACCTTGAAATGACCTGCGCCACAAAAACCAATCTGGACGACTCCGTGGAGCGAAAGAAACACGTTCCTTTGACGTAACCGAGGTAATAACGCTTCCTTGACGTGATTTTGACGTATTTACCTTGGCGTGACCTTGAAATGACCTCCGCCAAAAAACCAATCTGTGCGACTCCGTGGAGCGAAAGATACACGTTCCTTTGACGTAACCGACGTAATAAAGATTCCTTGGCGTGATTTTGACGAATGACATTGTCATGACCTTGAATTAACCTTCACCCCAAAAACTAATCTGTGCGACTACGTGGTGCGAAAGAATCAGTTCCTTTGACGTAACCGGGGTAATAACGCTTCCTTGGCGTGATTTTGACGTATGATCTTGGCGTGACCTTGAAATGACCTGCGCCACAAAAACCAATTTGTGCGACTCCGTGGAGCGAAAGAAACACGTTCCTTTGACGTAACTGGCGTAATAACGCTTCTTAGGCGTGATTTTGACGTATGACCTTGGCGTGACCTTGAAATGGTCTTCACCCCAAAAACTAATCTGGGCGACTACGTGGAGCGAAAGAATCAGTTCCTTTGACGTAACCGGGGTAATAACGCTTCCTTTTCGTGATTTTGACGTATGATCTTGGCGTGACCTTGAAATGACCTTCACCCCAAAAACTAATCTGGGCGACTACGTGGAGCGAAAGAATCAGTTTCTTTGACGTAGCCGGGGTAATAACGCTTCCTTGGCGTGATTTTGACGTATGATCTTGGCGTGACCTTGAACTGACCTCCGACCCAAAATCCAATCTGGGTGACTCGGTGCAGCGAAAGAATCACGTTCCTTTGACCTAACCGGAATAATAACGGTTCCTTGAAGTGATTTTGACGTATGACCTTGGCGTTAGCTTGAAATGACGTACATGCCAAAAACCAATCTGGGCGACTGCGTGGAGCGAAAGAAACACGTTCCTTTGACGTAACCGGGGTAATAACGCTTCCTTGACGTGATTTTGACGTATGAACTTGGTGTGACCTTGAAATGACCTACGCCCCAAAAACCAACCTGGGCGGCTCCATGGAGCGAAAGAAACACGCTCCTTTGACGTAACCGGGGTATTAACGCTTCCTATACGTGATTTTGACGTATGACCTTGGCGTGACCGTGAAATGATTACCATCCCAAAAACCAACCTGGCGACTCCGTGGAGCGTTAGAAACAGGTTCCTTTGACGTAACCGGCGTAATAACGCTTCCTGGACTTGATTTTGATATATTACCTTGGCGTGACCTTGAAATGACTTCTACCCCAAAAACCAATCTGGGAGACTCCGTGGAGCGAAAGAAACACGTTCCTTTGACGTAACCGAGGTAATAACTCTTCCTTGACGTGATTTTGACGTATGACCTTGGCGTGACCTTGAAATGACCTGCGCCACAAAAACCAATTTGTGCGACTCCGTGGAGCGAAAGAAACACGTTCCTTTGACGTAACCGAGGTAATAACTCTTCCTTGACGTGATTTTGACGTATGACCTTGGCGTGACCTTAAAATGACCTCCACCCCAAAAACCAATCTGGACGACTCCGTGGAGCGAAAGAAATACGTTCCTTTGACGTAACCGGCGTAATAACGCTTCTTTGGCGTGATTTTGACGTATGATCTTGGCGCGACCTTGAAATGACCTGCGCCACAAAAACCAATTTGTGCGACTCCGTGGAGCGAAAGAAACAGGTTCCTTTTACGTAACCGGCGTAATAACGCCTCCTTGACGTGATTTTGATATATAACCTTGGCGTGACCTTGAAATGACTTCTACCCCAAAAACCAATCTGGGCGACTCCGTGGAACGAAAGAAACACGTTTCTTTGTCGCAACCGGCGTAATAACGCTTCCTTGGCGTGATTTTGACGTATGATCTTGGCGTGACCTTGAAATGACCTTCACCCCAAAAACTAATCTGGGCGACTACGTGGAGCGAAAGAATCAGTTCCTTTGACGTAACCGGGGTAATAACGCTTCCTTGGCGTGATTTTGACGTATGATCATGGCGTGACCTTGAAATGACCTCCGCGCCAAAATCCAATCTGGGTGACTCGGTGCAGCGAAAGAATCACGTTGCTTTGACCTAACAGGGATAATAACGGTTCCTTGACGTGATTTTGACGTATGACCTTGGCGTGACCTTGAAATGACCTCCGCCAAAAAACCAATCTGGGCGACTGCGTGGAGCGAAAGAAACACGTTCCTTTGACGTAACCGGGGTAATAACGCTTCCTTGGCGTGATTTTGACGTATGATCTTGGCGTGACCTTGAAATAACCTTCACCCCAAAAACTAATCTGGGCGACTACGTGGAGCGAAAGAATCAGTTCCTTTGACGTAACCGGTGTAATAACGCTTCCTTGGCGTGATTTTGACGTTTGATCTTGGCGTGACCTTGAAATGACCTGCGCCACAAAAACCAATTTGTGCGACTCCGTGGAACGAAAGAAACACGTTCCTTTGACGTAACTGGCGTAATAACGCTTCTTAGGCGTGGTTTTGACGTATGACCTTGGCGTGACCTTCAAATGGTCTTCACCCCAAAAACTAATCTGGGCGACTACGTGGAGCGAAAGAATCAGTTCCTTTGACGTAACCGGGGTAATAACGCTTCCTTGGCGTGATTTTGACGTATGATCTTGGCGTGACCTTGAAATGACCTTCACCCCAAAAACCAATCTGTGCGACTCCATTGAGCGAAAGGAACACGTCCCTTTGACGTTACCGGCGTAATATCGCATCCTCGTCATGATGTTGACGTATGACCTTGGCGTGAGCTTGAAATGACCTCCGCCAAAAAACCAATCTGGGCGACTGCGTGGAGCGAAAGAAACACGTTCCTTTGACGAAACCGGCGTAATAACGCTTCCTTTTCGTAATTTTGCCGTATGACTTTGGCATGACCTTGAAATGACCTCCGCCCCAAAAACCAATCTGTGCGAATCCATGGAGAGAAAGAAACACGTTCCTTTGACGTTACCGGCGTAATATCGCATCCTCGTCATGATTTTGACGTATGACCATGGCGTGAGCTTGAAATGACCTCCGCCAAAAAACCAATCTGTGCGACTCCGTGGAGCGAAAGAAACACGTTCCTTTGACGTAACCGAGGTAATAACGCTTCCTTGGCGTGATTTTGACGTATGACATTGTCATGACCTTGAAATGACCTTCACCCCAAAAACTAATCTGGGCGACTACGTGGAGCGAAAGAATCAGTTCCTTTGACGTAACCGGGGTAATAACGCTTCCTTGGCGTGATTTTGACGTATGACCTTGGCGTGACCTTGAAATGACCTGCGCCACAAAAACCAATCTGGACGACTCCGTGGAGCGAAAGAAACACGTTCCTTTGACGTAACCGAGGTAATAACGCTTCCTTGACGTGATTTTGACGTATTTACCTTGGCGTGACCTTGAAATGACCTCCGCCAAAAAACCAATCTGTGCGACTCCGTGGAGCGAAAGATACACGTTCCTTTGACGTAACCGACGTAATAAAGATTCCTTGGCGTGATTTTGACGAATGACCTTGTCATGACCTTGAATTAACCTTCACCCCAAAAACTAATCTGGGCGACTACGTGGAGCGAAAGAATCAGTTCCTTTGACGTAACCGGGGTAATAACGCTTCCTTGGCGTGATTTTGACGTATGATCTTGGCGTGACCTTGAAATGACCTGCGCCACAAAAACCAATTTGTGCGACTCCGTGGAGCGAAAGAAACACGTTCCTTTGACGTAACTGGCGTAATAAAGCTTCTTAGGCGTGATTTTGACGTATGACCTTGGCGTGACCTTGAAATGGTCTTCACCCCAAAAACTAATCTGGGCGACTACGTGGAGCGAAAGAATCAGTTCCTTTGACGTAACCGGGGTAATAACGCTTCCTTGACGTGATTTTGACGTATGAACTTGGTGTGACCTTGAAATGACCTACGCCCCAAAAACCAACCTGGGCGACTCTGTGGAGGTAAAGAAACTCGTTCCTTCGACGTAACCGGGGTAATAACGCTTCCTTGGCGTGATTTTGACGTATGATCATGGCGTGACCTTGAGATGACCTCCGCGCCAAAATCCAATCTGGGTGACTCGGTGCAGCGAAAGAATCACGTTGCTTTGACCTAACAGGGATAATAACGGTTCCTTGACGTGATTTTGACGTATGACCTTGGCGTGACCTTGAACTGACCTCCGCCAAAAAACCAATCTGGGCGACTGCGTGGAGCGAAAGAAACACGTTCCTTTGACGTAACCGGGGTAATAACGCTTCCTTGGCGTGATTTTGACGTATGATCTTGGCGTGACCTTGAAATAACCTTCACTCCAAAAACTAATCGAGGCGACTACGTGGAGCGAAAGAATCAGTTCCTTTGACGTAACCGGGGTAATAACGCTTCCTTGGCGTGATTTTGACGTATGATCTTGGCGTGACCTTGAAATGACCTGCGCCACAAAAACCAATTTGTGCGACTCCGTGGAACGAAAGAAACACGTTCCTTTGACGTAACTGGCGTAATAACGCTTCTTAGGCGTGGTTTTGACGTATGACCTTGGCGTGACCTTCAAATGGTCTAAACCCCAAAAACTAATCTGGGCGACTACGTGGAGCGAAAGAATCAGTTCCTTTGACGTAACCGGGGTAATAACGCTTCCTTGGCGTGATTTTGCGTATGATCTTGGCGTGACCTTGAAATGACCTTCACCCCAAAAACCAATCTGTGCGACTCCATTGAGCGAAAGAAACACGTTCCTTTGACGTTACCGGCGTAATATCGCATCCTCGTCATGATGTTGACGTATGACCTTGGCGTGAGCTTGAAATGACCTCCCCAAAAAACCAATCTGGGCGACTGCGTGGAGCGAAAGAAACACGTTCCTTTGACGAAACCGGCGTAATAACGCTTCCTTTTCGTGATTTTGCCGTATGACTTTGGCATGACCTTGAAATGACCTCCGCCCCAAAAACCAATCTGTGCGAATCCATGGAGAGAAAGAAACACGTTCCTTTGACGTTACCGGCGTAATATCGCATCCTCGTCATGATTTTGACGTATGACCATGGCGTGAGCTTGAAATGACCTCCGCCAAAAAACCAATCTGTGCGACTCCGTGGAGCGAAAGAAACACGTTCCTTTGACGTAACCGAGGTAATAACGCTTCCTTGACGTGATTTTGACGTATGACCTTGGCGTGACCTTGAAATGACCTCCGCCAAAAAACCAATCTGTGCTACTCCGTGGAGCGAAAGAAACACGTTCCTTTGACGTAACCGACGTAATAACGCTTCCTTGGCGTGATTTTGACGTATGACCTTGTCATGACCTTGAAATGACCTTCACCCCAAAAACCAATCTGTGCGACTCCATGGAGCGAAAGAAACACGTTCCTTTGACGTTACCGGCGTAATATCGCATCCTCGTCATGATGTTGACGTATGACCTTGGCGTGAGCTTGAAATGACCTCCGCCAAAAAACCAATCTGGGCGACTGCGTGGAGCGAAAGAAACACGTTCCTTTGACGAAACCGGCGTAATAACGCTTCCTTTTCGTGATTTTGCCGTATGACATTGGCATGACCTTGAAATGACCTCCGCCCCAAAAACCAATCTGTGCGAATCCATGGAGCGAAAGAAACACGTTCCTTTGACGTTAAAGGCGTAATATCGCATCCTCGTCATGATTTTGACGTATGACCATGGCGTGAGCTTGAAATGACCTCCGCCAAAAAACCAATCTGTGCGACTCCGTGGAGCGAAAGAAACACGTTCCTTTGACGTAACCGAGGTAATAACGCTTCCTTGACGTGATTTTGACGTATGACCTTGGCGTGACCTTGAAATGACCTCCGCCAAAAAACCAATCTGTGCGACTCCGTGGAGCGAAAGATACACGTTCCTTTGACGTAACCGACGTAATAAAGATTCCTTGGCGTGATTTTGACGAATGACCTTGTCATGACCTTGAATTAACCTTCACCCCAAAAACTAATCTGGGCGACTACGTGGAGCGAAAGAATCAGTTCCTTTGACGTAACCGGGGTAATAACGCTTCCTTGGCGTGATTTTGACGTATGATCTTGGCGTGACCTTGAAATGACCTGCGCCACAAAAACCAATTTGTGCGACTCCGTGGAGCGAAAGAAACACGTTCCTTTGACGTAACTGGCGTAATAAAGCTTCTTAGGCGTGATTTTGACGTATGACCTTGGCGTGACCTTGAAATGGTCTTCACCCCAAAAACTAATCTGGGCGACTACGTGGAGCGAAAGAATCAGTTCCTTTGACGTAACCGGGGTAATAACGCTTCCTTGACGTGATTTTGACGTATGAACTTGGTGTGACCTTGAAATGACCTACGCCCCAAAAACCAACCTGGGCGACTCTGTGGAGGTAAAGAAACTCGTTCCTTCGACGTAACCGGGGTAATAACGCTTCCTTGGCGTGATTTTGACGTATGATCATGGCGTGACCTTGAGATGACCTCCGCGCCAAAATCCAATCTGGGTGACTCGGTGCAGCGAAAGAATCACGTTGCTTTGACCTAACAGGGATAATAACGGTTCCTTGACGTGGTTTTGACGTATGACCTTGGCGTGACCTTGAACTGACCTCCGCCAAAAAACCAATCTGGGCGACTGCGTGGAGCGAAAGAAACACGTTCCTTTGACGTAACCGGGGTAATAACGCTTCCTTGGCGTGATTTTGACGTATGATCTTGGCGTGACCTTGAAATAACCTTCACTCCAAAAACTAATCTGGGCGACTACGTGGAGCGAAAGAATCAGTTCCTTTGACGTAACCGGGGTAATAACGCTTCCTTGGCGTGATTTTGACGTATGATCTTGGCGTGACCTTGAAATGACCTGCGCCACAAAAACCAATTTGTGCGACTCCGTGGAACGAAAGAAACACGTTCCTTTGACGTAACTGGCGTAATAACGCTTCTTAGGCGTGGTTTTGACGTATGACCTTGGCGTGACCTTCAAATGGTCTAAACCCCAAAAACTAATCTGGGCGACTACGTGGAGCGAAAGAATCAGTTCCTTTGACGTAACCGGGGTAATAACGCTTCCTTGGCGTGATTTTGCGTATGATCTTGGCGTGACCTTGAAATGACCTTCACCCCAAAAACCAATCTGTGCGACTCCATTGAGCGAAAGAAACACGTTCCTTTGACGTTACCGGCGTAATATCGCATCCTCGTCATGATGTTGACGTATGACCTTGGCGTGAGCTTGAAATGACCTCCCCAAAAAACCAATCTGGGCGACTGCGTGGAGCGAAAGAAACACGTTCCTTTGACGAAACCGGCGTAATAACGCTTCCTTTTCGTGATTTTGCCGTATGACTTTGGCATGACCTTGAAATGACCTCCGCCCCAAAAACCAATCTGTGCGAATCCATGGAGAGAAAGAAACACGTTCCTTTGACGTTACCGGCGTAATATCGCATCCTCGTCATGATTTTGACGTATGACCATGGCGTGAGCTTGAAATGACCTCCGCCAAAAAGCAATCTGTGCGACTCCGTGGAGCGAAAGAAACACGTTCCTTTGACGTAACCGAGGTAATAACGCTTCCTTGACGTGATTTTGACGTATGACCTTGGCGTGACCTTGAAATGACCTCCGCCAAAAAACCAATCTGTGCTACTCCGTGGAGCGAAAGAAACACGTTCCTTTGACGTAACCGACGTAATAACGCTTCCTTGGCGTGATTTTGACGTATGACCTTGTCATGACCTTGAAATGACCTTCACCCCAAAAACTAATCTGGGCGACTACGTGGAGCGAAAGAATCAGTTCCTTTGACGTAACCGGGGTAATAACGCTTCCTTGGCGTGATTTTGACGTATGATCTTGGCGTGACCTTGAAATGACCTCCGCCCCAAAATCCAATCTGGGTGACTCGGTGCAGCGAAAGAATCACGTTCCTTTGACCTAACCGGGATAATAACGGTTCTTTGACGTGATTTTGACGTATGAACTTGGCGTGAGCTTGAAATGACCTCCACCCCAAAAACAAATCTGGGCGACTGCGTGGAGCGAAAGAAATACGTTCCTTTGACGAAACCGGCGTAATAACGCTCCCTTTTCGTGATTTTGCCGTATGATCTTGGCGAGACCTTGATATGACCTCTACACCAAAAACCAACCTGCGCGACTCCGTGGAGCGAATGAAACATGATCCCTTGAAGTAACCGGGGTAATAACGCTTCCTTGTCGTGATTTTGACGTATGATCTTGGCGTGACCTTGAAATGACCTTCACCCCAAAAACCAATCTGTGCGACTCCATGGAGCGAAAGAAACACGTTCCTTTGACGTTACCGGCGTAATATCGCATCCTCGTCATGATGTTGACGTATGACCTTGGCGTGAGCTTGAAATGACCTCCGCCAAAAAACCAATCTGGGCGACTGCGTGGAGCGAAAGAAACACGTTCCTTTGACGAAACCGGCGTAATAACGCTTCCTTTTCGTGATTTTGCCGTATGACATTGGCATGACCTTGAAATGACCTCCGCCCCAAAAACCAATCTGTGCGAATCCATGGAGCGAAAGAAACACGTTCCTTTGACGTTAAAGGCGTAATATCGCATCCTCGTCATGATTTTGACGTATGACCATGGCGTGAGCTTGAAATGACCTCCGCCAAAAAACCAATCTGTGCGACTCCGTGGAGCGAAAGAAACACGTTCCTTTGACGTAACCGACGTAATAACGCTTCCTTGGCGTGATTTTGACGTATGACATTGTCATGACCTTGAAATGACCTTCACCCCAAAAACTAATCTGGGCGACTACGTGGAGCGAAAGAATCAGTTCCTTTGACGTAACCGGGGTAACAACGCTTCCTTGGCGTGATTTTGACGTATGATCTTGGCGTGACCTTGAAATGACCTGCGCCACAAAAACCAATCTGGACGACTCCGTGGAGCGAAAGAAACACGTTCCTTTGACGTAACCGAGGTAATAACGCTTCCTTGACGTGATTTTGACGTATTTACCTTGGCGTGACCTTGAAATGACCTCCGCCAAAAAACCAATCTGTGCGACTTCGTGGAGCGAAAGATACACGTTCCTTTGACGTAACCGACGTAATAAAGATTCCTTGGCGTGATTTTGACGAATGACCTTGTCATGACCTTGAATTAACCTTCACCCCAAAAACTAATCTGGGCGACTACGTGGAGCGAAAGAATCAGTTCCTTTGACGTAACCGGGGTAATAACGCTTCCTTGGCGTGATTTTGACGTATGATCTTGGCGTGACCTTGAAATGACCTGCGCCACAAAAAGCAATTTGTGCGACTCCGTGGAGCGAAAGAAACACGTTCCTTTGACGTAACTGGCGTAATAAAGCTTCTTAGGCGTGATTTTGACGTATGACCTTGGCGTGACCTTGAAATGGTCTTCACCCCAAAAACTAATCTGGGCGACTACGTGGAGCGAAAGAATCAGTTCCTTTGACGTAACCGGGGTAATAACGCTTCCTTGACGTGATTTTGACGTATGAACTTGGTGTGACCTTGAAATGACCTACGCCCCAAAAACCAACCTGGGCGACTCTGTGGAGGTAAAGAAACTCGTTCCTTTGACGTAACCGGGGTTATAACGCTTCCTTTTCGTGATTTTGACGTATGACCTTGGAGTGACACTGAAATCACTTCCATCCCAAAAACCAATCTGGCGGCTCCATAGAGCGAAAGAAACAGGCTCCTTTGACGTAACCGGGGTATTAACGCTTCCTATACGTGATTTTGACGTATGACCTTGGCGTGACCGTGAAATGATTTCCATCCCAAAAACCAACCTGGCGACTCCGTGGAGCGTTAGAAACTGGTTCCTTTGACGTAACCGGCGTAATAACGCTTCCTGGACTTGATTTTGATATATTACCTTGGCGTGACCTTGAAATGACTTCTACCCCAAAAACCAATCTGGGCGACACCGTGGAGCGAAAGAAACACGTTCCTTTGACGTAACCGAGGTAATAACTCTTCCTTGACGTGATTTTGACGTATGACCTTGGCGTGACCTTGAAATGACCTGCGCCACAAAAACCAAGTTGTGCGACTCCGTGGAGCGAAAGAAACACGTTCCTTTGACGTAACCGAGGTAATAACTCTTCCTTGACGTGATTTTGACGTATGACCTTGGCGTGACCTTGAAATGACCTGCGCCACAAAAACCAAGTTGTGCGACTCCGTGGAGCGAAAGAAACACGTTCCTTTGACGTAACCGAGGTAATAACTCTTCCTTGACGTGATTTTGACGTATGACCTTGGCGTGACCTTAAAATGACCTCCACCCCAAAAACCAATCTGGACGACTCCGTGGAGCGAAAGAAATACGTTCCTTTGACGTAACCGGCGTAATAACGCTTCTTTGTCGTGATTTTGACGTATGATCTTGGCGCGACCTTGAAATGACCTGCGCCACAAAAACCAATTTGTGCGACTCCGTGGAGCGAAAGAAACACGTTCCTTTGTCGCAACCGGCGTAATAACGCTTCCTTGGCGTGATTCTGACGTATGATCTTGGCGTGACCTTGAAATGACCTTCACCCCAAAAACTAATCTGGGCGACTACGTGGAGCGAAAGAATCAGTTCCTTTGACGTAACCGGGGTAATAACGCTTCCTTGGCGTGATTTTGATGTATGATCATGGCGTGACCTTGAGATGACCTCCGCGCCAAAATCCAATCTGGGTGACTCGGTGCAGCGAAAGAATCACGTTCCTTTGACGTAACTGGCGTAATAACGCTTCTTAGGCGTGGTTTTGACGTATGACCTTGGCGTGACCTTCAAATGGTCTAAACCCCAAAAACTAATCTGGGCGACTACGTGGAGCGAAAGAATCAGTTCCTTTGACGTAACCGGGGTAATAACGCTTCCTTGGCGTGATTTTGCGTATGATCTTGGCGTGACCTTGAAATGACCTTCACCCCAAAAACCAATCTGTGCGACTCCATTGAGCGAAAGAAACACGTTCCTTTGACGTTACCGGCGTAATATCGCATCTTCGTCATGATGTTGACGTATGACCTTGGCGTGAGCTTGAAATGACCTCCCCAAAAAACCAATCTGGGCGACTGCGTGGAGCGAAAGAAACACGTTCCTTTGACGAAACCGGCGTAATAACGCTTCCTTTTCGTGATTTTGCCGTATGACTTTGGCATGACCTTGAAATGACCTCCGCCCCAAAAACCAATCTGTGCGAATCCATGGAGAGAAAGAAACACGTTCCTTTGACGTTACCGGCGTAATATCGCATCCTCGTCATGATTTTGACGTATGACCATGGCGTGAGCTTGAAATGACCTCCGCCAAAAAACCAATCTGTGCGACTCCGTGGAGCGAAAGAAACACGTTCCTTTGACGTAACCGAGGTAATAACGCTTCCTTGACGTGATTTTGACGTATGACCTTGGCGTGACCTTGAAATGACCACCGCCAAAAAACCAATCTGTGCGACTCCGTGGAGCGAAAGATACACGTTCCTTTGACGTAACCGACGTAATAACGATTCCTTGGCGTGATTTTGACGAATGACCTTGTCATGGCCTTGAAATAACCTTCATCCCAAAAACTAAACTGGGCGACTACGTGGAGCGAAAGAATCAGTTCCTTTGACGTAACCGGGGTAATAACGCTTCCTTGGCGTGATTTTGACGTATGACCTTGTCATGATCTTGAAATGACTTTCACCCCAAAAACTAATCTGGGCGACTACGTGGAGCGAAAGAATCAGTTCCTTTTACGTAACCGGGGTAATAACGCGTCCTTGGCGTGATTTTGACGTATGATCTTGGCGTGACCTTGAAATGACCTCCGCCCCAAAATCCAATCTGGGTGACTCGGTGCAGCGAAAGAATCACGTTCCTTTGACCTAACCGGGATAATAACGGTTCCTTGACGTGATTTTGACGTATGACCTTGGTGTGACCTTGAAATGACCTCCGTACCCAAAAACCAACCTGGGCGACTCTGTGGAGCGAAAGTAACTCGTTCCTTTGACGTAACCGGGGTTATAACGCTTCCTTTTCGTGATTTTGACGTATGACCTTGGCGTGACACTGAAATCACTTCCATCACAAAAACCAATCTGTGCGACTCCATGGAGCGAAAGATACACGTTCCTTTGACGTAACCGGGGTAATAACGCTTCTTTGGCGTGATTTTGACGTATGACCTCGGCGTGACCTTGAAATGACTTCCATCCCAAAAACCAATCTGGGCGACACCGTGGAGCGAATGAAACACGTTCCTTTGGCGTTACCGGCGTAATAACGCATCCTCGTCATGATTTTGACGTATGATCTTGGCATGACCTTGAAATGACCTCCGTCCTAAAAACCAACCTGGGCGACTCGGTGCTGCGAAAGTATCACGTTCCTTTAACCTATCCGGGGTAATAACGGTTCCTTGACGTGATTTTGACGTATGACATGGCGTGAGCTTGAAATGACCTCCACCCCAAAAACCAATCTGTGCAACTCCATGGAGCGAAAGAAACACGTTCCTTTGACGTTACCGGCGTAATATCGCATCCTCGTCATGATTTTGACGTATGACCTTGGCGTGAGCTTGAAATGACCTCCGCCAAAAAACCAATCTGGGCGACTGCGTGGAGCGAAAGAAATACGTTCCTTTGACGAAACCGGCGTAATAACGCTCCCTTTTCGTGATTTTGCCGTATGATCTTGGCGAGACCTTGATATGACCTCTACACCAAAAACCAATCCGCGCGACTCCGTGGAGCGAATGAAACATGATCCCTTGAAGTAACCGGGGTAATAACGCTTCCTTGTCGTGATTTTGACGTATGATCTTGGCGTGACCTTGAAATGACCTTCACCCCAAAAACCAATCTGTGCGACTCCATGGAGCGAAAGAAACACGTTCCTTTGACGTTACCGGCGTAATATCGCATCCTCGTCATGATGTTGACGTATGACCTTGGCGTGAGCTTGAAATGACCTCCGCCAAAAAACCAATCTGTGCGACTCCGTGGAGCGAAAGAAACACGTTCCTTTGACGTAACCGACGTAATAACGCTTCCTTGGCGTGATTTTGACGTATGACATTGTCATGACCTTATAATGACCTTCACCCCAAAAACTAATCTGGGCGACTACGTGGAGCGAAAGAATCAGTTCCTTTGACGTAACCGGGGTAATAACGCTTCCTTGGCGTGATTTTGACGTATGATCTTGGCGTGACCTTGAAATGACCTGCGCCACAAAAACCAATCTGGACGACTCCGTGGAGCGAAAGAAACACGTTCCTTTGACGTAACCGAGGTAATAACGCTTCCTTGACGTGATTTTGACGAATGACCTTGGCGTGACCTTGAAATGACCTCCGCCAAAAAACCAATCTGTGCGACTCCGTGGAGCGAAAGAAACACGTTCCTTTGACGTAACCGAGGTAATAACGCTTCCTCGAGATGATTTTGACATATGACCTTGGCGTGGCCTTAAAATGATCTCTACCCCAAAAACTAACCTGGGCGATTCTGTGGAGCGAGAGAAACACGTTCCCTTGACGTAACCGGGGTAATAACGCTTCCTTGGCGCGATTTTGATATATAACCTTGGCGTGACCTTGAAATGACTTCTACACCAAAAACCAACCTGTGCGACTCCCTGTGGCGAAAGAAACACGTTCCTTTGACGTAACCGGTGTAATAACACTTCTTCGAGATGATTTTGATGTATGACCTTGGCACGACCTTGGAATGCCACCACCCCAAAAACCAATCTGGGCGACTCCGTAGAGCGAAAGAAACACGTTCCTTTGACGTAATCGGGGTAATAACTCTTCCTTGACGTGATTTTGATATATAACCTTGGCGTGACCTTGAAATGACTTCTACCACAAAAACCAATCTGGGCGACTCCGTGGAACGAAAGAAACACGTTCCTTTGTCGCAACCGGCGTAATAACGCTTCCTTGGCGTAATTTTGACGTATGACCTTGGCGTGACCTTGAAATGACGTCCATCCCAAAAACCAATCTGGGCGACTGCGTGGAGCGAAAGAAACACGTTCCTTTGACGTAACCGGGGTAATAACGCTTCCTTGGCGTGATTTTGACGTATGATCTTGGCGTGACCTTGAAATGACCTTCACCCCAAAAACTAATCTGGGCGACTACGTGGAGCGAAAGAATCAGTTCTTTTGACGTAACCGGGGTAATAACGCTTCCTTGGCGTGATTTTGACGTATGATCATGGCGTGACCTTGAAATGACCTCCGCCCCAAAATCCAATCTGGGTGACTCGGTGCAGCGAAAGAATCACGTTCCTTTGGCGTAACCGGCGTAATAACGCTTCTTTGGCGTGATTTTGACGTATGACCTTGGCGTGGCCTTGAAATGACCTGCACCTCAAAAACAAATCTGGGCGACTACGTGGAGCGAAAGATACACGTTAATTTTACGTAACCGGAGTAATAACGATTTCTTGACGTGATTTTGACGTATTACCTTGTCGTGACCCTGAAATGACCACTACCCCAAAAACCAATTTGGGCGATTCGGTGGAGCGAAAGAATCACGTTACTTTTACGTAACCGGAGTAATAACGCTTCCTTGTCGTGATTTTGACGTATGACCTTGGCGTGACCTTGAAATGACCTCCGCCAAAAAACCAATCTGTGCGACTCCGTGGAGCGAAAGAAACACGTTCCTTTGACGTAACCGGCGTAATAACGCTTCCTTGGCGTGATTTTGACGTATGACCTTGTCATGACCTTGAAATGACCTTCACCCCAAAAACTAATCTGGGCAACTACGTGGAGCGAAAGAATTAGTTCCTTTGACGTAACCGGGGTAATAACGCTTCCTTGACGTGATTTTGACGTATTACCTTGGTGTGACCTTGAAATGACCTCAGCCACAAAAACCAATCTAGGCGACTCCGTGGAGCGAAAGATACTCGTTCCTTTGACGTAACCGAGGTAATAACGCTTTCTTGACGTGATTTTGACGTATGACCTTGGTGTGACTTTGAAATGACCTCCGTCCCAAAAGCCAACCTGGGCGACTCGGTGCAGCGAAAGAATCACGTTCCTTTAACCTAACCGGGGTAATAACCTGTTCCTTGACGTGATTTTGACGTATGACCTTGGCGTGAGCTTGAAATGACCTCCGCCAAAAAACCAATCTGGGCGACTGCGTGGAGCGAAAGAAACACGTTCCTTTGACGAAACCGGCGTAATAACGCTTCCTTTTCGTGATTTTGCCGTATGACTTTGGCCTGACCTTGAAATGACCTCCGCCCCAAAAACCAATCTGTGCGACTCCATGGAGCGAAAGAAACACGTTCCTTTGACGTTACCGGCGTAATATCGCATCCTCGTCATGATTTTGACGTATGACCATGGCGTGAGCTTGAAATAACCTCCGCCAAAAAACCAATCTGTGCGACTCCGTGGACCGAAAGAAAAACGTTCCTTTGACGTAACCGACGTAATAACGCTTCCTTGGCGTGATTTTGACGTATGACCTTGTCATGACCTTGAAATGACCTTCACCCCAAAAACTAATCTGGGCGACTACGTGGAGCGAAAGAATCAGTTCCTTTGACGTAACCGGGGTAATAACGCTTCCTTGGCGTGATTTTGACGTATGATCTTGGCGTGACCTTGAAATGACCTGCGCCACAAAAACCAATCTGGACAACTCCGTGGAGCGAAAGAAACACGTTCCTTTGACGTTACCGGCGTAATATCGCATCCTCGTCATGATTTTGACGTATGATCTTGACGAGACCTTGATATGACCTCTACACCAACAACCAACCTGCGCGACTCCGTGGAGCGAATGAAACATGATCCCTTGAAGTAACCGGGGTAATAACGCTTACACGACGTGATTTTGACGTGTGATCTTGGCGTGACCTTGAAATGACCTCCGCCACAAAAACCAGTCTGGGGGACTCCGTGGAGCGTAAGATACACGTTCCTTTTACGTAACCGGGGTAATAACGCTTTCTTGACGTGATTTTGACGTATTACCTTGGTGTGACCTTGAAATGACCTCCGCCACAAAAACCAATCTAGGCGACTCCGTGGAGCGAAAGATACACGTTCCTTTGACGTAACCGGGGTAATAACGCTTCCTTGACGTGATTTTGACGTATGACCTTGGCGTGACCTTGAAATGACCTCCACCCCAAAAACCAATCTGTGCAACTCCATGGAGCGAAAGAAACACGTTCCATTGACGTAACCGGCGTAATAACGCATCGTCATCATGATTTTGACGTATGACCTTGGCGAGACCTTGAAATGACCTCTACCCCAAAAACCAACCTTCGCGACTCCGTGGAACGAATGAAACACGTTCCCTTGAAGTAACCGGGATAATAACGCTTCCTTGGCGTGATTTAGACATATGACCTTGGCGTGAGCTTGAAATGACCTCCACCCCAAAAACCAATCTGCGCGACTCCGAGGAGCGAAAGAAACACGTTCCTTTGGCGTAACCGGCGTAATAACGCTTCTTTGGCGTGATTTTGACGTATGACCTTGGCGTGGCCTTGAAATGACCTGCACCTCAAAAACAAATCTGGGCGACTACGTGGAGCGAAAGATACACGTTAATTTTACGTAACCGGGGTAATAACGATTTCTTGACGTGATTTTGACGTATTACCTTGTCGTGACCCTGAAATGACCACTACCCCAAAAACCAATTTGTGCGATTCGGTGGAGCGAAAGAATCACGTTACTTTTACGTAACCGGAGTAATAACGCTTCCTTGTCGTGATTTTGACGTATGACCTTGGCGTGACCTTGAAATGACCTCCGCCAAAAAACCAATCTGTGCGACTCCGTGGAGCGAAAGAAACACGTTCCTTTGACGTAACCGGCGTAATAACGCTTCCTTGGCGTGATTTTGACGTATGACCTTGTCATGACCTTGAAATGACCTTCACCCCAAAAACTAATCTGGGCAACTACGTGGAGCGAAAGAATTAGTTCCTTTGACGTAACCGGGGTAATAACGCTTCCTTGACGTGATTTTGACGTATTACCTTGGTGTGACCTTGAAATGACCTCAGCCACAAAAACCAATCTAGGCGACTCCGTGGAGCGAAAGATACTCGTTCCTTTGACGTAACCGAGGTAATAACGCTTTCTTGACGTGATTTTGACGTATGACCTTGGTGTGACTTTGAAATGACCTCCGTCCCAAAAGCCAACCTGGGCGACTCGGTGCAGCGAAAGAATCACGTTCCTTTAACCTAACCGGGGTAATAACCTGTTCCTTGACGTGATTTTGACGTATGACCTTGGCGTGAGCTTGAAATGACCTCCGCCAAAAAACCAATCTGGGCGACTGCGTGGAGCGAAAGAAACACGTTCCTTTGACGAAACCGGCGTAATAACGCTTCCTTTTCGTGATTTTGCCGTATGACTTTGGCCTGACCTTGAAATGACCTCCGCCCCAAAAACCAATCTGTGCGACTCCATGGAGCGAAAGAAACACGTTCCTTTGACGTTACCGGCGTAATATCGCATCCTCGTCATGATTTTGACGTATGACCATGGCGTGAGCTTGAAATAACCTCCGCCAAAAAACCAATCTGTGCGACTCCGTGGAGCGAAAGAAAAACGTTCCTTTGACGTAACCGACGTAATAACGCTTCCTTGGCGTGATTTTGACGTATGACCTTGTCATGACCTTGAAATGACCTTCACCCCAAAAACTAATCTGGGCGACTACGTGGAGCGAAAGAATCAGTTCCTTTGACGTAACCGGGGTAATAACGCTTCCTTGGCGTGATTTTGACGTATGATCTTGGCGTGACCTTGAAATGACCTGCGCCACAAAAACCAATCTGGACGACTCCGTGGAGCGAAAGAAACACGTTCCTTTGACGTAACCGAGGTAATAACGCTTCCTTGACGTGATTTTGACGTATTTACCTTGGCGTGACCTTGAAATGACCTCCGCCAAAAAACCAATCTGTGCGACTCCGTGGAGCGAAAGATACACGTTCCTTTGGCGTAACCGACGTAATAAAGATTCCTTGGCGTGATTTTGACGAATGACATTGTCATGACCTTGAATTAACCTTCACCCCAAAAACTAATCTGGGCGACTACGTGGTGCGAAAGAATCAGTTCCTTTGACGTAACCGGGGTAATAACGCTTCCTTGGCGTGATTTTGACGTATGATCTTGGCGTGACCTTGAAATGACCTGCGCCACAAAAACCAATTTGTGCGACTCCGTGGAGCGAAAGAAACACGTTCCTTTGACGTAACTGGCGTAATAACGCTTCTTAGGCGTGATTTTGACGTATGACCTTGGCGTGACCTTGAAATGGTCTTCACCCCAAAAACTAATCTGGGCGACTACGTGGAGCGAAAGAATCAGTTCCTTTGACGTAACCGGGGTAATAACGCTTCCTTTTCGTGATTTTGACGTATGATCTTGGCGTGACCTTGAAATGACCTTCACCCCAAAAACTAATCCGGGCGACTACGTGGAGCGAAAGAATCAGTTTCTTTGACGTAACCGGGGTAATAACGCTTCCTTGGCGTGATTTTGACGTATGATCTTGGCGTGACCTTGAACTGACCTCCGACCCAAAATCCAATCTGGGTGACTCGGTGCAGCGAAAGAATCACGTTCCTTTGACCTAACCGGGATAATAACGGTTCCTTGAAGTGATTTTGACGTATGACCTTGGCGTTAGCTTGAAATGACGTACATCCCAAAAACCAATCTGGGCGACTGCGTGGAGCGAAAGAAACACGTTCCTTTGACGTAACCGGGGTAATAACGCTCCCTTGACGTGATTTTGACGTATGAACTTGGTGTGACCTTGAAATGACCTACGCCCCAAAAACCAACCTGGGCGGCTCCATGGAGCGAAAGAAACACGCTCCTTTGACGTAACCGGGGTATTAACGCTTCCTATACGTGATTTTGACGTATGACCTTGGCGTGACCGTGAAATGTTTACCATCCCAAAAACCAACCTGGCGACTCCGTGGAGCGTTAGAAACAGGTTCCTTTGACGTAACCGGCGTAATAACGCTTCCTGGACTTGATTTTGATATATTACCTTGGCGTGACCTTGAAATGACTTCTACCCCAAAAACCAATCTGGGGGACTCCGTGGAGCGAAAGAAACACGTTCCTTTGACGTAACCGAGGTAATAACTCTTCCTTGACGTGATTTTGACGTATGACCTTGGCGTGACCTTGAAATGACCTGCGCCACAAAAACCAATTTGTGCGACTCCGTGGAGCGAAAGAAACACGTTCCTTTGACGTAACCGAGGTAATAACTCTTCCTTGACGTGATTTTGACGTATGACCTTGGCGTGACCTTAAAATGACCTCCACCCTAAAAACCAATCTGGACGACTCCGTGGAGCGAAAGAAATACGTTCCTTTGACGTAACCGGCGTAATAACGCTTCTTTGGCGTGATTTTGACGTATGATCTTGGCGCGACCTTGAAATGACATGCGCCACAAAAACCAATTTGTGCGACTCCGTGGAGCGAAAGAAACAGGTTCCTTTTACGTAACCGGCGTAATAACGCCTCCTTGACGTGATTTTGATACATAACCTTGGCGTGACCTTGAAATGACTTCTACCCCAAAAACCAATCTGGGCGACTCCGTGGAACGAAAGAAACACGTTTCTTTGTCGCAACCGGCGTAATAACGCTTCCTTGGCGTGATTTTGACGTATGATCTTGGCGTGACCTTGAAATGACCTTCACCCCAAAAACTAATCTGGGCGACTACGTGGAGCGAAAGAATCAGTTCCTTTGACGTAACCGGGGTAATAACGCTTCCTTGGCGTGATTTTGACGTATGACCATGGCGTGAGCTTGAAATGACCTCCGCCAAAAAACCAATCTGTGCGACTCCGTGGAGCGAAAGAAACACGTTCCTTTGACGTAACCGAGGTAATAACGCTTCCTTGACGTGATTTTGACGTATGACCTTGGCGTGACCTTGAAATGACCTCCGCCAAAAAACCAATCTGTGCGACTCCGTGGAGCGAAAGATACACGTTCCTTTGACGTAACCGACGTAATAACGATTCCTTGGCGTGATTTTGACGAATGACCTTGTCATGACCTTGAAATAACCTTCACCCCAAAAACTAAACTGGGCTACTACGTGGAGCGAAAGAATCAGTTCCTTTGACGTAACCGGGGTAATAACGCTTCCTTGGCGTGATTTTGACGTATGATCTTGGCGTGAACTTGAACTGACATCCGCCCCAAAATCCAATCTGGGTGACTCGGTGCAGCGAAAGAATCACGTTCCTTTGACCTAACCGGGATAATAACGGTTCCTTGACGTGATTTTGACGTATGACCTTGTCGTTAGCTTGAAATGACCTCCGCCACAAAAACCAATCTAGGCGACTCCGTGGAGCGAAAGATACACGTTCCTTTGACGTAACCGGGGTAATAACGCTTCCTTGACGTGATTTTGACGTATTACCTTGGCGTGACCCTGAAATGACCTCCGCCACAAAAACCAATCTGGGCGACTCCATGGAGCGGAAGAAACACGTTCCTTTGACGTTACCGGCGTAATATCGCATCCTCGTCATGATTTTGACGTATGATCTTGGCGAGACCTTGATATGACCTCTACACCAAAAACCAACCTGCGCGACTCCGTGGAGCGAATGAAACATGATCCCTTGAAGTAACCGGGGTAATAACGCTTCCTTGTCGTGATATTGACGTATGACCTTGGCGTGACCTTGAAATGACCTCCGCCAAAGAACCAATCTGTGCTACTCCGTGGAGCGAAAGAAACACGTTCCTTTGACGTAACCGACGTAATAACGCTTCCTTGGCGTGATTTTGACGTATGACCTTGTCATGACCTTGAAATGACCTTCACCCCAAAAACTAATCTGGGCGACTACGTGGAGCGAAAGAATCAGTTCCTTTGACGTAACCGGGGTAATAACGCTTCCTTGGCGTGATTTTGACGTATGATCTTGGCGTGAGCTTGAAATGACCTCCACCCCAAAAACCAATCTGGGCGACTCCGTGGAGCGAAAGAAACACGTTCCTTTGACGAAACCGGCGTAATAACGCTTCCTTTTCGTGATTTTGCCGTATGACCTTGGCATGACCTTGAAATGACCTCCGCCCCAAAAACCAATCTGTGCGACTCCGTGGAGCGAAAGATACTCGTTCCTTTGACGTAACCGGGGTAATAACGCTTCCATGACGTGATTTTGACGTATGACCTTGGTGTGACCTTGAAATGACCTCCGTACCCAAAAACCAACCTGGGCGACTCTGTGGAGCGAAAGAAACTCGTTCCTTTGACGTAACCGGGGTTATAACGCTTCCTTTTCGTGATTTTGACGTATGACCTTGGCGTGACACTGAAATCACTTCCATCACAAAAAACCAATCTGTGCGACTCCATGGAGCGAAAGATACACGTTCCTTTGACGTAACCGGGGTAATAACGCTTCTCTGGCGTGATTTTGACGTATGACCTCGGCGTGACCTTGAAATGACTTCCATCCCAAAAACCAATCTGGGCGACACCGTGGAGCGAAAGAAACACGTTCCTTTGGCGTTACCGGCGTAATAACGCATCCTCGTCATGATTTTGACGTATGATCTTGGCATGACCTTGAAATGACCTCCGTACTAAAAACCAACCTGGGCGACTCGGTGCTGCGAAAGTATCACGTTCCTTTAACTTATCCGGGGTAATAACGGTTCCTTGACGTGATTTTGACGAATGACATGGCGTGAGCTTGAAATGACCTCCACCCCAAAAACCAATCTGTGCAACTCCATGGAGCGAAAGAAACACGTTCCTTTGACGTTACCGGCGTAATATCGCATCCTCGTCATGATTTTGACGTATGACCTTGGCGTGAGCTTGAAATGACCTCCGCCAAAAAACCAATCTGGGCGACTGAGTGGAGCGAAAGAAATACGTTCCTTTGACGAAACCGGCGTAATAACGCTCCCTTTTCGTGATTTTGCCGTATGATCTTGGCGAGACCTTGATATGACCTCTACACCAAAAACCAACCTGCGCGACTCCGTGGAGCGAATGAAACATGATCCCTTGAAGTAACCGGGGTAATAACGCTTCCTTGTCGTGATTTTGACGTATGATCTTGGCGTGACCTTGAAATGACCTTCACCCCAAAAACCAATCTGTGCGACTCCATGGAGCGAAAGAAACACGTTCCTTTGACGTTACCGGCGTAATATCGCATCCTCGTCATGATGTTGACGTATGACCTTGGCGTGAGCTTGAAATGACCTCCGCCAAAAAACCAATCTGGGCGACTGCGTGGAGCGAAAGAAACACGTTCCTTTGACGAAACCGGCGTAATAACGCTTCCTTTTCGTGATTTTGCCGTATGACTTTGGCATGACCTTGAAATGACCTCCGCCCCAAAAACCAATCTGTGCGAATCCATGGAGCGAAAGAAACACGTTCCTTTGACGTTAAAGGCGTAATATCGCATCCTCGTCATGATTTTTACGTATGACCATGGCGTGAGCTTGAAATGACCTCCGCCAAAAAACCAATCTGTGCGACTCCGTGGAGCGAAAGAAACACGTTCCTTTGACGTAACCGACGTAATAACGCTTCCTTGGCGTGATTTTGACGTATGACATTGTCATGACCTTGAAATGACCTTCACCCCAAAAACTAATCTGGGCGACTACGTGGAGCGAAAGAATCAGTTCCTTTGACGTAACCGGGGTAATAACGCTTCCTTGGCGTGATTTTGACGTATGATCTTGGCGTGACCTTGAAATGACCTGCGCCACAAAAACCAATCTGGACGACTCCGTGGAGCGAAAGAAACACGTTCCTTTGACGTAACCGAGGTAATAACGCTTCCTTGACGTGATTTTGACGTTTGACCTTGGCGTGACCTTGAAATGACCTCCGCCAAAAAACCAATCTGTGCGACTCCGTGGAGCGAAAGAAACACGTTCCTTTGACGTAACCGAGGTAATAACGCTTCCTCGAGATGATTTTGACATATGACCTTGGCGTGGCCTTAAAATGATCTCTACCCCAAAAACTAACCTGGGCGACTCTGTGGAGCGAGAGAAACACGTTCCCTTGACGTAACCGGGGTAATAACGCTTCCTTGGCGCGATTTTGATATATATCCTTGGCGTGACCTTGAAATGACTTCTACACCATAAACCAACCTGTGCGACTCCGTGTGGCGAAAGAAACACGTTCCTTTGACGTAACCGGTGTAATAACACTTCTTCGAGATGATTTTGATGTATGACCTTGGCACGACCTTGGAACGCCACCACCCCAAAAACCAATCTGGGCGACTCCGTAGAGCGAAAGAAACACGTTCCTTTGACGTAATCGGGGTAATAACGCCACCGTTTCGTGATTTTGACATAAGACCTTGGCGTGATCTTGAAATGACCTCCACCCCAAAAACCAATCTGGGCGACTCCGTGGAGCGAAAGAAACACGTTCCTTTGACGTAACCGGCGTAATAACGCTTCCTTGGCGTGATTTTGATATGTGACCGTGGCGTGACCTTGAAATGACCTCTACACCAAAAACCAACCTGGGCGACACTGCGGAGCGAAAGAAACACGTTCCTTTCACGTTACCGGGGTAATAACGCTTCCTTGACGTGATTTTGCCGTATGACCTTGGCATGACCTTGAAATGATCTCCGCCCCAAAAACCAATCTGTGCGACTTCATGGAGCGGAAGAACATGATTTAGCTTCAAATTCATTCGAAACACATGCTTTAGCTTAATATTCATGCGAAGCGAATGGTTCAGCTTCAAATACTTGTGATATACATGTTTTAGATTCAAATTCATTCGAAACACATGGTCTAGCTTAATATTCATGAGAAACATATGGTTCAGCTTCAAATACTTGTGATATACATGATTTAGCTTCAACTGCAAGTGAAACAAAAGTGTTAGCTTCGAATTCAAGCGAAACACATGATTCAGCTTCAAATCAATGCGAAGTAGAAGGCTTAGCTTCAAATCCGTGCGATCAAAAACTTCTGCTTCGAATACTTGCGATATACATGATTTAGCTTCAACTGAATGCTATCGAAACGAGATAGCTTCAAATCCAAGCCAAAGACATGATTTAGCTTCATATCAATGGGAAGTAGAAGGCTTACCTTCAAATCCATGCGAAATACATGATTTGGATTCAAATCAATGCGAAATAGGAGGCTTAGCTTCAAATCCATGCGAAACAAATGGTTCAGCTTCAAATACTTGCGATATACATGATATAGCTTCAACTACATGCGAAACAACGAGTTAGCTTCACGTTCATGCGAAACACACGATTTAGCTTCGAATCAATGCGAAGTTGAAGGCTTAGCTTCAAATCCATGCCAAATAAATGAGTTACCTTCAAATACTTACGATAAAAATGAAATAGAGTCAAGTGCATGTCAAACAAACGTGATAGCTTCTAATCCAAGTGGAACACATGACTCAGTTTCAGATCAATGCGAAGTAGAAGGCTTATCTTAAAATCCAAGTGAAACGAATGATTTAGCTTCAAATACTTTTGTTGTACACGATATAGTTTCAACTGCATGCGAAACGGACGAGTTAGCTTCAAATCCATGCGGAAAACATGATTTTGCTTCAAATCAATATGAAGTAGAAAGCTTAGCTTCAAATCCTTGCGACACAAATCATTTATCTCCAAATCAATGCGATGTAGAAGGTTTAGCTTCAATTCCGTGCGAAACAAATGGTTCAGCTTCAAATACTTGTGATATACATGATTTAGCTTCAACTGCATGCGAAACAAACGAGTTAGGTTCAAATCCATCCGAAACACATGATTTAGCTTCACATCAATGCGAAGTAGAAGGCTTATCATCGAATCAATGCGAAACAAATGGTTCAGCTTCAAATACTTGTGATATACATGATATAGCTTCAACTGCATGCGAAATAAACGAGTTAGCTTCAAATCCATGCGAAACACATGATTTAGCTTCAAATCAATGCGAAGTAGAAGGCTTATCTTCGAATCCATGCTAAACAAATGGTTTAGATTCAAATACTTGTGATATACATGGTTTAGCTTCAAATGCATGCAAAACACATGATTTAGTGTCAAATCAATGCGAAGTAGAAAGTTTAGACTCCAATTCATAAGAAACAAATGATATAGCATCAAATACTTGCGATATAAATGATTTAGATTCAACTGGAAGCCAAACACACGAGTTAGATTCAAATCCATGCGAAAAACGCGATTTAGCTTCAGTTCAATGCGATGAAGAATGTTTATCTTCAAATCCATGCGAAACAAATGATTTAGATTCACATAATTGCGATATAAATGATTTAGCTTCAATTGAATGCGAAACAAACGAGTTAGCTTCTAATTCATGCGAAACACATTATTTAGCTTCAAATCAATGCGGAATAGAAGGTTTAGCTTCAAATCCATGCGAATCAAATGATATAGCTCCAAATATTTGCGATATAAATGATATAGCTTCAACAGCATTCGAAACAAAGGAGTTAGCTTCAAATCAACGCGAAACACGTGATTTAGCTTCATATCAATGCGGACTAGAAGGTTTAGCTTCAAATCCATGCGGGACAAATGATTTAGCTTCAAATACTTGCGATATAAATGATATACCTTCAAATGCATGCGAAACAGACGAGTTAGCTTCACATTCATTCGAAACACATTATTTAGCTTCAAATCAATGCAGAGTAGAAGGTTTAGGTTCAAATGCATGCGAAACACATGATTTAGCTTCAAATCAAAGCGAAGTAGAAGGTTTAGCCTCCAATTCATAAGAAACAAATGATATAGCATCAAATACTTGCGATATAAATGATTTAGATTCAACTGGATGCCAAACATACGAGTTAGATTCAAATCCATGCGAAAAACGCGATTTAGCTTCAGATCAATGCGATGAAGAAGGTTTATCTTCAAATCCATGCGAAACAAATGATTTAGCTTGAAATACTAGCGATATAAATGATTTATCTTCAACTGGAAACGAAACAAGCGAGTTAGATTCTTATCAATGCGGAACAAATGATTTAGATCCAAATACTTGCGATATAAATGATATAGCTTCAACAGCATGCGAAACATAGGAGTTAGCTTCAAATCCAGGCGAAACACGTGATTTAGCTACAAATCAATGCGTAGTAGAAGGTTTAGCTTCAAATCCATAAGAAACACATGATTTAGCATCAAATACTTGCGATATAAATGATTTAGCTTCAACTGCATGCGAAACTAACGAGTAAGCTTCAAATCCGTTCGTAACACAAGACTAATCTTCAAATCAATGCAGAGTAGAAGGTTTAGGTTCAAATGCATGCGAAACACATGATTTAGCTTCAAATCAATGCGAAGTAGAAGGTTTAGCCTCTAATTCATAAGAAACAAATGATATAACATCAAATACTTGCGATATAAAAGATTTATATTCATCTGTATGCAAAACAAACGAGTTAGCTTCAAATCCATGCGAAACAAACGATTTAGCATCAAATACTTGCGATATAAATGATTTAGCTTCAACAGCATGCGAAACAAACGAGTTAGCTTCACATTCATTCGTTAGCTTCAAATCCAAGTGAAACAAATGATTTAGCTTCAAATCAATGCGAAGTAGGAGGCTAAGCTTCAAATCCATTTGAAACGAATTATTTTGCTTCAAACACTTGCCAATATATGCGATATAGATTCAAATGCAGGCGAAACTAACGAGTTATCTTCAAATCCATGCGAAACACATTATTTAGCTTCAAATCATTGCGAAATAGAAGTATTAGCTGCAAATCCATGCGTAACACATGATTTAGCTTCAAATCAATGCAAAGTGGAAGGCTTATCTTCGAATCCATGCGAAACAAATGCTTTAGCTTCAAATACTTGTGATATACATAATTTAACTTGAACTGCATGCGAAACACACGAATTAGCTTCAAATCAATGCGAAGTAGATGGTTTATCTTCAAATCCATGCGAAACAAATGATTTAGCTTCAAATACATGCGATATAAATGATTTAGCTTCAACTGGAAGCGATTCAAACGAGCTGGCTTCACATACATGCGGAACACATGATTTAGCTTCAAATCAATGCGTGGAAGACGGTATTGCTTCAAATCTATGCGAAACATATGATTTAGCTTACAATACTTGCTATATAAATGAAATAGCATCAAAAGCATGCGAAACAAACGAGTTAGCTTAAAATCCGCGCGAAACACATGATTTATCTTCAAATCAATGCGAAGTTGAAGGTTTAGCTTCAAATCCATGCGAAACAAATGATTTAGCATCAAGTACTTGCGACATAAATGATTTAGCTACAACTGGATGCGAAACAAGAGAGTTAGATTCAAATCCATGCGAAACAAATGATTTAGCTTCACATACTTGCGATATAATTGATTTAGCTTCAACTGAATGCGAAACAAACGAGTTAGCTTCAAAACAATGCGAAACACATGATTTAGCTTCAAATTCATGCGAAACACATGATTTAGCTTAATATTCATGCGAAACGAATGTTTCAGCTTGAAATACTTGTGATATGCATGATTTAGCTTCAACTGCATGAGAAACAAATGTGTTAGCTTCATATTCAAGCGAAACACATAATTCAGCTTCCAATCACTGCGAAGTAGGTGCGCTTAGTTTCAAATCCATGCGAAACGAATAGTTTAGCTTCAAAAACTTGTTATATACATTACATAGCTTCAACTGCATGCGAAACAAACAAGTTAGCTTCATATCCTAGCGAAACACATGATTTAAATAAAAAACAATGCGAAGTAGAAGGCATAGCTTCAAATCCATGCGAAACGAATGATTTCGCATCAAATACTTGCGAATATAAGTGATATAGCTTCAATGGCATGCGAAACAAACGATTTACCTTCAAATCCATGCGAAACACATGATTTAGCTTCAAATTCATGCGAAACACATGGTTTAGCTTAACACGTTATGCGCCACGCCGAATTTTTGCGCCTTTCCGTTCAAGCCACAGTAAGCCGTCAGGCGCGCCCTGCCGGGCAGCGCGCCGCTAGGCGAGCCAGAGTATAAACAGATAACGTGTAACGTAACCCGGGTTGAGGGCCGGAGCTTGTCTTCGTATGTTTATCTTTCCACTTGCAGATAAACTATACTCGAGAGCCTGTCATTTTCTGATCGTAATAAATACTATGTATATACTTTGTTTATATCCTTGTAGTCCCTTCTCCTTGGTAGAAGATAAAAAACTGAAAAGCGAGGCCTAATTACGCTCGAACGCGTAAGAAATCCTCAGTTGCATACATATCGTAGCCCAGTTTCGTTCAGTTTCCAAGTTTTCTCGTACTTCTTCTTGACTAGAAATTCAAAATTTTGTTGACCCAAAAATCAGGATGTCATCAAGTGATACGTCAAGTGAACAAATTTTAGTGCCTACAATTCGTCATCGTCGTGTATTGCGCTCGTCGAGCGATGAAAGTTCATCAGAGAATGCGCATGTGGATACTAATCCAACGGGTAATCAAGAATGGTTCGATCCTCGAGGAAATCAACCTATTATAAAAGCTTTTACAAGCGAATGTGGGGTTGACATATCTAATATCACATTACAAAATTGTCGGAATGTGAAAGACTTTTACGCTTTACTGGTCACGGAAGAAATGCTTCAGGAAATAAGCGATCAAACAAATATATATGCAGTGCAAAAGCAATCAATGAATGCTTCGAGGCGTATAAATAAATGGGGCCCTACAAATAAAAATGAAATCGAGCGCTTATTTGGGCTCATCATATGGATGGGATTGGTAAAATATCCAGCGTTATATTTATACTGGTCCAGGGATCCGCAATATTATCATCCCTTCCCACACAAAGTAATGAGCAGGAACCGATTTGAAATTCTTTTGAGGATGCTTCACTTTTGCAACAATGAAACAGCAGATGTCACCAACCGATTATACAAGATCCAGCCGATTATCGACGAATTGAATAGAAATTTTAAAAAATATTACCATCCGACGGAAGTTATTTGTATTGACGAATCGGTGATTCCATTTCGTGGACGAATTATATTCCGACAATACTTGAAGCAGAAGAAACATAAGTATGGAATCAAAATTTTCAAACTCAGCTGTGGTCTCGGCTACACAAATAATTTCAGTGTTTACAGTGGCAAAACTTTCGACAAAGTGAACACGACGTCAACCAATGTAGTTATGAATTTGTGCGAAGGTATACTTCATAAAGGACATACCCTCTGTACCGACAATTGGTACACCAGTGTAAACTTGGCCAAGGAACTGATAGGGAAAGATACTCACTTGATTGGGACACTAAGGAGTAACCGCAAGGATACCCCAAAAGAAGTGGTATTCAAGAAGCTAAAACGGGGGGAATGTGTCGCTAAAGAGAGTAAAGAAGGGATCACAGTTTTGAAGTGGAAAGAGAAGCGTGACGTTCTGTTACTTTCGACCAAACATACACTCCAAATGGAGACCGTTCGAACAAAATCAAAAATTGTTAGTAAACCCACAATAGTTATAGACTATAATGCGGGGAAAAAATCGATTGACCTGTCAGATCAACTTGCTGCATACAGTAATCCATTACGAAAATCGGTGAAATGGTATCGAAAATTAGGTTTTGAATTGTTATTGAACACTGCTGTTGTAAATTCCTTCTTTATATACCAAGAAACAACAGGCCAGAAAATGTCTATAACAATGTACCGCAAAAAATTAGTTGACGGACTTATGCAGGAGAACGAGGAACAAGTGGACACCCGTGTAAATCCTCGGCATCACTTGGAAAAAAAAGAAGGCAGTGCGCACAAATCTAGAAGATACTACACCGAATGCTATAATCAGAATACACGAATGTTAGGACCAAAGACAGCTAAAAATGTAACGCAAAAAGTAACAACCTTTTGTAACCAATGTACAAACAAACCTCACCTTTGCATATCTTGTTTTAATAAATTACATTAATGTTTTTAAGTATTCTATTCTATTCCTTGAAGCATTGACCAAACAAAAACCGATATCGCATAATTTAAATGTTCAGCCTCACAAATACGCAAGGACCGACACACGCGCCGCGATAGAAGAACGAAAAATCTGTCGCCGTGGCCTGAACGAAAAGTCTATCGCCGGTCCCTAGGGACCGGCGTGGTGCTTAACGTGTTAATATTCATGCGAAACAGATGGCTTAGATTCAGATACTCGTGATAAACATGATTTAGATACAGCTGCATGCGAAACAAACGAATTAGCGTCACACCCAAGGGAAACACATGATTTAACTACAAATTAATGCGAAGTAGAAGCCTTAGCTTCAAATCATTGCGAAACACATGATTTAACTACAAATTAATGCTAAGTAGAAGGCTTAGCTTAAAATCCAAGCGAAACACATGATTTAACTTGAAATCAATGCGAAGTAGGAGGCTTAGCTTCAAACCAATGCGAAACAAATGGTTTAGTTTCAAATAATTGTGATATACATGATATAGCTTCAACTGCATGCGAAACAAACGAGTTAGCTTTCAATGCAAGCGAAACACATGATT
The DNA here is from genome assembly GCF_051020955.1 of Megalopta genalis. NCBI lineage: Eukaryota > Metazoa > Arthropoda > Insecta > Hymenoptera > Halictidae > Megalopta > Megalopta genalis. The sequence goes on along the minus strand of NC_135026.1, from coordinate 73,802 downwards.
AAGCTTCAAATCAATGCGAAATTGAAGGCGTAGCTTCAAATCCATGCGAAGCGAATGATTAAGTTTCAAATACATGCGAATATAAGTGATGTAGCTTCATATGCAGGCGAAACAAACAAATTAGCTTCAAATCCATGCGAATCAGATGATTTAGCATCAAATCAATGCGAAGTAGAAGCGAAACAAATTGTTTAGCTTCAAGTACTTGTGATATACATGATTTAGCTTCAACTGCATGCGAAACAAACGAGTTAGCTTCAAATCCAAGCGATACACATGATTTAGCTTCAAATTCATGCGAAACAGATGGATTAGCTTACTGTTCACGCGAAACAGATGGATTAGATTCAGATACCCGTGATAAACATGATTTAGCTTCAACTGCAGGCGAAACAAACGAGTTAGCTTCAAATCCCAGCGAAACACATGATTTAGCTTCAAATTCATGCGAAACAGATGCTTTAGCTTAATATTCACGCGAAACAGATGGTTTAGATTCAGATACTTGTGATAAACATGATTTAGCTTCAACTGCAGGCGAAACAAACGAGTTAGCTTCAAATCCCAGCGAAACACATGATTTAGCTTCAAATTCATGCGAAACAGATGGTTTAGCTTAATATTCATGCGAAACAGATGGTTTAGATTCAGATACTTGTGATAAACATGATTTAGCTTCAACTGCATGTGAAACAATCGATTTAGCTTCAAATCCCAGCGAAACACATGATTTAGCTTCAAATTCATGCGAAGTTGAAGACTTAGCTTCAAACACCATGCGAAACGCCTGGATTAGCTTCAAATACATGTTTTATACATAGTTTAGCATCAACTGCATGCGAAACAAACGAGTTATCTTCAAATCCATGCGAAACGGATGATTTAGCTTCAAATCAATGCGGCGATGAAGGTTTAGCTTCAAATCCATGCGAAACAAATGATTTAGCTTCAAATACTTGCGATATAGAAGATTTAGCTGCAGCTGGAAGCGAAACGAGCGAGTTAGCTTCAAACCCATGCGAAACGGATCATTTATCTTCAAATCCATGCGAAACAAATGATTTAGATTCACACAATTGCGATATAAATGATTTAGCTTTAATTGAATGCGAAACAAACGAGTTAGCTTCTAATTCATGCGAAACACATTATTTAGCTTCAAATCAATGCGGAATAGAAGGTTTAGCTTCAAATCCATGCGAATCAAATGATATAGCTCCAAATATTTGCGATATAAATGATATAGCTTCAACAGCATTCGAAACAAAGGAGTTAGCTTCAAATCAACGCGAAACACGTGATTTAGCTTCATATCAATGCGGACTAGAAGGTTTAGCTTCAAATCCATGCGGGACAAATGATTTAGCTTCAAATACTTGCGATATAAATGATATACCTTCAAATGCATGCGAAACAGACGAGTTAGCTTCACATTCATTCGAAACACATTATTTAGCTTCAAATCAATGCAGAGTAGAAGGTTTAGGTTCAAATGCATGCGAAACACATGATTTAGCTTCAAATCAATGCGAAGTAGAAGGTTTAGCCTCCAATTCATAAGAAACAAATGATATAGCATCAAATACTTGCGATATAAATGATTTAGATTCAACTGGATGCCAAACATACGAGTTAGATTCAAATCCATGCGAAAAACGCGATTTAGCTTCAGATCAATGCGATGAAGAAGGTTTATCTTCAAATCCATGCGAAACAAATGATTCAGCTTGAAATACTAGCGATATAAATGATTTATTTTCAACTGGAAACGAAACAAGCGAGTTAGATTCTTATCAATGCGGAACAAATGATTTAGATCCAAATACTTGCGATATAAATGATATAGCTTCAACTGCATGCGAAACAAACGAGTTAACTTCAAATCCATGCGAAACACATGACTCAGCTTCAAATCAATGCGGAGTAGAAGGTTTAGCTTCAAATGCATGCGGAACATATGATTTAGCTTCAAATATTTGCGATATAAATGATACAGCTTCAAATGCTTGCGAAACAAACGAGCTAGCTTCACATCCATTCGTAACACATGATTTAGCTTCAAATCAATGCGATGTAGAAGGTTTAGCTTCAAGTCCATTGGAACAAATGATTTAGCTTCAACTGAATGCGAAACAAACGAGTTAGCTTCAAATCCATGCGAAACGGATGATTTAGCTTCAAATCAATGCGGCGATGAAGGTTTAGCTTCAAATCCATGCGAAACAAATGATTTAGCTTCAAATACTTGCGATATAGAAGATTTAGCTGCAGCTGGAAGCGAAACGAGCGAGTTAGCTTCAAACCCATGCGAAACACATGATTTATCTTCAAATCAATGTGAACTATAAGCTGTAGCTTAAAATCCATGCGAAACAAATGATTTAGCTTCAAATACTTGCGATATAAATGGTATTGCTTCACATGCATGCAAAACAAACGAGTTACCTTCACATTCATGCAAAATACATGATTTAGCTGCAACTGAAAGCGAAACAAACGAGTTAGCTTCAAATCCATGCGAAACGGATCATTTATCTTCAAATCCATGCGAAACAAATGATTTAGATTCACACAATTGCGATATAAATGATTTAGCTTCAATTGAATGCGAAACAAACGAGTTAGCTTCTAATTCATGCGAAACACATTATTTAGCTTCAAATCAATGCGGAATAGAAGGTTTAGCTTCAAATCCATGCGAATCAAATGATATAGCTCCAAATATTTGCGATATCAATGATATAGCTTCAACAGCATTCGAAACAAAGGAGTTAGCTTCAAATCAACGCGAAACACGTGATTTAACTTCATATCAATGCGGACTAGAAGGTTTAGCTTCAAATCCATGCGGGACAAATGATTTAGCTTCAAATACTTGCGATATAAATGATATACCTTCAAATGCATGCGAAACAGACGAGTTAGCTTCACATTCATTCGAAACACATTATTTAGCTTCAAATCAATGCAGAGTAGAAGGTTTAGGTTCAAATGCATGCGAAACACATGATTTAGCTTCAAATCAATGCGAAGTAGAAGGTTTAGCCTCCAATTCATAAGAAACAAATGATATAGCATCAAATACTTGCGATATAAATGATTTAGATTCAACTGGATGCCAAACATACGAGTTAGATTCAAATCCATGCGAAAAACGCGATTTAGCTTCAGATCAATGCGATGAAGAAGGTTTATCTTCAAATCCATGCGAAACAAATGATTCAGCTTGAAATACTAGCGATATAAATGATTTATCTTCAACTGGAAACGAAACAAGCGAGTTAGATTCTTATCAATGCGGAACAAATGATTTAGATCCAAATACTTGCGATATAAATGATATAGCTTCAACAGCATGCGAAACAAAGGAGTTAGCTTCAAATCCAGGCGAAACACGTGATTTAGCTACAAATCAATGCGTAGTAGAAGGTTTAGCTTCAAATCCATAAGAAACAAATGATTTAGCATCAAATACTTGCGATATAAATGATTTAGCTTCAACTGCATGCGAAACTAACGAGTAAGCTTCAAATCCGTTCGTAACACAAGACTAATCTTCAAATCAATGCAGAGTAGAAGGTTTAGGTTCAAATGCATGCGAAACACATGATTTAGCTTCAAATCAATGCGAAGTAGAAGGTTTAGCCTCCAATTCATAAGAAACAAATGATATAACATCAAATACTTGCGATATAAAAGAGTTATATTCATCTGTATGCAAAACAAACGAGTTAGCTTCAAATCCATGCGAAACAAACGATTTAGCATCAAATACTTGCGATATAAATGATTTAGCTTCAACAGCATGCGAAACAAACGAGTTAGCTTCACATTCATTCGACACACATGATTTAGCTTCAAATCAATGCAAGGTAGAAGGTTTAGCTTCAAATCCATGCGAAACAAATGATTTAGATTCAAATACTTGCGATATAAATGATTTAGCTTCTAATACTTGTGATATACATGATTTAGCTTCAACTGCATGCGAAACAAACGAGTTAGCTTCAAATCCAAGTGAAACAAATGATTTAGCTTCAAATCAATGCGAAGTAGGAGGCTAAGCTTCAAATCCATTTGAAACGAATTATTTAGCTTCAAACACTTGCCAATATATGCGATATAGATTCAAATGCATGCGAAACTAACGAGTTATCTTCAAATCCATGCGAAACACATTATTTAGCTTCAAATCATTGCGAAATAGAAGTATTAGCTGCAAATCCATGCGTAACACATGATTTAGCTTCAAATAAATGCAAAGTGGAAGGCTTATCTTCGAATCCATGCGAAACAAATGCTTTAGCTTCAAATACTTGTGATATACATAATTTAACTTGAACTGCATGCGAAACACACGAATTAGCTTCAAATCAATGCGAAGTAGATGGTTTATCTTCAAATCCATGCGAAACAAATGATTTAGCTTCAAATACATGCGATATAAATGATTTAGCTTCAACTGGAAGCGATTCAAACGAGCTGGCTTCACATACATGCGGAACACATGATTTAGCTTCAAATCAATGCGTGGAAGACGGTATTGCTTCAAATCTATGCGAAACATATGATTTAGCTTACAATACTTGCTATATAAATGAAATAGCATCAAAAGCATGCGAAACAAACGAGTTAGCTTAAAATCCGCGCGAAACACATGATTTATCTTCAAATCAATGCGAAGTTGAAGGTTTAGCTTCAAATCCATGCGAAACAAATGATTTAGCATCAAGTACTTGCGACATAAATGATTTAGCTACAACTGGATGCGAAACAAGAGAGTTAGATTCAAATCCATGCGAAACAAATGATTTAGCTTCACATACTTGCGATATAATTGATTTAGCTTCAACTGAATGCGAAACAAACGAGTTAGCTTCAAAACAATGCGAAACACATGATTTAGCTTCAAATTCATGCGAAACACATGATTTAGCTTAATATTCATGCGAAACGAATGTTTCAGCTTGAAATACTTGTGATATGCATGATTTAGCTTCAACTGCATGAGAAACAAATGTGTTAGCTTCATATTCAAGCGAAACACATAATTCAGCTTCCAATCACTGCGAAGTAGGTGCGCTTAGTTTCAAATCCATGCGAAACGAATAGTTTAGCTTCAAAAACTTGTTATATACATTACATAGCTTCAACTGCATGCGAAACAAACAAGTTAGCTTCATATCCTAGCGAAACACATGATTTAAATAAAAAACAATGCGAAGTAGAAGGCATAGCTTCAAATCCATGCGAAACGAATGATTTCGCATCAAATACTTGCGAATATAAGTGATATAGCTTCAATGGCATGCGAAACAAACGATTTACCTTCAAATCCATGCGAAACACATGATTTAGCTTCAAATTCATGCGAAACACATGGTTTAGCTTAACACGTTATGCGCCACGCCGAATTTTTGCGCCTTTCCGTTCAAGCCACAGTAAGCCGTCAGGCGCGCCCTGCCGGGCAGCGCGCCGCTAGGCGAGCCAGAGTATAAACAGATAACGTGTAACGTAACCCGGGTTGAGGGCCGGAGCTTGTCTTCGTATGTTTATCTTTCCACTTGCAGATAAACTATACTCGAGAGCCTGTCATTTTCTGATCGTAATAAATACTATGTATATACTTTGTTTATATCCTTGTAGTCCCTTCTCCTTGGTAGAAGATAAAAAACTGAAAAGCGAGGCCTAATTACGCTCGAACGCGTAAGAAATCCTCAGTTGCATACATATCGTAGCCCAGTTTCGTTCAGTTTCCAAGTTTTCTCGTACTTCTTCTTGACTAGAAATTCAAAATTTTGTTGACCCAAAAATCAGGATGTCATCAAGTGATACGTCAAGTGAACAAATTTTAGTGCCTACAATTCGTCATCGTCGTGTATTGCGCTCGTCGAGCGATGAAAGTTCATCAGAGAATGCGCATGTGGATACTAATCCAACGGGTAATCAAGAATGGTTCGATCCTCGAGGAAATCAACCTATTATAAAAGCTTTTACAAGCGAATGTGGGGTTGACATATCTAATATCACATTACAAAATTGTCGGAATGTGAAAGACTTTTACGCTTTACTGGTCACGGAAGAAATGCTTCAGGAAATAAGCGATCAAACAAATATATATGCAGTGCAAAAGCAATCAATGAATGCTTCGAGGCGTATAAATAAATGGGGCCCTACAAATAAAAATGAAATCGAGCGCTTATTTGGGCTCATCATATGGATGGGATTGGTAAAATATCCAGCGTTATATTTATACTGGTCCAGGGATCCGCAATATTATCATCCCTTCCCACACAAAGTAATGAGCAGGAACCGATTTGAAATTCTTTTGAGGATGCTTCACTTTTGCAACAATGAAACAGCAGATGTCACCAACCGATTATACAAGATCCAGCCGATTATCGACGAATTGAATAGAAATTTTAAAAAATATTACCATCCGACGGAAGTTATTTGTATTGACGAATCGGTGATTCCATTTCGTGGACGAATTATATTCCGACAATACTTGAAGCAGAAGAAACATAAGTATGGAATCAAAATTTTCAAACTCAGCTGTGGTCTCGGCTACACAAATAATTTCAGTGTTTACAGTGGCAAAACTTTCGACAAAGTGAACACGACGTCAACCAATGTAGTTATGAATTTGTGCGAAGGTATACTTCATAAAGGACATACCCTCTGTACCGACAATTGGTACACCAGTGTAAACTTGGCCAAGGAACTGATAGGGAAAGATACTCACTTGATTGGGACACTAAGGAGTAACCGCAAGGATACCCCAAAAGAAGTGGTATTCAAGAAGCTAAAACGGGGGGAATGTGTCGCTAAAGAGAGTAAAGAAGGGATCACAGTTTTGAAGTGGAAAGAGAAGCGTGACGTTCTGTTACTTTCGACCAAACATACACTCCAAATGGAGACCGTTCGAACAAAATCAAAAATTGTTAGTAAACCCACAATAGTTATAGACTATAATGCGGGGAAAAAATCGATTGACCTGTCAGATCAACTTGCTGCATACAGTAATCCATTACGAAAATCGGTGAAATGGTATCGAAAATTAGGTTTTGAATTGTTATTGAACACTGCTGTTGTAAATTCCTTCTTTATATACCAAGAAACAACAGGCCAGAAAATGTCTATAACAATGTACCGCAAAAAATTAGTTGACGGACTTATGCAGGAGAACGAGGAACAAGTGGACACCCGTGTAAATCCTCGGCATCACTTGGAAAAAAAAGAAGGCAGTGCGCACAAATCTAGAAGATACTACACCGAATGCTATAATCAGAATACACGAATGTTAGGACCAAAGACAGCTAAAAATGTAACGCAAAAAGTAACAACCTTTTGTAACCAATGTACAAACAAACCTCACCTTTGCATATCTTGTTTTAATAAATTACATTAATGTTTTTAAGTATTCTATTCTATTCCTTGAAGCATTGACCAAACAAAAACCGATATCGCATAATTTAAATGTTCAGCCTCACAAATACGCAAGGACCGACACACGCGCCGCGATAGAAGAACGAAAAATCTGTCGCCGTGGCCTGAACGAAAAGTCTATCGCCGGTCCCTAGGGACCGGCGTGGTGCTTAACGTGTTAATATTCATGCGAAACAGATGGCTTAGATTCAGATACTCGTGATAAACATGATTTAGATACAGCTGCATGCGAAACAAACGAATTAGCGTCACACCCAAGGGAAACACATGATTTAACTACAAATTAATGCGAAGTAGAAGCCTTAGCTTCAAATCATTGCGAAACACATGATTTAACTACAAATTAATGCTAAGTAGAAGGCTTAGCTTAAAATCCAAGCGAAACACATGATTTAACTTGAAATCAATGCGAAGTAGGAGGCTTAGCTTCAAACCAATGCGAAACAAATGGTTTAGTTTCAAATAATTGTGATATACATGATATAGCTTCAACTGCATGCGAAACAAACGAGTTAGCTTTCAATGCAAGCGAAACACATGATTAAGCTTCAAATCAATGCGAAATTGAAGGCGTAGCTTCAAATCCATGCGAAGCGAATGATTAAGTTTCAAATACATGCGAATATAAGTGATGTAGCTTCATATGCAGGCGAAACAAACAAATTAGCTTCAAATCCATGCGAATCAGATGATTTAGCATCAAATCAATGCGAAGTAGAAGCGAAACAAATTGTTTAGCTTCAAGTACTTGTGATATACATGATTTAGCTTCAACTGCATGCGAAACAAACGAGTTAGCTTCAAATCCCAGCGAAACACATGATTTAGCTTCAAATTCATGCGAAACAGATGCTTTAGCTTAATATTCACGCGAAACAGATGGTTTAGATTCAGATACTTGTGATAAACATGATTTAGCTTCAACTGCAGGCGAAACAAACGAGTTAGCTTCAAATCCCAGCGAAACACATGATTTAGCTTCAAATTCATGCGAAACAGATGGTTTAGCTTAATATTCATGCGAAACAGATGGTTTAGATTCAGATACTTGTGATAAACATGATTTAGCTTCAACTGCATGTGAAACAATCGATTTAGCTTCAAATCCCAGCGAAACACATGATTTAGCTTCAAATTCATGCGAAGTTGAAGACTTAGCTTCAAACACCATGCGAAACGCCTGGATTAGCTTCAAATACATGTTTTATACATAGTTTAGCATCAACTGCATGCGAAACAAACGAGTTATCTTCAAATCCATGCGAAACACATGATTTACCTTCAAATCAAAGCGAAGTAGAAGGCTTAGTTTCAAATCCATGTGTATCAAATGATTTAGCTTCAAATACTTGCGATATAATGATTTAGCTTAAACTGTATGCGAACTAAACGAGTCAGCTACAAATACAAACGAATCACATGATTTAGCTTCAAATCAATGCGGAATAGAAGGTTTAACTCGAAATGCATACGAAACATATGATTTAGCTTCAAATCAATGCGAAGTAGAAGGTTTAGCATCAAATCCACAAGAAAAAAATGATATTCCATCAAACAATTGCGACATAAATGATTTAACTTCAACTGGTTGCAACACACACGAGTTAGCTTCAGATCAACGCGAAACACTAGATATAGATTCAAATCAATGCGAGGTAGAAGGGTTACCTTCAAACCAAGACGAAACAAATGATTTAGCTTCAAATTCTTGCGATATAAATGATTTAGATTCAACTGCACACGAAACACGCGAGTTAGCTTCAAATCCATGCGAAACACATGATTTAGCTTCAAATCAATGCGAAGTAGAAGTAGCGTAAAATCCATAAGAAACAAATGATTTAGCTTCAAATACTTGCGATATAAATGATCTAGCTTCAACTGCATGCGAAACAAACGAGTAAGCTTCAAATACATGCGAAACAGATGATTTATCTTCATATCAATACGATGTAGAGGGTTTAGCTTCAAATGCATGCGAAACACATGATTTATCTTCAAATCAATGCGGAAAAGAAGGTTTTGCTTCAAATGCATGCGAAACGCAAGATTTAGCTTCAAATCAATGCGGAGTAGAAGGTTTATCATCAAATCCATTAGAAACAAATGATAGAGCTCCAAATACTTGCGATATAAGTGATTTATCTTGAACTGGAAGCGAAACAAGCGAGTCAGCTTCAAATCCATGCGACATACATGATTTAGCTTCAAATCAATGCGAAGTAGAAGGTTTAGCTTCAAATCCATGCGGAACACATGATTTAGCTTCAACTCAATGCGAAGTAGAAGGTTTAGCTTCAAATACATGCGATATAAATGATTTAGCTTCAAATACTTGCGACATATATGATTTAGCTGCACCTGGAAGCGAAACAAGCGAGGTAGAATAAAATCAATGCGAAACACATGATTTAGCTTCAAATCAATGCGGATTAGAAGGTTTAGCTTCAAATACATGCGATATAAATGATTTAGCTTCCAATACTTGCGATATAAATGAATTAGCTTCAACTGCATTCGAAAGAAGCGAGTTAGCTTCAAATCCATGCGAAACATGTGATTTAGCGTCAAATCAAAGAGAAGTAGTAGATTTAGCTTCAAATCCATTGGAAACAAATGATATAGCATCAAATACTTGCGACATAAATTATTTAGCTTCAACTGGATGCGAAACACTCGAGTTAGATTCAAAACCATGCGAAACGCACGATTTAGATTCAAATCAATGCGAGGTAGAAGCTTTGGATTCAAACCACGCGAAACAAATGATTTAGCTTCAAATCAGTACGTAGTAGAAGGTTTAGCCTCAGATCCATGTGAAACAAGTGATATAGCTTCCAATCAATGCGAAGTAGAAGGTTTTGCTTCAAATCCATAAAAAACAAATTATTTAGCTTGAAATACTTGCGATATAAATGATTTAGCTTCAACTGGAAGCGAAACAAATGATTTAGCTTCAAATACTTGCGATATAAATGATTCTGATTCAACTGCATGCGAAACAAGCGAGATAGCATCAAATCCATGTGAAACAAATGATTTAGCTTTAAATCAATTCGGAGAAGATGGTTTAGCTTACAATCCATGCGAAACAAATGATTTAGCTTCACATACTTGCGGTATAAATGATATAGCTTCAAATGCATGCAAAACAAACGAGATACCTTCACACTCGTGCAAAACACATGATTTAGCATCAAATCAATGTGAAGTAGAAGGCTTAGCTTCAAATCCATGCGAAACAAACGATTTAGGTTCAAATACTTACGATATAAATGATTTAGCTTCAACTGCATGCGAAACAAACGAGTTAGCTTCAAATCCATGCGAAACACATGACTTAGCTTGAAGTCCGTGCGGAGTAGAAGGTATAGCTGCGAATGCATGCTAAACAAATGATTTAGCGTCAAATTCTTGCGATATAAATGATTTAGAAAAGAAATGGGTTAGCTTCAAATCCACGCGAAAGGCAAGATTTAGCTTCAAATGAATGCGAAATAAACGAGTTAGCTTCAAATCCATGCGAAGCGGATGATTTAGCTTCATATCCATGCGAAACGAATGATTTAGATTCAAATACTTGCGAAATAATGATTTAGATTCAACTGCATGCGAAACAAACAAGTTAGATTCAAGCCCATGCGAAACACGAGATTTAGATTCAAATCAATGCCGAGTAGAAGTTTTAGCTTCAAATCCAAGCGAAACACATGATTTATCTTCAAATCAATGCGAAGTTGAAGGTTAAACTTCAAATCCATGCGAAATAAATGATTTAGCTTCAAATACATGCGATATAAATGATTTAGCTTCAACTGGAAGCGAATAAAACGAGTTAGCTTCAAATACATGAGAAACAGATGATTTACCTTCAAATCAATGCGGAGTAGATGGATTAGCTTCAAATCTATGCGAAGTAGAAGGTTTAGATTCAAATACATTGGAAACACATGGATTAGATTCACATCCAAGCGGAACACCTGATTTAGCTTCAAATCAATGCACAGTAGAACGTTTAGCTTCAAATCAATAAGAAACAAATGATTTAGCATCAAATATTTGCGACAGAAATGACTTACATTCAACTGGATGCGAAACAAACGAGTTAGACACAAATCCATGCGAAACACATGATTTAGTTTAAAATGAATGCGGAGTAGAAGGTTTAGCTTCAAGTGCATGCGAAACACATGATTTAGCTTAAAATAAATGCTGAAAAGAAGGTTTAGCTTCAAATACATGCGTAACGCAAGATTTAGCTTGAAATCAATGCGAAGTAGAAGGTTTATCTTCAAATCCATAAGTAACAAATGATATAGCTACAAATACTTGCGATATAAATGATTTAGCTTCAACTGAATGCGAAACAAACGAGTAAGCTTCAAATCCATGCGAAACACATAACTCAGTTTAAAAGCAATGCGGAGTAGAAGGTTTAGCTTCAAATGCATGCGAAACACATAATTTTGGTGCAAATCAATGCGAAGTAGAAGGTTTTGCTTCAATTCCATGCGAAACAAATGAATTAGCTTCAAATACATGCGATATAAATGATTTAGCTTCAAATACTTGCGATATATATGATTTAGCTGCACCTGGAAGCGAAACAAGCGAGGTAGCATCAAATCCATGCGAAACACATGATTTAGCTTCAAATCAATTCGGAGTAGAAGGTTTAGCTTCAAATCCATGCGAAACACATGACTTAGCTTGAAATCAATGCGGAGTAGAAGGTTTAGCTACAAATGCATGCGAAACACATGATTTAGTTTCAAATCAATGCGGAATAGAAGGTTTAGCTACAAATGCATGCGAAACACATGATTTATCTTCAAAACAGTGCGAAGTAGAAGGTTTATCTTCAAATCCATAAGTAACAAATGATATAGCTACAAATACTTGCGATATAAATGATTTATCTGCAACTGGAAGCGAAACAAGCGAGTCAGCTTCAAATCCATGCGACATACATGATTTAGCTTCAAATCAATGCGAAGTAGAAGGTTTAGCTTCAAAGCCATGCGGAACAAATGATTTAGCTTCAAATACTTGCGATATATATGATGTAGCTGCAACTGCATTTCAAACAAAAGAGTCAGATACACATCCATACGAAACACATGATTTATCTTCAAATCAACGCGATGTAGTAGGTTTAGCTTCTAATCCATGCGAAACAAATGATTTAGCTTCAAATAAATTCGACATAAAAGATTTAGCTTCAACTGGAAGCGAAAAAAAATAGTTAGCACCGAATCCACGCGACACACATGATTTATCTTCAAATCAATGCGAAGTTGAAGGTTTAGCTTCATATCCGAGCGTAACAAATGGTTTAGCTTCAAATGCTTGCGATATAAATGATTTAGATTCAACTTCATGCGAAACAAACAAGTTAAATTCAAATCCATGCGAAATACGAGATTTAAATTCAAATCAATGCCGAGTAGAAGTTTTAGCTTCAAATCCATGCGACACAAATGATTTAGCTTCAAATACTTGCTACATAAACGATATAGCTTCAAATGCATGCGAAACAAACGAGTTAGCTTCACATTTATTCGAAACACATGATTCAGCTTGAAATCATTGCTAGGTAGAAGGTTTAGCTTCAAATCCATGCGAAACAAATGATTTAGCTTCAAATACTTGCGATATATATGAATTACCTTCAACTGCATTCGAAACAAGCGAGTTAGCTTCAAATCCATGCGAGGTAGAAGGTTCAGCTTAAAATCCATGCGAACCAAGTGATTTAGCTTCCAATAAATGCGACATAAATGATTTAGCTTCAACTGGAAGCGAAACAAGCAAGTTAGCTTCCAATTCATCCGAAACACATGATTTAAATTCAAATCAATGCGAAGTAGAAGGTTTCGCTTCAAATCCATGCGAAACAAGTGATTTAGCTTCCAATCAATGCGAAGTAGAAGGTTTTGCTTCAAATCCATAAGAAACAAATTATTTAGCTTGAAATACTTGCGATATAAATGATTTAGCTTCAACTGGAAGCGAAACAAACGAGTTAGCTTCGATCCATGCGAAACGGAATATTTTGCTTCAAATCAATGCGGAGAAGAAGATTTAACTTAAAATCCATGCGAAACAAACGAATTAGCTTCAAATTCTTGCGATATAAATGATGTAGCTTCAACTGCATGCGAAACACTCGAGTTAGATTCAAAACCATGCGAAACGCACGATTTAGATTCAAATCAATGCGAGGTAGAAGCTTTGGATTCAAACCACGCGAAACAAATGATTTAGCTTCAAATCAGTACGTAGTAGAAGGTTTAGCCACAAATCCATGTGAAACAAGTGATATAGCTTCCAATCAATGCGAAGTAGAAGGTTTTGCTTCAAATCCATAAAAAACAAATTATTTAGCTTGAAATACTTGCGATATAAATGATTTAGCTTCAACTGGAAGCGAAACAAATGATTTAGCTTCAAATACTTGCGATATAAATGATTCTGATTCAACTGCACGCGAAACAAACGAGTTAGCTTCGAATCCATGCGAAACGCAAGATTTAGCTCCAAATCAATGCGGAGTAGTAGGTTTAGCTTCAAATGCATTCGAAACACGTGATTTAGCTTCAAATCAATGTGGAGAAGAAGGTTTATCTTCAAATCCATAAGAAACAAATGATATAGCATCAAATACTTGCGACATAAATGATTTAGCTTCAACTGCATGCGAAACAAGCGAGATAGCATCAAATCCATGTGAAACAAATGATTTAGCTTTAAATCAATTCGGAGAAGATGGTTTAGCTTACAATCCATGCGAAACAAATGATTTAGCTTCACATACTTGCGGTATAAATGATATAGCTTCAAATGCATGCAAAACAAACGAGATACCTTCACACTCGTGCAAAACACATGATTTAGCATCAAATCAATGTGAAGTAGAAGGCTTAGCTTCAAATCCATGCGAAACAAACGATTTAGGTTCAAATACTTACGATATAAATGATTTAGCTTCAACTGCATGCGAAACAAACGAGTTAGCTTCAAATCCATGCGAAACACATGACTTAGCTTGAAGTCCGTGCGGAGTAGAAGGTATAGCTGCGAATGCATGCTAAACAAATGATTTAGCGTCAAATTCTTGCGATATAAATGATTTAGAAAAGAAATGGGTTAGCTTCAAATCCACGCGAAAGGCAAGATTTAGCTTCAAATGAATGCGAAATAAACGAGTTAGCTTCAAATCCATGCGAAGCGCATGATTTAGCTTCATATCCATGCGAAACGAATGATTTAGATTCAAATACTTGCGAAATAATGATTTAGATTCAACTGCATGCGAAACAAACAAGTTAGATTCAAGCCCATGCGAAACACGAGATTTAGATTCAAATCAATGCCGAGTAGAAGTTTTAGCTTCAAATCCAAGCGAAACACATGATTTATCTTCAAATCAATGCGAAGTTGAAGGTTAAACTTCAAATCCATGCGAAATAAATGATTTAGCTTCAAATACATGCGATATAAATGATTTAGCTTCAACTGGAAGCGAAAAAAACGAGTTAGCTTCAAATCCATGCGAAACAAATGATATAGCATCAAATATTTGCGATATAAAGGATTAAGATTCAAATGAATGCGAAACAAACGAGTTAGCTTCAAATACATGAGAAACAGATGATTTACCTTCAAATCAATGCGGAGTAGATGGATTAGCTTCAAATCTATGCGAAGTAGAAGGTTTAGATTCAAATACATTGGAAACACATGGTTTAGATTCACATCCAAGCGGAACACCTGATTTAGCTTCAAATCAATGCACAGTAGAACGTTTAGCTTCAAATCAATAAGAAACAAATGATTTAGCATCAAATATTTACGACAGAAATGACTTACATTCAACTGGAAGCGAAACAAACGAGTTAGACACAAATCCATGCGAAACACATGATTTAGTTTAAAATGAATGCGGAGTAGAAGGTTTAGCTTCAAGTGCATGCGAAACACATGATTTAGCTTAAAATAAATGCTGAAAAGAAGGTTTAGCTTCAAATACATGCGTAACGCAAGATTTAGCTTGAAATCAATGCGAAGTAGAAGGTTTATCTTCAAATCCATAAGTAACAAATGATATAGCTACAAATACTTGCGATATAAATGATTTAGCTTCAACTGAATGCGAAACAAACGAGTAAGCTTCAAATCCATGCGAAACACATAACTCAGTTTAAAAGCAATGCGGAGTAGAAGGTTTAGCTTCAAATGCATGCGAAACACATAATTTTGGTGCAAATCAATGCGAAGTAGAAGGTTTTGCTTCAATTCCATGCGAAACAAATGAATTAGCTTCAAATACATGCGATATAAATGATTTAGCTTCAAATACTTGCGATATATATGATTTAGCTGCACCTGGAAGCGAAACAAGCGAGGTAGCATCAAATCCATGCGAAACACATGATTTAGCTTCAAATCAATTCGGAGTAGAAGGTTTAGCTTCAAATCCATGCGAAACACATGACTTAGCTTGAAATCAATGCGGAGTAGAAGGTTTAGCTACAAATGCATGCGAAACACATGATTTAGTTTCAAATCAATGCGGAATAGAAGGTTTAGCTACAAGTGCATGCGAAACACATGATTTATCTTCAAAACAGTGCGAAGTAGAAGGTTTATCTTCAAATCCATAAGTAACAAATGATATAGCTACAAATACTTGCGATATAAATGATTTATCTGCAACTGGAAGCGAAACAAGCGAGTCAGCTTCAAATCCATGCGACATACATGATTTAGCTTCAAATCAATGCGAAGTAGAAGGTTTAGCTTCAAAGCCATGCGGAACAAATGATTTAGCTTCAAATACTTGCGATATATATGATGTAGCTGCAACTGCATTTCAAACAAAAGAGTCAGATACACATCCATACGAAACACATGATTTATCTTCAAATCAACGCGATGTAGTAGGTTTAGCTTCTAATCCATGCGAAACAAATGATTTAGCTTCAAATAAATTCGACATAAAAGATTTAGCTTCAACTGGAAGCGAAAAAAAATAGTTAGCACCGAATCCACGCGACACACATGATTTATCTTCAAATCAATGCGAAGTTGAAGGTTTAGCTTCATATCCGAGCGTAACAAATGGTTTAGCTTCAAATGCTTGCGATATAAATGATTTAGATTCAACTTCATGCGAAACAAACAAGTTAAATTCAAATCCATGCGAAATACGAGATTTAAATTCAAATCAATGCCGAGTAGAAGTTTTAGCTTCAAATCCATGCGACACAAATGATTTAGCTTCAAATACTTGCTACATAAACGATATAGCTTCAAATGCATGCGAAACAAACGAGTTAGCTTCACATTTATTCGAAACACATGATTCAGCTTGAAATCATTGCTAGGTAGAAGGTTTAGCTTCAAATCCATGCGAAACAAATGATTTAGCTTCAAATACTTGCGATATATATGAATTACCTTCAACTGCATTCGAAACAAGCGAGTTAGCTTCAAATCCATGCGAGGTAGAAGGTTCAGCTTAAAATCCATGCGAACCAAGTGATTTAGCTTCCAATAAATGCGACATAAATGATTTAGCTTCAACTGGAAGCGAAACAAGCAAGTTAGCTTCCAATTCATCCGAAACACATGATTTAAATTCAAATCAATGCGAAGTAGAAGGTTTCGCTTCAAATCCATGCGAAACAAGTGATTTAGCTTCCAATCAATGCGAAGTAGAAGGTTTTGCTTCAAATCCATAAGAAACAAATTATTTAGCTTGAAATACTTGCGATATAAATGATTTAGCTTCAACTGGAAGCGAAACAAACGAGTTAGCTTCGATCCATGCGAAACGGAATATTTTGCTTCAAATCAATGCGGAGAAGAAGATTTAACTTAAAATCCATGCGAAACAAACGAATTAGCTTCAAATTCTTGCGATATAAATGATGTAGCTTCAACTGCATGCGAAACACATGACTTAGCTTTAAATCAATGCGGAATAGAAGCTTTAACTTCAAATGCATGCGAAACACATGAATTAGCTTCAAGTCGATGCGAAATAGAAGGATTAGCTTCAAATACATGCGAAACTCATGATTTAGCTTCTAATCAATGCGGAGTAGAAGGTTTAGCTTCAAATCCACGCGAAAAAAGTGATTTAACTTCAAATACTTTCGATGTAAATGATTTAGCTTCAACAGCATGCGAAACAAAAGAGTTAGCTTCAAATCCATGCGAAACACATGACTTATCTTCGAATCAATGCGGAGTAGGAGGTTTAGCTTCAAATCCATGCAATAGAAATGATTTATATTTAAATGCTTGCGATATACATGATTTAGCTTGAAAAGCATTCGAAACAAAAGAATTAGCTTCAAAAGCATGCGAAACGAAAGAGTTAGTTTCAAATCCATGCGAAACACATGCGTCAGCCTGAAATGAATTCGAGGTAGATGGTTTAGCTTCAAATCCACGCGAAACAAATGATCTAGCTGCAAATACTTGCGATATAAATGATTTAGATTTAACTGGAAGCGAAACAAACGAGTTAGCTTCAAATCCTTGCAAAACACATGATTTATCTTCAAATCAACGTGAAGTAGAAGGCTTAGCTTCAAATCCATGCGAAACAAATGATTTAGCTTCAAATACTTGCGATATAAATGATTTAGATTCAACTGCATGCGAAACAAACAAGTTAGATTCAAGCCCATGCGAAACACGAGATTTATATTCAAATCAATACCGAGTAGAAGTTTTAGCTTAAAATCCACGCGAAACACGTGATTTATCTTCAAATCAATGCGAAGTTGAAGGTTTAGCTTCAAATCCATGCGAAACAAATCGTTTGGCATCAAATACTTGCGATATAAATGATATAGCTTCAATTGCCGGAGAAACAAACGAGTTAGCTTGAAATCCAACCGAAACACATTTTTGAGCTTCAAATCAATTCGAAGTAGAAGGCTTAGCTTCAAATCCATGCGGAAACAAATGGTTTAGCTTCAAATACTTGCGATATAAATGATATAGCTTCAAATGCAGGTGATACAATCGAGTTAGCTTCTAATGCATGCAAAACTCATGATTTAGGTTCAAATCAATGCGATCTAGATGTCTTAGCTTCAACTACACGCGAAACAAGTGATTTAGCTTCAGATACTGGCGATATATGTGATATAGAAACAAATGCAGGCGAAACGAACGAGTTAGATTCCAGTCCATGCGAAACACATGATTTAGCTGCAATTCAATGCGATGTAGAAGGTTTAGCTTCAAAACCATGCGAAGCAAATGATTTAGCTGCAAATCAATGCGATGTAGACGGTTTAGCTTCAAATCCATGCGAAACAAATGATTTAGCTTCAAATACTTGCGATTTATATGAATTACCTTCAACTGCATTCGAAACAAGCGAGTTAGCTTCAAATCCATGCGAGGTAGAAGGTTCAGCTTAAAATCCATGCGAACCAAGTGATTTAGCTTCCAATAAATGCGACATAAATGATTTAGCTTCAACTGGAAGCGAAACAAGCAAGTTAGCTTCCAATTCATCCGAAACACATGATTTAAATTCAAATCAATGCGAAGTAGAAGGTTTCGCTTCAAATCCATGCGAAACAAGTGATTTAGCTTCCAATCAATGCGAAGTAGAAGGTTTTGCTTCAAATCCATAAGAAACAAATTATTTAGCTTGAAATACTTGCGATATAAATGATTTAGCTTCAACTGGAAGCGAAACAAACGAGTTAGCTTCGATCCATGCGAAACGGAATATTTTGCTTCAAATCAATGCGGAGAAGAAGATTTAACTTAAAATCCATGCGAAACAAACGAATTAGCTTCAAATTCTTGCGATATAAATGATGTAGCTTCAACTGCATGCGAAACACTCGAGTTAGATTCAAAACCATGCGAAACGCACGATTTAGATTCAAATCAATGCGAGGTAGAAGCTTTGGATTCAAACCACGCGAAACAAATGATTTAGCTTCAAATCAGTACGTAGTAGAAGGTTTAGCCACAAATCCATGTGAAACAAGTGATATAGCTTCCAATCAATGCGAAGTAGAAGGTTTTGCTTCAAATCCATAAAAAACAAATTATTTAGCTTGAAATACTTGCGATATAAATGATTTAGCTTCAACTGGAAGCGAAACAAATGATTTAGCTTCAAATACTTGCGATATAAATGATTCTGATTCAACTGCACGCGAAACAAACGAGTTAGCTTCGAATCCATGCGAAACGCAAGATTTAGCTCCAAATCAATGCGGAGTAGTAGGTTTAGCTTCAAATGCATTCGAAACACGTGATTTAGCTTCAAATCAATGTGGAGAAGAAGGTTTATCTTCAAATCCATAAGAAACAAATGATATAGCATCAAATACTTGCGACATAAATGATTTAGCTTCAACTGCATGCGAAACAAGCGAGATAGCATCAAATCCATGTGAAACAAATGATTTAGCTTTAAATCAATTCGGAGAAGATGGTTTAGCTTACAATCCATGCGAAACAAATGATTTAGCTTCACATACTTGCGGTATAAATGATATAGCTTCAAATGCATGCAAAACAAACGAGATACCTTCACACTCGTGCAAAACACATGATTTAGCATCAAATCAATGTGAAGTAGAAGGCTTAGCTTCAAATCCATGCGAAACAAACGATTTAGGTTCAAATACTTACGATATAAATGATTTAGCTTCAACTGCATGCGAAACAAACGAGTTAGCTTCAAATCCATGCGAAACACATGACTTAGCTTGAAGTCCGTGCGGAGTAGAAGGTATAGCTTCAAAGCCATGCGGAACAAATGATTTAGCTTCAAATACTTGCGATATATATGATGTAGCTGCAACTGCATTTCAAACAAAAGAGTCAGATACACATCCATACGAAACACATGATTTATCTTCAAATCAATGCGATGTAGTAGGTTTAGCTTCTAATCCATGCGAAACAAATGATTTAGCTTCAAATAAATTCGACATAAAAGATTTAGCTTCAACTGGAAGCGAAAAAAAATAGTTAGCACCGAATCCACGCGACACACATGATTTATCTTCAAATCAATGCGAAGTTGAAGGTTTAGCTTCATATCCGAGCGTAACAAATGGTTTAGCTTCAAATGCTTGCGATATAAATGATTTAGATTCAACTTCATGCGAAACAAACAAGTTAAATTCAAATCCATGCGAAATACGAGATTTAAATTCAAATCAATGCCGAGTAGAAGTTTTAGCTTCAAATCCATGCGACACAAATGATTTAGCTTCAAATACTTGCTACATAAACGATATAGCTTCAAATGCATGCGAAACAAACGAGTTAGCTTCACATTTATTCGAAACACATGATTCAGCTTGAAATCATTGCTAGGTAGAAGGTTTAGCTTCAAATCCATGCGAAACAAATGATTTAGCTTCAAATACTTGCGATATATATGAATTACCTTCAACTGCATTCGAAACAAACAAGTTAGATTCAAGCCCATGCGAAACACGAGATTTATATTCAAATCAATACCGAGTAGAAGTTTTAGCTTAAAATCCACGCGAAACACGTGATTTATCTTCAAATCAATGCGAAGTTGAAGGTTTAGCTTCAAATCCATGCGAAACAAATCGTTTGGCATCAAATACTTGCGATATAAATGATATAGCTTCAATTGCCGGAGAAACAAACGAGTTAGCTTGAAATCCAACCGAAACACATTTTTGAGCTTCAAATCAATTCGAAGTAGAAGGCTTAGCTTCAAATCCATGCGGAAACAAATGGTTTAGCTTCAAATACTTGCGATATAAATGATATAGCTTCAAATGCAGGTGATACAATCGAGTTAGCTTCTAATGCATGCAAAACTCATGATTTAGGTTCAAATCAATGCGATCTAGATGTCTTAGCTTCAACTACACGCGAAACAAGTGATTTAGCTTCAGATACTGGCGATATATGTGATATAGAAACAAATGCAGGCGAAACGAACGAGTTAGATTCCAGTCCATGCGAAACACATGATTTAGCTGCAATTCAATGCGATGTAGAAGGTTTAGCTTCAAAACCATGCGAAGCAAATGATTTAGCTGCAAATCAATGCGATGTAGACGGTTTAGCTTCAAATCCATGCGAAACAAATGGTTTAGCATCTAATACTTGTGTTATAAATGATTTAGCTTCAACTGCATGCGAAACAAACGAGTTTGCTTCAAATCCACGTGAAACGCATGATTTAGCTTCAAATCAATGCGAAGAAGAAGGTTTAGCTTCAAATCCATGCGAAACAAACGAGTTAGCTTCAAATCCATGCGAAATACATGAATTAGCTACAAGTTAATGCGGAGTAGAATCTTTAGATTCAAATGCATGCGGCGTAGAAGCTTTAGCTTCAAGTGCATGCAACACACATGATTTAGCTTCAAATTAATGCGGAGTAGAAGGTTTAGCATCAAATGCATGCGGAACACATGATTTAGCTTCAAATCAATGCGGAATAGAAGGCTTAGCTTCAAATCCAAGCGAAACAAACGGTTTAGCTTCAAATAGTTGCGACATAAATGATGTAGCTTCAAATCAATGCTAAGTAGAAGGTTTAGCTTCAAATCCTCGAGAAACAAATGATTTAGATTCTAATACTTGCGATATAAATGACTTAGCTTCAACAGCATGCGAAACACACGAGTCAGATTCAAATCCATGCGAAACAAGTGACTTACCTTCAAATCAATGTGAAGTAGAAGGTTTAGCTTCAAATCCAAGCGAAACAAATGATTTAGCTGCAAATACTTGCGATATAAATGATTTAGATTCAACTGCATGCGAAACAAACGAGTTAGCTTCAAATCCACGCGAAACACATGATTTACCTTCAAATCAATGCGAAGTTGAAGGTTTAGCTTCATATCCATGCGTAACAAATGATTTAGCTTTAAATACTTGCGATATAAATGATTTAGATTCAACTGGAAGCGAAATAAATCAGTTAGCTTGAAATCTTTGCAAAACACATGATTTAGCTTCAAATCAACGTGAAGTAGAAGGCTTAGCTTCAAATCCATGCGAAGCAAACGATTTAGATACAAATACTTGCGATATAAATGATCTAGCTTCAACTGCATGCGAAACAAACGAGTTAACTTCAAATCCATGCGAAACACATGACTCAGCTTCAAATCAATGCGGAGTAGAAGGTTTAGCTTCAAATGCATGCGAAGCAAATGATTTAGCTTCAACTCCATGCGAAACAAATGATTTAGCTCCAAATACTTGCGATATAAATGATTTGTCTTCAACTGGAAGCGAAACAAGCGAGTTTGCTTAAAATCCACACAAAACACATAATTTATCTTCAAATCAATGCGAAGTTGAAGGTTTAGCTTCATATCCATGCGAAACAAATGATTTAGCTTCAAATCAATTGGAGGAAGTAGAAGGTTTAGCTTCAAATCCATGCGAAACAAATGATTTAGCTTCAAATCCACCGCGAAACACGTGATTTAGCTTCAAATCCACGCGAAACACATGATTTACCTTCAAATCAATGCGAAGTTGAAGGTTTAGCTTCAAATCCATGCGAAACAAATGATTTAGCATCAAGTTCTTGCGACATAAATGATTTAGCTACAACTGGATGCGAAACAAAAGAGTTAGATTCAAATCCATGTGAAACAAATGATTTAGCTTCCCATACTTGCGATATAAATGATTTAGCTTCAACTGAATGCGAAGCAAACGAGTTAGCTTCAAAACAATGCGAAACACATGATTTAGCTTCAAATTCATGCGGCGATGAAGGTTTAGCTTAAAATCCATGCGAAACAAATGATTTAGCTTCAAATACTTGCGATATAAACGATATAGCTTCAAATGCATGCGAAATAAGCGAGTTAGCTTCTAATCCATACGAAACAAATGATTTAGCGTCAAATCAATGCGAAGTAGAAGGCTTAGTTTCAAAACCATGCGAAACAAACGATTTAGGTTCAAATACTTACGATATAAATGATTTTGCTTTAAGTGCATGCGAAAAAAACGAATTAGCTTCAAATCCATGCGAAACACATGACTTAGCTTGAAGTCAGTGCGGAGTAGTAGGAATAGCTGCGAATGCTTGCGAAACAAATGATTTAGCGTCAAATTCTTGGAGATATAAATGATTTAGAAAAGAAGTGTGTTAGCTCCAAATCCACGCGAAAGGCAAGATTTAGCTTCAAATGAATGCGAAGTAGATGGTTTAGCTTCAAGTCCATTGGAACAAATGATTCAGCTTCAAATACATGCGATGTAAATGATTTAGCTTCAACTGAATGCGAAACAAACGAGTTAGCTTCAAATCCATGCGAAACGGATGATTTAGCTTCAAATCAATGCGGCGATGAAGGTTTAGCTTCAAATCCATGCGAAACAAATGATTTAGCTTCAAATACTTGCGATATAAATGGTATTGCTTCACATGCATGCAAAACAAATGAGTTACCTTCACATTCATGCAAAATACATGATTTAGCTGCAACTGAAAGCGAAACAAACGAGTTAGCTTCAAATCCATGCGAAACGGATCATTTAGCATCATATCCATGCGAAACGAATGATTTAGATTCAAATACTTGCGATATAATGATTTAGATTCAACTGGAAGCGAAACAAACAAGTTAGATTCAAATCCATGCGAAACACATGATGTAGCTTCAAATCAATGCGGAGTAGATGGTTTAGCATCAAATCCATGCGAAACACATGATTTATTTTCAAATGAATGCGGAATAGAAGCCTTATCTTCAACTCCATACGAAACATATGATTTAGCTTGAAATCAATGCGATGTAGAAGGATTAGGTTCAAATCCATGCGAAACAAATGATTTTGCTTCAAATACTTGCGATATAAATGATTTATCTTCAACTAGAAGCGAAACAAGCGAGTTAGCTTCAAGTCCATGCGAAGCACATGATTTATCTTCAAAGCAATGCTAAGTAGAAGGTTTAGCTTCAAACGCATGCGAAACAAACGATTTAGCTTCAAATATATGCGATATAAATGATTTAGCTTCAACTGGAAGCGAAACAAGCGAGGTAACTTCAAATCCCTGCGAATCACCTGATTTAGCTTCAAATCAATGCGGAGGAGAAGGTTTAGCTTCAAATCCATGCGAAACACTTAACATAGCTCCAAATCAATGCGGAGTAGAAGGATTGGCTTCAAATCCATAAGAAACAAATGATTTAGTATCAGATCATTGCGAAGTAGAAAGTTTAGCTCCAAATCCATAAGAAACAAATTATTTAGCTTCTAATACTTGCGATATAAATGATTTATATTCAACTGCATGCGAAACAAACGAGTAAGCTTCAAATCCATGCAAAACAGATGATTTATCTTCATATCAATACGATGTAGAGGGTTTAGCTTCAAATGCATGCGAAACACATGATTTAGGTTCAAACCAATGCGGAGTAGATGGTTTATCTTCAAATCCTTGCGAAACGTATGATTTAGATTCACAACAATGCGGAATAGAAGGTTTAGCTTTAAATTCATGCGAAACACATAATTTAGCTTCAAAACAATACGAAGTATCAGGTTTATGTTCAAGTCCATGCGAAACGAATGATTTAGCTTCAAATACTTGCGATATATATGATGTAGCTGCAACTGCATTTGAAACAAAAGAGTCAGCTACACATCCATACGAAACATATGATTTATCTTCAAATCAATGCGATGTAGTAGGTTTAGCTCCTAATCCATGCGAAACAAATGATTTAGCTTCAAATAAATTCGACATAAATGATTTAGCTTCAACTGGAAGCGAAAAAAAAGAGTTAGCTCCGAATCCACGCGACACACATGATTTATCTTCAAATCAATGCGAAGTTGAAGGTTTAGCTTCATATCCGAGCGTAACAAATGGTTTAGCTTCAAATGCTTGCGATATAAATGATTTAGATTCAACTTCATGCGAAACAAACAAGTTAAATTCAAATCCATGCGAAATACGAGATTTAAATTCAAATCAATGCCGAGTAGAAGTTTTAGCGTCAAATGCATGCGAAACACATGATTTAGCTTCAAATCAATGCGGAATAGAAGGTTTAGCTTCAAATCCTTGCGAAACAAACGGTTTAGCTTCACATTCATTCGAAACACATGATTCATCTTCAAATCAATGCTAGGTGGAAGGTTTAGCTTCAAATCCATGCGAAACAAATGATTTAGCTTCAAATCAATGAGGAGTAGAAGGTTTTGATTCTAATCCATGCGAAACAAATGATTTAGATTAAAATCCAAGCGAAACAAATGATTTAGCTTTAAATAATTGCGATATAAATGATTAAGATTCAACTGCATGCGAAACAAACAAGTTAAATTCAAATCCATGCGAAACACGAGATTTAAATTCAAATCAATGCGGAGTAGAAGGTTTAGCTTCAAATCCATGCCAAACAAATGATTTAGCTTCAAATACTTCCGATATAAACGATTTAGCTTCAACTAGACATGAGACAAACGATTAGATTCACTTTCATGCGAAACACATGATTTAGTTTCAAATCCAAGCGAAACAAATGATTTAGCTTCAAATAATTGCGATATAAATGATTTAGATTCAACTGCATGCGAAACACATGATTTAGCTTCAAATTAATGCGGAGTAGAAAGTTTAGCGTCAAATGCATGCGAAACACATGATTTAGCTTCAAATCAATGCGGAATAGAAGGTTTAGCTTCAAATCCTTGCGAAACAAACGGTTTAGCTTCACATTCATTCGAAACACATGATTTAACTTCAAATGAATGCGAAGTAGAAGGTATAGCTTCAAATCAATGCGAAGTAGAAGGTTTAGCTTCAAATCAATGCGATAAAAATGATTTAGCTTCAAATACTTGCGATATAAAGGATTGAGCATCAACTGGAAACGAAACATACGAGTTAGCTTCAAATCCATGCGAAATACAAGATTTAGCTTCAAATCAATGCGAAGAAGAAGGTTTAGCTTCAAATCCATGCGAAACAAATTATGTAGCTTCAAATACTTGCGATATAGACGTTATAGCTTCAAATGCATGCGAAACATAAGAGTTAGCTTCACAATCATTCGAAACACATGATTTAGCTTCAAATCAATGCGGAGTAGAAGGTTTAGCTTCAAATCTATGCGAAACAAATGATTTAGCTTCAAATACTTGCGATATAAATGATTTAGATTTAACTGCAAGCGAAACAAGCGAGTTAAATTCTAATCCATGCGAAACAAATTATTTAGCTTCAAATACTTGCGATATAAGTGGTTTATCTTCAACTGGAAGCGAAACAAGCGAGTCAGCTGCAAATCCATGCGACATACATGATTTAGCTTCAAATGCATGCGAAACGCAAGATTTAGCTTCAAATCAATGCGAAGTAGAAGGTTTATCTTCAAATCCATAAGTAACAAATGATATAGCTACAAACACTTGCTTTATAAATGATTTAGCTTCAACTGGAATCGAAACAAACGAGTTAGCTTTGAATCCATGCGATACGCAAGATTTAGCTTCAAATCAATGCGGAGTAGAAGGTTTATCTTCAAATCCATAAGAAACAAATGATATAGCTTCAAAAATACTTGCTTTATAAATGATTTAGCTTCAACAGGAAGCGAAACAAAGGAGTTAGCTTCGAATCTATGCGATACGCAAGATTTAGCTTCAAGTCAATGCCGAGTAGAAGGTTTAGTTACAAATGCATGCGAAACACATGATTTAGCTTCAAATCGATGCGGAAAAGAAGGATTAGCTTCAAATACATGCGAAACGCAGGATTTAGCTTCAAATCAATGCGAAGTAGAAGTTTTATCTTCAAATCCATAAGTAACAAATGATATAGCTACAAATACTTGCGATATAAATGATTTATATTCAAGTGGAAGCGAAACAAGCGAGTCAGCTTCAAATCCATGCGTCATACATGATTTAGGTTCAAATCAATGCGGAGTAGAACGTTTAGCTTCAAATGCATGCGTAACACATGTTTTAGCTTCAAATCAATGCGGAGAAGAAGCTTTATCTTCAAATGCATGCAAAATACATAATTTAGGTTCAAATCAATGCGAAGTGGAAGGTTTAGCTTCAAATGAATGCGGAACACATGATTTAGCTTCTAATCAATGCGGAATAGAAGGTATATCTTCAAATGCATGCGAAACACATGATTTAGCTTCTAATCAATGCGGAAAAGAAGTTTTAGCTTCAAATTCATGCGAAACGCAAGATTTAGCTTCAAATCAATGCGGAGTAGAAGGTTTTTCATCAAATCCATAAGAAACAAATGATATAACTTCAAAAATACTTGCTTTATAAATGATTTAGCTTCAACTGGAAGCGAAACAAACGAGTTAGCTTGGAATCCAAGCGATACGCAAGATTTAGCTTCAAATCAATGCCGAGTAGAAGGTTTATCTTCAAATCCATAAGTAACAAATCATACAAATACTTCTGATATAAATGATTTATCTTCAACTGGAAGCGAAACGAGCGAGTCAGCTTCAAATCCATGCGACATACATGATTTAGGATCAAATCAATACGGAGTAGAAGGTTTAGCTTCAGATGCATGCGTAACACATGATTTAGCTTCAAATCAATGCGGAGAAGAAGCTTTATCTTCAAATGCATGCAAAACACATGATTTAGGTTCAAATCAATGCGAAGTAGAAGGTTTAGCTTCAAATCCATGCGAAACAAATGATTTATCATCAAATCACTGCGGAGTACAAGGTTTAGCTTCATATCCATGCGAAACAAATGATTTAGATGCACAGACTTGCGATATAAATGATTTAGATTCAACTGCATTCGAAACAAACAAGTTAGATTCAAAGCCATGCAAAACACGAGATTTAGATTCACATCAATGCCAAGTTGAAGTATTAGCTACAAATGCATGCGAAACATAAGAGTTAGCTTCACATTCCTTCGAAACACGTGATTTAGCTTCAAATCAATGCGAAGTAGAAGGTTTATCTTCAAATCCACGCGAAAGAAATGATTTAGCTTCAAATACTTGCGATATAAATGATTTGGATTCAACTGCATGCGAACAAACGAGCTACCTTCACATTCATGCAAATCACATGATTTAGCTTCAAATCAATGCGAGGTAGAAGGTTTAGCTTCATATCCATGCGAAACAAATGATTTAGCTGCAAATACTAGCGATAAAAATGATTTAGCTTTAACTGGAAGCGAAACAAGCGTGCAAGATTCACATCCATGCGAAACACATGATTTATCTTCAAAGCAATGCGAAGTAGAAAGTTTAGCTTCAAATCCATGCGAAACTAATGATTTAGCTTCAAATACTTGCGATATAAATGATTTAGCTTCAACTGGAAGCGAGACAAACGAGTTAGCTTCTAATCCATGCGAAACACATGATTTAGCTTCAAATGAATTGGGGGAAGTAGAAGGTTTAACTTCAAATCCATGCGAAACAAATGATTTAGCTTAAAATACCTGCGATATATATGATTTAGCTTCAACTGAAAGAGAACCAAACGAGTTAGCTTCACATCCATGCGAAACACATCATTTATCTTCAAAGCAATGCGAAGTAGAAGGTTTAGCTTCAAATCCATGCGAAGCAAGTGGTTCAGCTTCAAATACTTGCTATATAAATGATTTAGATTCAACTGCATGCGAGACAAACGAGTTAGCTTAAAATCCATGCGAAACGCATGATTTAGATTCAAATACTTGCGATATAAATGATTTAGATTCATCCGCATGCGAAACAAACAAGTTAGATTCAAATCCATGCGATCAAAGAGATTTAGATTCAAATCAATGCCAAGTAGAAGTTTTAGTTTCAAATCCATGCGAAACAAATGATTTAGCTTCAAATACTTGAGATATAAACGATATATATTCAAATGCATGCGAAACAAAAGAGTTATCTTCACATTCATTCGAAATACGTGATTTAGCATCAAATCAATGCGAAGTAGAAGGTTTAGCTTCAAATCCAAGCGAAACATAAACTTTGGTTCAAATACTTGCAATATAAATGATTTAGCTTCAACTGGAAGCGAAACAAACGATTTATCTTCAAACCCATGAGAACCAAATGATTTAACTTCAAATACCTGCGATATATATGATTTAGCTTCAACGGGAAGTGAACCAAACGGGTTAGCTTCACCTCCATGCGAAGTACATGATTTATCTTCAAAGCAATGCGAAGTAGGAGGTTTAGCTTCAAATCCATGCGAAACAAATGATTTAGCTTCAAATACTTCCGATATAAAAGATTTAGCTTCAACTGGACACGAGACAAACGATTATCTTCACATTCATGCGAAACACACGATTTAGCTTCAAATACTTGCGATATAAATGATTTAGATTCAACTGCATGCGAAACAAACGAGTTAGCTTCAAATCCACGCGAAACACATGATTTATCTTCAAATCAATGCGAAGTTGAAGGTTTAGCTTCATATCCATGCGAAACAAATGATTTAGCATACAATCAATGCGAAGTAGATGTTTAAGCTTCAAAACCATGCTAAACAAATGATTTTGCTTCAAATACTTGCGATATCAATGATTTAGCTTCAACTGCATGCGAAACATACAAGTTAGCCTCAAATCCAAGCGCAACAAATGACTTAGCTTCAAATCAATATGAAGTAGAAGGTTTAGCTTCAAATCCATGCGAAACAAATTATTTAGATTCAAATACTTGCGATATAAATGATTTACCTCCAACAGGAAGCGAGACAAACGAGTTAGCTTCACATTCATGCGAAACACGTGATTTAGAATCAAATCAATGCGGAGTAAAAGGTTTATCTTCAAATCCATGCGAAACAAATGATTTAGCTTCAAATGCATCCGATATAAATGATTTAGATTCAAGTGGAAGGGAGACAAACGAGTTAGCTTCTAACCCATGCGAAACACATGATTTAGCTTCAAATGAATTGGGGGAAGTAGAAGGTTTAGCTTCAAATCCATGCGAAACAAATGATTTAGCTTCAAATACCTGCGATATAAACGATATAGCTTCGAATGCATGCGAAACAAACGAGTTAGCCTCACATTCATTCGAAACACATGAGTTAGCTTCAAATCAATGCGAAGTAGAAGGATTAGCATGAAATACAAGCGAAACAAATGATTTAGCTTCAAATAATTGGGATATAAATGATTTAGATTCAACTGCATACGAAACAAACGAATTAGCTTCAAATCCACGCGAAACACATGATTTATCTTCAAAGCAATGCGAAGTAGAAGGTTCATCTTCAAATCCACGCGAAACAATTGGTTTAGCTTCAAATACATCCGATATAAATGATTTAGATTCAACTGGAAGCGAGACAAACGAGTTAGCTTCACATTCATGCGAAACACATGATTTATCTTCAATCAATACGAAGTAGAAGGTTTAGTTTCAAATCCATGCGAAACAAATGATGTAGCTTCAAATACTTGCGATATAAACGATATAGCTTCGAATACATGCGAAACATACGAGTTAGCTTCACATTCATCCGAAACACATGAGTTAGCTTCAAACCAATGCGAAGTAGAAGGTTTAGCTTCAAATCCAAGCGAAACAAATGATTTTGCTTCAAATACTTGCGATATAAATGATTTAGATTCAGATCAATTCGAAGAAGAAGGTTTATAGTCAAATCCATACGAAATAAACGATTTATCGTCAAATACTTGATATATAAATGTTTTCTTTTCAACTGGAAGCGAAACAAGCGAGTCAGCTTCAAATGCATGCGACACACATGATTTGCTTCAAATCAATCCGGAGTAGAAGGTTTTGCTTCAAATCCATTCGAAACAAATGATTTAGCTCCAAATACTTGCGATATAAACGATATAGCTTCAAATTCATGCGAAACAAACGAGTTAGCTTCACATTCATTCGAAACACATGATTTAGCTTCAAATACTTGCGATATAAATGATTTAGCTTCAACTGGAAGCGAGACAAACGGGTTAGCTTCTAACCCATGCGAAACACATGATTTAGCTACAAATCAATTGGGGGAAGTAGAAGGTTTAGCTTCAAATCCATGCGAAACAAATGATTTAGATTCAAATTCAAGCGAAAAAAATAATTTAGCTTCAAATACTTGCGATATAAATGATTTAGATTCAACTGCAGGCGAAACAAACGAGTTAGCTTCAAATCCACGCGACACACATGATTTATCTTCAAATCAATGCGAAGTTGAGTGTTTAGCTTCATATCCATGCGAAACAAATGATTTAGCTTCAAATACTTGCGATATAAATGATTTAGCTTCAACTGCATGCGAAACATACAAGTTAGCCTCAAATCCACGCGAAGCAAATGGTTTAGCTTCAAATACATCCGATATAAATGATTTAGATTCAACTGGAAGCGAGACAAACGAGTTAGCTTCACATTCATGCGAAACACATGATTTAGCTTCAATCAATACGAAGTAGAAGGTTTAGTTTCAAATCCATGCGAAACAAATGATTTAGCTTCAAATACTTGCGATATAAACGATATAGCTTCGAATGCATGCGAAACATACGAGTTAGCTTCACATTCATTCGAAACACATGAGTTAGCTTCAAACCAATGCGAAGTAGAAGGTTTAGCTTCAAATCCAAGCGAAACAAATGATTTAGCTTCAAACACTTGCAATATAAATGATTTAACTTCAACTGGAAGCGAAACAAACGAGTTAGCTTCAAATCCATGCGAAACAAATGATTTAGCTTCAAATACTAGCGATATAAACGATATAGCTTCAATTGCATGCGGAACACACGAGTTGGCTTCACATTCATACGAAACACTTGATTTAGCTTCAAATCAATACGAAGTAGAAAGTTTAGCTTCAAATCGATGCGAAACAAATGATTCAGGTTCAGATACTTGCGATATAAGTGATATAGCTTCAAATGCAGGCGAAACGAACGAGTTAGCTGCAAATCCATGCGAAACAAATGATTTAGCTTCAAATAATTGCGATAAAAATGATTTAGCTTTAACTCGAAGCGAAACAAGCGTGCAAGATTCAAATCCATGCGAAACACATGATTTGTCTTCAAAGCAATGCGAAGTAGAAAGTTTAGCTTCAAATCCATGCGAAACTAATGATTTAGCTTCAAATACTAGCGATAAAAATGATTTAGCTTTAACTGGAAGCGAAACAAGCGTGCAAGATTCAAATCCATGCGAAACACATGATTTGTCTTCAAAGCAATGTGAAGTAGAAAGTTTAGCTTCAAATCCATGCGAAACTAATGATTTAGCTTCAAATACTAGCGATATAAATGATTTAGCTTCAACTGGAAGCGAAAAAGCGAGTTGGATTCTAACCCATGCGAAACACATGATTTAGGTTCAAATCAATGCGAAGTAGAAGGTTTAGCTTCAAATCCGTGCGAAACAAATGATTTAGCTTCAAATACGTGCGATATAAATGATTTAGCTTCAACTGGAAGCGAGACAAACGAGTTAGCTTCTAACCCATGCGAAACACATGATTTAGCTTCAAATCAATTGGGGGACGTAGAAGGTTTAGCTTCAAATCCATGCGAAACAAATGATTTAGATTCAAATTCAAGCGAAACAAATAATTTAGCTTCAAATACTTGGGATATAAATGATTTAGATTCAACTGCATGCGAAACAAATGAATTACCTTCAAATCCACGCGAAACACATGATTTATCTTCAAAGCAATGCGAAGTAGAAGGTTTATCTTCAAATCCATGCGAAACGAATGATTTAGCTTCAAATACATCCGATATAAATGATTTAGATTCAACTGGAAGCGAGACAAACGAGTTAGCTACACATTCATGCGAAACACATGATTTAGCTTCAATCAATACGAAGTAGAAGGTTTAGCTTCAAATCCATGCGTAACAAATGATTTAGATGCAAATACTTGCGATATAAATGATTTACCTCCAACTGGAAGCGAGACAAACGAGTTAGCTTCACATTCATGCCAAACACATGAATTAGAATCAAATCAATGCGGAGTAGAAGGTTTAGCGTCAAATCCATGCGAAACAAGTGATTTAGCATCCAATCAATGCGAAGTAGATGTTTCAGCTTCAAAACCATGCTAAACAAATGATTTTGCTTCAAATAATTGCGATATAAATGATTTAGCTTCAACAGCAGGCGAAACAAAAGAGTAAGCTTAAAATCCTCGCGAAACACATGACTTAACATCAAATCAATGCGAGGTAGAAGGTTGAGCTTCAAATCCATGCGAAGCAAATGATTCAGCTTCAAACGAATTCAATGATTTAGATTCAACTGCATGCGAGACAAACGAGTTAGCTTAAAATCCATGCGAAACGCATGATTTAGCTTGAAATCAATGCGGAAAAGAAGGTTTAGCTTCAAATGCATGCGAAACACATGATTTCCTTCAAATCAATCCGGAGTAGAAGGTTTTGCTTCAAATCCATTCGAAACAAATGATTTAGCTTCAAATACTTGCGATATAAACGATATAGCTTCGAATGCATGCGAAACAAACGAGTTAGTTTCACATTCATTCGAAACACATGAGTAAGCTTCAAATCAATGCGAAGCAGAAGGTTTAGCTTCAAATCCAAGCGAAACAAATGATTTAGCTTCAAATACTTGCGATATAAATGATTTAGATTCAACTGCATGCGAAACAAAGTAGTTAGCCTCAAATCCATGCGAAACAATTGACTTAACTTCAAATCAATGCGAGGTAGAAGTTTTGGCTTCAAATCCATGCGAAACAAATGGTTTAGATTCAAATACTTGCGAAACAAATGACTTAGCTTCAAATACTTGCGAAACACATGATTTAGATTCAGATCAAATCGAAGAAGAAGGTTTATAGTCAAATCCACACGAAACAAATGATTTATCGTCAAATACTTGAGATATAAATGATTTATCTTCAACTGGAAGCGAAACAAGCGAGTCAGCTTCAAATGCATGCGACACACATGATTTGCTTCAAATCAATGCGAAGTTGATTGTTTAGCTTCATATCCATGCGAAACAAATGATTTAGCTTCAAATACTTGCCACATAAATGATTTAGCTTCAACTGGAAGCGAGACAATCGAGTTAGCTTTACATTCATGCGAAACACATGATTTAGCTTCAAATCAATGCCAGGTAGAAGCTTTGGCTTCAAATCCATGCGAAGTACATGATTTATCTTCAAAGCAATGTGAAGTAAGAGGTTTAGCTTCAAATCCATGCGAAAAACATGATTTAGCTTCAAATACTTGAGATATAAACGATATATATTCAAATGCATGCGAAACAAAAGAGTTATCTTCACATTCATTCGAAATACGTGATTTAGCATCAAATCAATGCGAAGTAGAAGGTTTAGCTTCAAATCCAAGCGAAACATAAACTTTGGTTCAAATACTTGCAATATAAATGATTTAGCTTCAACTGGAAGCGAAACAAACGATTTATCTTCAAACCCATGAGAACCAAATGATTTAACTTCAAATACCTGCGATATATATGATTTAGCTTCAACGGGAAGTGAACCAAACGGGTTAGCTTCACCTCCATGCGAAGTACATGATTTATCTTCAAAGCAATGCGAAGTAGGAGGTTTAGCTTCAAATCCATGCGAAACAAATGATTTAGCTTCAAATACTTCCGATATAAAAGATTTAGCTTCAACTGGACACGAGACAAACGATTATCTTCACATTCATGCGAAACACACGATTTAGCTTCAAATACTTGCGATATAAATGATTTAGATTCAACTGCATGCGAAACAAACGAGTTAGCTTCAAATCCACGCGAAACACATGATTTATCTTCAAATCAATGCGAAGTTGAAGGTTTAGCTTCATATCCATGCGAAACAAATGATTTAGCATACAATCAATGCGAAGTAAATGTTTGAGCTTCAAAACCATGCTAAACAAATGATTTTGCTTCAAATACTTGCGATATCAATGATTTAGCTTCAACTGCATGCGAAACATACAAGTTAGCCTCAAATCCAAGCGCAACAAATGACTTAGCTTCAAATCAATATGAAGTAGAAGGTTTAGCTTCAAATCCATGCGATACAAATTATTTAGATTCAAATACTTGCGATATAAATGATTTACCTCCAACAGGAAGCGAGACAAACGAGTTAGCTTCACATTCATGCGAAACACGTGATTTAGAATCAAATCAATGCGGAGTAAAAGGTTTATCTTCAAATCCATGCGAAACAAATGATTTAGCTTCAAATGCATCCGATATAAATGATTTAGATTCAAGTGGAAGCGAGACAAACGAGTTAGCTTCTAACCCATGCGAAACACATGATTTAGCTTCAAATGAATTGGGCGAAGTAGAAGGTTTAGCTTCAAATCCATGCGAAACAAATGATTTAGCTTCAAATACCTGCGATATAAACGATATAGCTTCGAATGCATGCGAAACAAACGAGTTAGCCTCACATTCATTCGAAACACATGAGTTAGCTTCAAATCAATGCGAAGTAGAAGGATTAGCATGAAATACAAGCGAAACAAATGATTTAGCTTCAAATAATTGGGATATAAATGATTTAGATTCAACTGCATACGAAACAAACGAATTAGCTTCAAATCCACGCGAAACACATGATTTATCTTCAAAGCAATGCGAAGTAGAAGGTTCATCTTCAAATCCACGCGAAACAATTGGTTTAGCTTCAAATACATCCGATATAAATGATTTAGATTCAACTGGAAGCGAGACAAACGAGTTAGCTTCACATTCATGCGAAACACATGATTTATCTTCAATCAATACGAAGTAGAAGGTTTAGTTTCAAATCCATGCGAAACAAATGATGTAGCTTCAAATACTTGCGATATAAACGATATAGCTTCGAATACATGCGAAACATACGAGTTAGCTTCACATTCATCCGAAACACATGAGTTAGCTTCAAACCAATGCGAAGTAGAAGGTTTAGCTTCAAATCCAAGCGAAACAAATGATTTTGCTTCAAATACTTGCGATATAAATGATTTAGATTCAGATCAATTCGAAGAAGAAGGTTTATAGTCAAATCCATACGAAATAAACGACTTATCGTCAAATACTTGATATATAAATGTTTTCTTTTCAACTGGAAGCGAAACAAGCGAGTCAGCTTCAAATGCATGCGACACACATGATTTGCTTCAAATCAATCCGGAGTAGAAGGTTTTGCTTCAAATCCATTCGAAACAAATGATTTAGCTCCAAATACTTGCGATATAAACGATATAGCTTCAAATTCATGCGAAACAAACGAGTTAGCTTCACATTCATTCGAAACACATGATTTAGCTTCAAATACTTGCGATATAAATGATTTAGCTTCAACTGGAAGCGAGACAAACGGGTTAGCTTCTAACCCATGCGAAACACATGATTTAGCTTCAAATCAATTGGGGGAAGTAGAAGGTTTAGCTTCAAATCCATGCGAAACAAATGATTTAGATTCAAATTCAAGCGAAAAAAATAATTTAGCTTCAAATACTTGCGATATAAATGATTTAGATTCAACTGCAGGCGAAACAAACGAGTTAGCTTCAAATCCACGCGACACACATGATTTATCTTCAAATCAATGCGAAGTTGAGTGTTTAGCTTCATATCCATGCGAAACAAATGATTTAGCTTCAAATACATCCGATATAAATGATTTAGCTTCAACTGCATGCGAAACATACAAGTTAGCCTCAAATCCACGCGAAGCAAATGGTTTAGCTTCAAATACATCCGATATAAATGATTTAGATTCAACTGGAAGCGAGACAAACGAGTTAGCTTCACATTCATGCGAAACACATGATTTAGCTTCAATCAATACGAAGTAGAAGGTTTAGTTTCAAATCCATGCGAAACAAATGATTTAGCTTCAAATACTTGCGATATAAACGATATAGCTTCGAATGCATGCGAAACATACGAGTTAGCTTCACATTCATTCGAAACACATGAGTTAGCTTCAAACCAATGCGAAGTAGAAGGTTTAGCTTCAAATCCAAGCGAAACAAATGATTTAGCTTCAAATACTTCCGATATAAGTGATTTAGATTCATCTGCATTCGAAACAAACAAGTTAGATTCAAAGCCATGCAAAACACGAGATTTAGATACACATCAATGCCAAGTAGAAGTATTAGCTACAAATGCATGCGCTACAAAAGAGTTAGCTTCACATTCATTCGAAACACGTGATTTAGCTTCAAATCAATGCGAAGTAGAAGGTTTATCTTCAAATCCATGCGAAACAAATGATTTAGCTTCAAACACTTGCAATATAAATGATTTAACTTCAACTGGAAGCGAAACAAACGAGTTAGCTTCAAATCCATGCGAAACAAATGATTTAGCTTCAAATACTAGCGATATAAACGATATAGCTTCAATTGCATGCGGAACACACGAGTTGGCTTCACATTCATACGAAACACTTGATTTAGCTTCAAATCAATACGAAGTAGAAAGTTTAGCTTCAAATCGATGCGAAACAAATGATTCAGGTTCAGATACTTGCGATATAAGTGATATAGCTTCAAATGCAGGCGAAACGAACGAGTTAGCTGCAAATCCATGCGAAACAAATGATTTAGCTTCAAATAATTGCGATAAAAATGATTTAGCTTTAACTCGAAGCGAAACAAGCGTGCAAGATTCAAATCCATGCGAAACACATGATTTGTCTTCAAAGCAATGCGAAGTAGAAAGTTTAGCTTCAAATCCATGCGAAACTAATGATTTAGCTTCAATCAATACGAAGTAGAAGGTTTAGTTTCAAATGCATGCGAAACAAATTATTTAGTTTCAAATACTTGCGATGTAAATGATTTAGCTTCAACTGGATGCGAAACAAAAGAGTTAGATTCAAATCCACGCGAAACAGATGATTAAGCTTCAAATGCATACAAAACGCACGATTTGGGTTTGAGTCAATGCGTAGTGGAATGTTTAGCTTCAAATCCATGCGAAACAAATGATTTAGCTTCTAATACTTGCGATATAAATGATTTAGCTTCAACGGCATGCGAAACAAAAGAGTTAGCTTCAAATCCATGCGAAATACATGACTTAGCCTCAACTGAATGCGAGGTAGAAGGTTTAGCGTCAAATCCATGCGAAACAAGTGATTTAGCATCAAATCAATGCGAAGTAGATGTTTCAGCTTCAAATCCATGCGAAGCAAATGATTCAGCTTCAAATACTTGCTATATAAATGATTTAGATTCAACTTCATGCGAGACAAACGAGTAAGCTTAAAATCCATGCGAAACGCATGATTTAGCTTCAAATCAATGCGGAGAGGAAGGTTTAGCTTCAAATGCATGCGAAACAAATGATTTAGCTTCAAATACTTGCCATATAAATGATTTAGCTTCAACTGGAAGCGAGACAATCGAGTTAGCTTTACATTCATGCGAAACACATGATTTAGCTTCAAATCAATGCCAGGTAGAAGCTTTGGCTTCAAATCCATGCGAAAAACATGATTTAGCTTCAAATACTTGCGATATAAACGATATAGCTTCGAATGCATGGCAAACAAACGAGTTAGCTTCACATTCATTCGAAACACATGAGTTAGCTTCAAATCAATGCGAAGTAGAAGGTTTAGCTTGAAATCCAAGCGAAACACATGATTTACCTTCAAATCAATGCGATGTTGGAGGTTTAGATTCATATCCATGCGTAACAAATGATTTAGCTTCAAATACTTGCGATATAAATGATTTAGATTCATCCGCATGCGAGACAAACGAGTTAGCTTAAAATCCATGCGAAACGCATGATTTAGCTTAAAATCAATGCGATGTTGAAGGTTTAGATTCATATCCATGTGTAACAAATGATATAGCTTCAAATACTTGCGATATAAATGATTTAGATTCATCCGCATGCGAGACAAACGAGTTAGCTTAAAATCCATGCGAAACACATGATTTAGCTTCAAATCAATTGGGGGAAGTAGAAGGTTTAGCTTCAAATCCATGCGAAACAAATGATTTAGATTCAAATTCAAGCGAAACAAATGATTCAGCTTCAAATACTTGCGATATAAATGATTTAGATTCAACTGCATGCGAAACAAACGAGTTGGCTTCAAATCCACGCGAAACACATGATTTACCTTCAAATCAATGCGATGTTGAAGGTTTAGATTCATATCCATGCGTAACAAATGATTTAGCTTCAAATACTTGCGATATAAATGATTTAGATTCATCCGCATGCGAGACAAACGAGTTAGCTTAAAATCCATGCGAAACGCATGATTTAGCTTCAAATCAATCCAGAGTAGAAGGTTTTGCTTCAAATCCATTCTAACCAAATGATTTAGCTCCAAATACTTGCGATATAATCGATATAGCTTCAAATTCATGCGAAACAAACGAGTTAGCTTCACATTCATTCGAAACACATGATTTAGCTTAAAATCAATGCGAAGTAGAAGGTTTAGCTTCAAATCCAAACGAAACAAATTATTTAGTTTCAAATACTTGCGATATAAATGATTTAGCTTCAACTGGATGCGAAACAAAAGAGTTAGAATCAAATCCACGCGAAACAGATGATTAAGCTTCAAATGCATACGAAACGCACGATTTGGGTTTGAGTCAATGCGTAGTGGAATGTTTAGCTTCATATCCATGCGAAACAAATGATTTAGCTTCTAATACTTGCGATATAAATGATTTAGCTTCAACGGCATGCGAAACAAAAGAGTTAGCTTCAAATCCATGCGAAATACATGACTTAGCCTCAACTGAATGCGAGGTAGAAGGTTTAGCGTCAAATCCATGCGAAACAAGTGATTTAGCATCAAATCAATGCGAAGTAGATGTTTCAGCTTCAAATCCATGCGAAGCAAATGATTCAGCTTCAAATACTTGCTATATAAATGATTTAGATTCAACTGCATGCGAGACAAACGAGTAAGCTTAAAATCCATGCGAAACGCATGATTAAGCTTAAAATCCATGCGAAACGCATGATTTAGCTTCAAATCAATGCGGAGAGGAAGGTTTAGCTTCAAATGCATGCGAAACACATGATTTAGCTTCTAATCAATGCGGAATAGTAGGTTTAGCTTCAAATGCATGCGAAACAAATGATTTATCTTTGAATCAATGCGAAGAAGAAGGATTAGCTTCAAATCCATGCGAAACAAATTACTTAGCATCAAATACTTGCGAAACATATGATTTAGATTCAGATCAATTCGAAGAATAAGTTTTATAGTCAAATCCAAACGAAACAAATGATTTATCGTCAAATACTTGAGATATAAATGTTTTATTTTCAACTGGAAGCGAAACAAGCGAGTCAGCTTCAAATGCATGCGACACACATGATTTGCTTCAAATCAATCCGGAGTAGAAGGTTTAGCTTCAAATCCATGCGAAACAAATTATTTAGCTTCAAATACTTGCGATATAAATGATATAGCTTCGAATGCATGCGAAACAAACGAGTTAGCTTCGCATTCAATCGGAACACGTGATTTAGCTTCAAATCAAAGCGAAGTGGAAGGTTTAGCATCAAATCCATGCGAAACAAATAATTTAGCTTCAAATACTTGCGAAACGAATGATTTAGCTTCAAATACTTGCGATATAAATGATTTAGATTCAACTGGAAGCGAAACAAGCGAGTTAGATTCTAAGCCATGGGAAAAACATGATTTAGCTTCTAATCAATGCGGTGTAGAAGGTTTAGCTTCAAATCCATGCGAAGCAAATGATTTAGCTTCAAATACTTGCGATATATATGATTTAGCTTCAAGTGGAAGTGAACCAAACGAGTTAGCTTCACATCCATGCGAAACACATGATTTAGCTTCAAATCAATTGGGGGAAGTAGAAGGTTTAGCTTCAAATCCATGCGAAACAAATGATTTAGATTCAAATTCAAGCGAAACAAATAATTTAGCTTCAAATACTTGCGATATAAATGATTTAGATTCATACGCATGCGAAACAAAGAAATTAGATTCAAATCCATGCGAACAACGAGATTTAGATTCAAATCAATGCCAAGTAGAAGTTTTAGCTTCATATCCATGCGAAACAAAAGATTTAGCTTCAAATACTTGCGATATAAATGATTTAGATTCATCCGCATGCGAAACAAAGAAATTAGATTCAAATCCATGCGAACAACGAGATTTAGATTCAAATCAATGCCAAGTAGAAGTTTTAGCTTCATATCCATGCGAAACAAAAGATTTAGCTTCAAATACCTGCGATATAAACGATATATCTTCAAATGCATGCGAAACAAAAGAGTTGGCTTCACATTCATTCTAAACACATGATTTAGCTTTAAACCAATGCGAAGTAGAAGGTTTAGCTTCAAATCCAAGCGAAACAAATGATTTAGCTTCAAATACTTACGATATAAATGATTTAGATTTAACTGCAAGCGAAACAAGCGAGTTAAATTTTAATCCATGCGAAACAAATGATTTAGCTTCAAATGCATGCGAAACGCAAGATTTAGCTTCAAATCAATGCGAAGTAGAAGGTTTATATTCAAATCCATAAGTAACAAATGATATAGCTACAAACACTTGCTTTATAAATGATTTAGCTTCAACTGGAATCGAAACAAACGAGTTAGCTTTGAATCCATGCGATACGCAAGATTTAGCTTCAAATCAATGCGGAGTAGAAGGTTTTTCATCAAATCCATAAGAAACAAATGATATAACTTCAAAAATACTTGCTTTATAAATGATTTAGCTTCAACAGGAAGCGAAACAAACGAGATAGCTTGGAATCCAAGCGATACGCAAGATTTAGCTTCAAATCAATGCCGAGTAGAAGGTTTATCTTCAAATCCATAAGTAACAAATGATACAAATACTTGTGATATAAATGATTTATCTTCAACTGGAAGCGAAACGAGCGAGTCAGCTTCAAATCCATGCGACATACATGATTTAGTATCAAATCAATGCGGAGTAGAAGGTTTAGCTTCAGATGCATGCGTAACACATGATTTAGCTTCAAATCAATGCGGAGAAGAATCTTTATCTTCAAATGCATGCAAAACACATGATTTAGGTTCAAATCAATGCGAAGTAGAAGGTTTAGCTTCAGATGCATGCGTAACACATGATTTAGCTTCAAATCAATGCGGAGAAGAATCTTTATCTTCAAATGCATGCAAAACACATGATTTAGGTTCAAATCAATGCGGAGTAGAACGTTT
Organism: Megalopta genalis; assembly: GCF_051020955.1. NCBI lineage: Eukaryota > Metazoa > Arthropoda > Insecta > Hymenoptera > Halictidae > Megalopta > Megalopta genalis. The sequence goes on along the minus strand of NC_135026.1, from coordinate 31,111 downwards.
AGCTTCAAATGCATGCGTAACACATGTTTTAGCTTCAAATCAATGCGGAGAAGAAGCTTTATCTTCAAATGCATGCAAAATACATGATTTAGGTTCAAATCAATGCGAAGTGGAAGGTTTAGCTTCAAATGAATGCGGAACACATGATTTAGCTTCTAATCAATGCGGAATAGAAGGTATATCTTCAAATGCATGCGAAACACATGATTTAGCTTCTAATCAATGCGGAAAAGAAGTTTTAGCTTCAAATTCATGCGAAACGCAAGATTTAGCTTCAAATCAATGCGGAGTAGAAGGTTTTTCATCAAATCCATAAGAAACAAATGATATAACTTCAAAAATACTTGCTTTATAAATGATTTAGCTTCAACAGGAAGCGAAACAAACGAGTTAGCTTGGAATCCAAGCGATACGCAAGATTTAGCTTCAAATCAATGCCGAGTAGAAGGTTTATCTTCAAATCCATAAGTAACAAATGATACAAATACTTGTGATATAAATGATTTATCTTCAACTGGAAGCGAAACGAGCGAGTCAGCTTCAAATCCATGCGACATACATGATTTAGTATCAAATCAATGCGGAGTAGAAGGTTTAGCTTCAGATGCATGCGTAACACATGATTTAGCTTCAAATCAATGCGGAGAAGAATCTTTATCTTCAAATGCATGCAAAACACATGATTTAGGTTCAAATCAATGCGAAGTAGAAGGTTTAGCTTCAAATCCATGCGAAACAAATGATTTATCATCAAATCACTGCGGAGTACAAGGTTTAGCTTCATATCCATGCGAAACAAATGATTTAGATGCACAGACTTGCGATATAAATGATTTAGCTTCAACTGGAAGCGAGACAATCGAGTTAGCTTCGAATCCATGCGAAACACATGATTTAGCTTCAAATCAGTGCGCAGTAGAAGGTTTAGATTCAAATCGATGCGAAACGCATGGTTTAGCTTCAAATGAAAGCGAAGTAGAAAGTTTACTTTCAAATCCACGCGAAAGAAATGATTTAGCTTCAAATACTTGCGATATAAATGATTTGGATTCAACTGCATGCGAACAAACGAGCTACCTTCACATTCATGCAAATCACATGATTTAGCTTCAAATCAATGCGAGGTAGAAGGTTTAGCTTCATATCCATGCGAAACAAATGAGTCAGCTTCAAATGCATGCGAAACAAACGAGTTAGCTTCAAATCCATAAGGAAAACGTGATTTAGTTTCAAATCAGTGCTATATAGAAGGTTTGGCTTCAAATCGATGCGAAACAAATGATTCAGGTTCAGGTACTTGCGATATAAGTGATATAGATTCAAATGCAGGCGAAACGAACGAGTTAGCTGCAAATCCATGCGAAACACATGATTTTGCTGCAAATCAATGCGATGTTGAAGGTCTAGCTTCAAATCCATGCGAAACAAATGATTTAGATTCAAATTCAAGCGAAACAAATAATTTAGCTTCAAATAATAGCGATATAAATGATTTAGATTCAACTGCAGGCGAAACAAACGAGTTAGTTTCAAATCCACGCGACACACATGATTTATCTTCAAATCAATGCGAAGTTGATTGTTTAGCTTCATATCCATGCGAAACAAATGATTTAGCTTCAAATACTTGCGAAACAAATGACTTAGTTTCAAATACTTGCGATTTAAATGATTTAGATTCAACTGCATTCGAAACAAACAAGTTAGATTCAAAGCCATGCAAAACACGAGATTTAGATTCACATCAATGCCAAGTTGAAGTATTAGCTACAAATGCATGCGAAACATAAGAGTTAGCTTCACATTCCTTCGAAACACGTGATTTAGCTTCAAATCAATGCGAAGTAGAAGGTTTATCTTCAAATCCATGCGAAACAAATGATTTAGCTACAAATACTTGCAATATAAATGATTTAACTTCAACTGGAAGCGAAACAAACGAGTTAGCTTCAAATCCATGCGAAACAAATGATTTAGCTTCAAATACTAGCGATATAAACGATATAGCTTCAATTGCATGCGGAATACACGAGTTGGCTTCACATTCATACGAAACACTTGATTTAGCTTCAAATCAATACGAAGTAGAAGGTTTAGCTTCAAATCGATGAGATACAAATGATTCAGGTTCAGATACTTGCGATATAAGTGATATAGCTTCAAATGCAGGCGAAACAAACGAGTTAGCTTCACAATCATTCGAAACACATGATTTAGCTTCAAATCAATGCGAAGTAGAAGGTTTAGCTTCAAATCCATGCGAAACAAATGATTTAGCTTCAAATACTTGCGATATATACGATTTAGCTTCAACTGGAAGTGAAACAGGCGAGGTAACTTCAAATCCTTGCGGAACACATGATTTAGCTTCAAATGAATGCGGAGTAGAAGGTTTAGCTTCATATCCATGCGAAACAAATGATTTAGCTTCAAATACCAGCGATATAGATGATTTAGCTTCAACTGGAGGCAAAACAAGCGAGTCAGCTTCAAATCCATGCGAAACAAATGATTCAGCTTCAAATATTTGCGATATAAACGATTTAGCTTCGAATGCGTGCGAAACAAACGAGTTAGCTTCACATTCATGCGAAACACATGATTTCGCTTCAAATACTTGCGATATAAACGATATATCTTCGAATGCATGCGAAACAAACGAGTTAGCTTTACATCCATGCGAAACACATCATTTATCTTCAAATCAATGCGAAGTAGAAGGTTTAGCTTCAAATCCAAGCGAAACAAATGATTTAGCTTCAAATACTTGCGATATAAATGATTTAGATTCAACAGCATGCGAAACAAACGCGTCAGCTTCAAATCCACGCGAAACACATGATTTACCTTCAAATCAATGCGAAGTTGAAGGTTTAGCTTCATATACATCCGTAACAAATGATTTAGCTTCAAATACTTGCGATATAAATGATTTAGCTTCAACTGGAAGCGAGACAAACGAGTTAGATTCACATTCATGCGAAACACATGATTTAGCTTCAAATCAATGCGAGGTAGAAGCTTTGGCTTCAAATCCATGCGAAACAAATGGTTTAGCTTCAAATACTTGCAATATAAATGATTTAGTTTCAACTGGAAGCGAAACAAACGAGTTAGCTTCAAATCCATGCGAACCAAATGATTTAGCTTCAAATACCTGCGATATATATGATTTAGCTTCAACTGGAAGTGAACCAAACGAGTCAGCGGATGCAGATAGGAATGGTACGCAGCGAGAAGAGGCACGTAGACTCGGTTCCACCGAAGCGTACGTGACTGCAATAAGGACCCGCGCGCCAGCGGATGCAGATAGGAAAGGAATGCAGCGAGACAGGCCTCGAAGACTCAGTCCCATGCAGCGGACGTGACTGCGATAACAGTCGGCACACCTGCAAAATCAAGATGGGAATGGAATGCAGCGGGACAGGCCGCGAAGACGCAGTCACACAGGAACCCCCACCGATCTGACCACTGGCTGCACCCTATAAAAACACTGGCGAGGTCCACAGAAGTTCAGTCTACCAAACACAGTGGCCAAAGAGTCTACCGAACACGAGTCTACCGTACACGAGTTTATCGAACACCAGTCTACCGAACAGTTTATCGAAAATAATAATTCAACTAACGTCGCATAACATACGCTAAGGTACTTATAAAAAAACATTGTAAAACTCAGTGCATGGTTCTTAGTTCTAACACCGAGTTTATATTATTTTAAAATTAGTTCATTGCTTAAAAATAATTCAACCCGCATTCGAACGTTTCGATTTTATTACTATACTCAATATTAACCAAGTGTGATTCCTATTATTATTTACCTCTCTGGATTGGCACTTACTCTGCGTCCAAGCGACGCTTATATTTTCCAACCCTCTCTGCGCCCATGCGACGCTTATACGTGCCGACCTAGCTGCGTCCAAGCGACGCTTATACTTTCCAACCCTCTCTGCGTCCAAGTGACGCTTAAAGTTCATAATTCTGAGAGAATAATAATAGTAATCCAAAATATATACATATTTTTAATGAATAAAATAATAATCTTTAGATGAATGGTTCCAAGAAACGTGCGAATAATAAACGTCGAGGGGGACGCAAAACTAGAGCCATCCGACGAATCCGCGCACTCCAACGGGAATTTAGCGTAAAATACGAACAAAGGCTCCGTGATATAGGGAGAGTGCTGGTAGAAGTATCCCTAAGGCCTGATCCGTTCCCAGACTCTCTCCCGTCGGTAGAAGCTTATGATCCAGTATCGGATAAAGACCGGGCGAACTACGACGAATTAGAGAAACTGTTCGCCGACGAGAATTATCGCGACCCCGATTGGGACCCGGAAGATTTTAATGCAAATTTGTTAAATATATATTCACTCGTTTCAATAAACCTATACACTAATATCTTGGATGAGTGGTAAAACAATTTATTTACCTTCAATTTCCCGAACTGCAACCGGTGTATGCAGGTGGGTTCGAAACTGCGAACAATCCATTTAATCATTCATTCAATACCAACGATCGTAACATAGAAATTTTTTGGTGGCAGCGCGGTGGGATTGATCGCAGAAATTGAAGGCTTTTCACCACAAAAGTACCAAAAAAGTAAAACCCAATCGTTTTGTTGCCTGTTTTTTTTTCTCCTTTCTTTTTTTTCTCAATATGGATCAACCCGGAACCAGTCGCGATGATACTAACTCAATCCTCGACGATAATAATATTTCAACTGAACTAATAAATAGAATTTTAGAAGAACTAACCTATTCGAGGGAAAGTAACGATCTTGTATTCAAGCTTAATGGGAAATTAGAAACATTGTTGATTGCCCAAGAGGGAATCGAAAGAAACAATGCGTTGTTTACCAAATTTAAATCAGAGTTAGAACAAATCAACGATGCACTGAATGTTCTAAAAGCAAACTACTTAACCAAATCGGAAGTGTTGACCCCACTTCCAAAGCGCACTGTCCCCGCACCAATATTTAGTACGGTTGACCCAGTTGATTGTATTGACAATCCCATTAATGTAAAAGACGCGCTGGAGACCGTTCCAGTCTTCGATGGCTACAAACCGTCCATATTTCAATTTCTAACAGCATGTGATCGAGCTAAAACAATGATTCCGGAAAACCAAGAACCATATTTAGTTAAATTACTCACTAATAAGTTAAGGGGGCATGCACTAATGGCTATAGAAGACTCAAATCTAACGACAATAGAACAGTTCGGTATTAAATTAAAAGCAATGTTCGGACCGCACAAACCCATTAACCAATATAAAGGAGAATTAGGCAATATTTTTAAGAAACCCGGCGAACCTATACTTGATTACATTAGCCGTGTTAAAGATTTAAAATTGGCAATAATAGACGGCGAACGGACAAACTACAAGGGTCTGCCTGAAGCCTTAATAAAAATTATTGGCAGCGAAGTGATAGATGGTTTCATCAGAGGACTCCCATCTGAAATTAGTATCAGGATCAAGCTAGAAGGTTACAAAAACCTAGAAGAAGTATACACCATCGCAATCAAAATCACAAAAGAAATCGAGGTGGAGGAAGAAAGGACTAAGACCTACAACCCTAGATTTCGAGATCACAGAAATTACGGACAACCAATAAGCCAACATCGAAATCCAAATAGACAAGCATTTGAACAAAAACCTCACTGGAATACCACCTTACCGCCCAGGAGATTCGAACCAAATCAAAATTCAAGCAATGATCCTAATTCTCTAACCAAACAAATCTCTTGCAATTATTGTAAAAAGCCAGGCCACCTAATCAAGGATTGCTACAAATTTAAAGCAAAAATCGATTCTGGCGAAATAGTTCCATACAGCAATCAACGAACGGGAAACGCCAACCCCTCTCCCATGGGAATTCAGGCGCACCCAAGGGAGCGAACCCGAACCAGCGCCGTTCAGTCATGAAAATAAAACCAGCTACCACGGAGAAACCTGTATCTCCGGTGCCTGGGCCATCAACACAAACGCAATCAATAATACAGAAGACCAAAGGCCCAAGCAAACAATCGACGCTAGAGGAAAACGCAGAGATAGACCTAAGCGAGCTATCACTGTTCAATTAGACTCTACTATCAACACACCGACATTTATGATCAGCTCACCCGACATACACGGAATTGTTACACTCCTTGTAGATTCTGGGTCAGAAGTTAATTTAATAAAAGAATGCATGATATCCGGTTCTGACGACATCAACACTGACGACATCATTCACATTAGAGGAATCTCGGCCGAAATCCTGGACACCTTAGGGACTGTTAAAATCAGGATAGCAGGTCATCCAGTACTCTTTCACGTTGTCAGTGATAAGATGCCGATAGACCAATCTGGAATCTTAGGATCCAACTTCATGCAAACCTATCAAGCAACAATTGACTACTCTAGGAAACATTTAAATTGGGGAAACACTTACATACCATTCTATGAACCCCAACAAGTAACAATTCCAAAAAGAACATCACTGGCAATTACGGTTACCATAATAAATTCGGAAGAAAAGCAAGGTTATATACCTCTCATAACCAAAGAAAATGGTATATTCATCGGTGAAGCGATCGTAACCAACCGTAACGGACGAGCTCATATCCGAGCAACTAACACTACGTTAAAGGATTATGTGCTCGACATACCCGTGGTTAAACTGCAACAATTTAAAGAACTCAAGGGTAAAGAAATAAAAACATGCTTTACAACGACAATATGCCATTAAGATCGTCTCCAAGCAATACTAAAATTACTAAGACTGGATCATCTGAACTTGGAAGAAAAAAAGAATATATTACAACTAATCGAACGAAACGCAGACAGATTTTACATCCCAGGGGAAATACTACAAGGAACCAACATATCTCGGCACAAAATTCCAACAACAGACGATATCCCAATAAACACACGACAATATAGATTTCCCCCAGTACATAAAGAGGAAATTAACAAACAAGTACAAGAATTGCTAGACACAAATATAGTGGAATCATCTATATCACCATACAACTCTCCGGTTTGGATTGTACCCGAAAAAGCTGACTCGCAAGGAAATAAACGATGGCGCCTAGTCATCGATTACCGAAACCTCAACGATAAAACAATCAATGACGTGTACCCGTTACCTAATATAACGGAAATACTCGATCAGCTTGGAAGCGCCAAATACTTTTCCACTTTCGATTTAGCTTCTGGGTTCCATCAAATTAAAATGGCACCAGAGGATGCACACAAAACAGCATTTTCGACACCATTTGGACACTTCCAATTTAAAAGAATGCCATTCGGCTTAAAGAACGCACCAGCCACCTTCCAAAGGCTAATGAATAGCGTTCTGTCTGAACTACAAGGGACAGAATTATTTGTATATCTAGACGATATTGTGTTATACTCCAGATCCCTACAAGAACATGAAATGAAATTCAACAAGCTGATGAATCGTCTAAGAGAAGCCAACCTATCTCTACAACCAGACAAATGTGAGTTTCTACGACATGAGGTTGCCTACTTAGGACACATTATTAGAGAGTCCGGTCTAAAACCAGACCTCGAAAAGATCGAGGCAGTGAAAAATTTCCCAAAACCAAGAAACCCAAAACACATTAAACAATTCCTAGGACTAGCTGGTTATTATCGCAGATTTATCCAAAAATTTTCTGCAACGGCTAAACCTCTCACCGACCTATTAAAAAAGGACACCCAATTCAAATGGCGAGAAGCCCAGGAACAATCATTCCAAACTTTAAAGGAAGCCCTGGTAACAGAACCAATACTTCAATTTCCGGATTTCAATCAACCATTCAACTTAACAACTGACGCGTCCGGATATGCTATTGGAGGTGTACTCAGTCAGGGGACGGTAGGCAAAGATCTACCCATAGCATACGCCTCCCGTGTGTTAAATCCTGCCGAACAAAAATATTCGACCATAGAAAAGGAATGTCTTGCGATTGTATACTGCACTACATATTTTCGACCGTACCTATACGGACGACCATTCAACATAGTTACGGACCACAAGCCATTAGTATGGCTACATTCAATCAAAGACCCAACCTCAAGATTGTGGAAATGGAAATTAAAATTATCAGAATACGAATATAAAATACAATATAAGGAAGGCAGAGCCAACGCCAACGCAGACGCTTTATCGAGAAATCCACCCGAACAATGCCTACCTATCCAACGTGTGGATAAGATGAAATCAGCCAGGAAGAGAACAGCCTCCATATCATTCGAAGATGCAAGAGAAGAAGAATACATTTATACAAAGAAGAAAAAGACTGACCTAAACATCTCATCGGACGATTCACCCATGTTCGACGCCACGAGAAAACGCAAGAAACGCGACGACTTGTCCACACCTATACCAGCACCAGTACCATACCACCCGGAAATAGAAGAATCATCGCTCGAACCGATAGCCACCAGACTGTTTGATGACGTACCCGAGGACAATTTAATAACCAACGACATGGAAATAACGCCTATTCAAGGAGACGTGCTTTGGGAACATATAAGCCCCTTGAGCAACCCCGACGAGACAACGACTATTGTCCAACAGCACAACCCGCATTTGCACATAACTGAAAGCCGCGAGCCCTTGAACATGAGCAAAACGCACAAGGTCGTATTCATTGACATGAACGTCAATCCAATCGACGAAGGTGCAAAGGAATTAAAAGAAGCTAACCAATTGGGAACTTTTATCGATCTAACATATGAACGGGCCAGGCTTCATCCTACCGAAACATTTTACATTATAGCATTGCCGGTCATAGCCAACAATCACGCACCTATTGAACCTACAAATGTTACCAATTGTCTGGCCTCTTTATTGGACGTAGCACAAGAACTACAACTGAAATATTTCTCAATACGCAAAACTGAAAATATAGAAGACATCCCTTGGAAGTACATACTAATCGAATTTAAAGAAATATTTAGAGACCAGAATGTAAACTTAACCGTATGTACTGGTAAAATCACAATACCTCCAGTAACAGAAAGACTAAGTATTATAAACGAAAATCACGCATCTGAAATTGGAGGACACAAGGGTATAACGTGTTACGTCCTACGACGTATTGCGTAGGTTAAGTTACCATAATTGCATAGATTAAGGAAACACGTCGTACATATAACCCATTTATACACTTAAAGAATCTTTACACGTTACCAAACATCGCTCTGTTACCAACCGCCGATGTTACCAAACATCGCTCTGTTACCAACCACCGATGTTACCGAACATCGCTCTGTTACCGACCGTCGATGTTATCGACCGGTTACCAACATTACCGACCGTCGATGTTATCGACCGTTTACCTACATTACCGACCATCGATGTTATCGACCGGTTATCGACATTATCGACCATCAATGTTACCGACCGTCGTCCCATTACCGACCACCGATGTTACCAATCGGTTACCGGTATTCGCAAACCATCAGTGTTACCAACCGTCACCCCGCTATCGACCAGTCACCAATTACCATCATATCAACCCACTACTATGTTCGCCGATCCACCGCGCGCGCTGCAGAATACACAGCGCCCCTCTCCGGCGACCGCCCCACCACAGCGACTCCCCACCAGCACCCATCGGCAACATGGCCGCCGAGGACCAGAGGAGCTCAGAACAGACACACCACGCAGCAGACTCATTCCGGGCTCCAGCGAGGGAAGTCGTCCCCTCCTGCAAGCCATTCTTCCATTTCAATTTCTAATTCCAAGTCTCATTCAACCTCAACTCACCGCGTTAACTATTAAGTACTTGTATCGTAGTATTTTAGAATATATTATTTTTAATCGTTACTACATTCAACAATCATTAGCTACCTAACTCTCTCTCCCTATTCGGCAACATATTCGTATATCCATACTTAATTCTCTAGAATCCATTCCGCCTTCGTGTGTACCGAGCTCACCCCGAATGCTCTGCACGAATGCGCAATACAATAACGATATTATTCCCGAAGCGCTCGTACCGATCTCACCCCGAATGATCTGGGCGCAGCAGGAATAAGACCGCCTCTCTTCTCATTGCCTATTAACGTTAACGAATGCCGAAACGCGCCGGTCGTCGTCACCAATTGGAAAAGTTGGCGAAGTCCTTCATCTACGGGCAGTATCGTCCGAAACACCAGTATCCAGAACGGGTCATCGAAGTCATCGCTCACACCTTCGTCGCCGACCCAGCTTCTGAAACCAGCATCGAGCACCAATCTACGACCGTGCTGAGAGAGCAGATTCCACCCCGGAAACCCTGAGGACCACAGCGAGCTTGCGTGCGATCAAACGACCGATCAAGGTCCAACGAAAGGTTAGAACTCCAACTTGTACACCCGTCGCAGCGCGTTATTCGTGAATGCCCAGCGGATACGCGAACGAACCGCGTCGCGTGCCCTAAAGTTGCGATTTTGCGTCTTAGCCGCGGTAATCGCGCGATATATAATATATCTTTCGCGTCGAGACTCGCGGGACGTAACAAACGAAAACATACCATAGAATTCGACAAAAATTTTATTGGGATGGAATAAAAAAGGATATTCGGAACTTCATCCGAACATGTAATGAATGCCAACTAAAAAAACTAACGACAATAAAAACAAGGCAACCCATGGTGTTAACAGATACACCGGGTAACGCCTTTGATAAGGTCAGTTTAGATATAGTCGGTCCCTTACCAGAAACAAAAAGAAAAAATAGATACAAACTGACCATGCAGGACTTACTGACAAAATATTCTTTAGCTGTACCTTTAGATCAAACCACATCTGCGGATATAGCAGATGCCTTTATCAAACATCTAGTATGCCGATTCGGAGCCCCCAGGGCAATATTAACGGATCAAGGTTCTAACTTTACATCAAATTTAATGAAACAAGTATCAAAGAAATTTAAAATAAAACATTATCAAACTACCGCATATCATCCGCAAAGTAATGGTTCCATCGAAAGGTCGTATCACGTCTTAATAGAATATCTCAAACAATATGTAACGAACTCGTCTAACTGGGACGACTGGTTAGAATTAGCAATGTTTTCCTACAATACTTCCGTTCACGAAGGCACTAAGTTTTCTCCTCATGAACTAATTTTTGGTAGAATTGCTCGCGAACCTAGCAGCTACAATCGTGTCAGAGAAAACGTAGAGCCTACCTACGCAGACTTCTCCAAGAACTATACACTACGATAAACAAATTACAATTATCGGCTCGAAAAAATTTGATTGCAGCGAAAACCAGATCGAAACATTATTACGACAAACGAATAAACCCTCAAAATTTTAAAGCAGGAGATCTAGTATCCCCCCGTGTCCGCTACCTTGTCGTGGTGGGCGGGCTTCGTGCCCTAATGATCCTCAAGGCTGTGCCAGCGGGGAATTTATTCCCTGGCAGGTTCTACCTAGCTGGAGTGGCTTGAGGTGAGGGGCCTACTAAAAGTAGGACACATACCGTAAACCTGTGGTCATGTTTTACAGGAACGGGGGTCTTGCCTTAGCCGGCCGGGCCGCGAGGATGACAACCTCTCTAAAAAATCCCTAGCCCCAAGCAGTGTTGCGCGGTGATGAGGGCGTAGCTGGAGTAAGCGCCAGCTATGGTTGGTGGGTGCACCAATCGTTAGCGGACAACCCCGGGGTACCCGGCGACCCCCCGGGCGTATTAGCCTTCCCCGGGTATGGCGGCTCTACCCGGGGTGACCTCTTTTCCGACCATTCTCGTGGGATCAACTATGGATTGTTCACAAATAAAAAAAACCGGGGAGGGGGGAAACGAGAGGGAGAAGGAGGCGCGCGTGGCTAGCGTGCGCCTCGAGCGCATGGATGGGTCGGTGTTGCGGGAACTTCCCGCAACACGCGGCAGAGAGAGGTCCGCTGTGGACCTTGGCGAGTGCGATGGGGGAGAGGAGTCCGACCACTCGGTCTCCTCTCACCGCTCTTCGCAGAGCGCCCCTGGCTCCTCAACAGGGAGGAAGAGGGGAAGACCGCCGACTACTGGTCAGTACGTTGGCCTCTATGAGGCGAAACGTAAGCTGACGGAGGCCAACAGGGGCCTCATCGCGGCAATTTTTGACCCGGTGGCCCCGGGGCCGCAGCCCGGGAGATCGGTCGACCCGCTTCCGGACGAGGTGGAAATCGCTGCGAATCTTCGCAGCCGTCCGACGCGGGAGATAGCGGCGTCGATAATGGAGAGCCTGGCCGAAGTGGCCAAGATCTCTAATGCGACAAGGGAGTTGCGGCCAGTCACGGTGCGGATCCTGCAAGCGGCGGCCCTGAACAGCCGGGCGGGCGTTGCGGAGCTGACAATGAGGTCAGCTTCCGACGCCACCCGGCTGTTAGAAGCGGAAAACGCTCTCCTTAGGGAGCAGATGGCGGAGTTGCGGACCGAGGTGGCCCGACTCCGTCAGGCGGTGGAAACGAGGCCGGCAGCAGTCGAGATGCCTCCGCCGCCGGCCCCTGAGGTGGGCACAGGGCCGCTGCTGAGCGCCGGCGCCCGAGGGCCCCAACGCCCTGGGCGAGGGAAGCCCTTGCCGGCGTCCGCAGCGGTGCCAGCAAATTTGCTGGCACAGATCGGCTCCCTAATCGATGCCAAGCTGGCATCGTTCAGGAGGGAGCTGATCCCGCGGGTGCAGGATCCGCGGTCGGTGCCACCCGTGCCATCCACCCCCAGCCTGTCGATAGACAGGAAAGGGGGGAAAAAGGGTGGCAATAGAGGAGGGGCTGCGGCCGCTAAGGCGGCACAGATGCAGCCCCCACAGCAGAGGGCTGCCTCTGCTGTTGCGCCGCCCTCCACCGCACCTCCAACTGAGGTGTGGTCGAAGGTTGTTGGCCGAAAGGCCAAAAAGGCGGCTGCCGCAGTTAAACCTGCGGCGGCTGTCAAGGCCTCTTCGACCGGGAGGGCGGCGAAACGGGTGGCACCGGCTGCCCCCAAGAGGGCTCCCCTGCCGCCGCGTCCGCCCCGCACGGCTGCCGTCACGATAACGGTACCGGCCGGCGGGGCTATGACGTATGCCGAGGCAATGGCCACTGCCAGGTCAAAAGTTGACCTGGCAGAGATTGGCATTGTCTCGATGAAGCCGAGGAGGGCGGTGACGGGGGCTCTAATTTTGGAGATCCCCGGCGCCGACGGGGCTGCCAAAGCCACCGCCCTTGCCACGAAAGTGGCCGAAGCGTTGGCAGGCACCGGCGTGAAGGTCGCGCGCCCGGTAAAGAAGACCGACCTTAGGGTGCGCGGCCTGGTCGATTCGACCACGCCGGCTGAGGTTGCCGCGGCAGTTGCCCGTGTGGGAGGGTGCGACGAGGGGGAGGTGAGGACCGGCGAAATCCGTGTCTTCCCCCTCGGGACTTGGCACCCTTTGGGTCCAGTGCCCTACTGCGGCTGCACGCAAAGTTGCGGTTGCGGGAAGGCTTACTGTGGGCTGGACCCAGGCGACGGTCGAGGCACTCAGCGCCCGGCCCCTGCAGTGCTATCGCTGCCTTGGCCTAGGCCACACTAGGCAGCGATGCACTGCGGCCGAGGACCGGTCCGAATGCTGCTTCGGATGCGGCAGTCTGGACCACAAAGTGGCTGGCTGCACGGCGAAGCCTAACTGCCCGCTCTGTGCGGGAGCAGGCAAGCCGGCCGGCCACCGCCTCGGTAGCCGGGCGTGCCCTGCCAGCGCGAAACGCGGCAGGGGAAGCAAGGGGAGGAAAACCGCGGTGGCCAAGGCGGCGGCCACCGTGGCAACTAAGCCGAAGGTGGCACCAAAAGGTGTCACCATCGCGCCCGCGGGGGCGGATGGGGCCAAAGAGGCCCCAGACGCCACCGCTCCCGCGGCGGCGATGGATGTAGAGGCCTGCCCATAATGGGGCCCAAGGGCCCTATAATACAGGCCAACCTGAACCGCTCGGCCAGGGCACAGGACCTTCTGGTGCAATTCCTGGCCGAGCGGGGTGCCGGGTTGGCCGTAGCGGCGGAGCCGTACAGGATTCCCGACCATCCACATTGGATGGGGGACCTGAGCGGCTCCGCCGTTATAATATGGGCAGGCCGGCCGGGGTCCCCGGCGTGCTCCGTTATCGAGCGCGGCCGGGGATACCTGGCCGTTGACTGGGGCGGCACCGCGGTTGTGGCGATCTACGCACCTCCAAGGTGGTCCCTCGAGGAGTTCGAGCAGTATCTGGACGGGGTGGGGAGATGCGTCTCCCGCTGCCAGCCCCGTCCGGTGCTGGTCCTGGGGGACTTCAACGCCAAGTCGCCGGCTTGGGGTTCCCCCGGGACAAACCCGAGGGGCCGGGAGGTGCTTGATTGGGCGGCGGGACTCGAGCTCCGTCTTTTAAACACGGGCTCGGTCCATACGTGCGTGCGGCACAATGGGGGGTCCATCGTTGACCTTTCATGGGCAACGCCCCCCGCCGCGCGCCGTATTACGGGGTGGAGGGTGGCGGAGGAGGTCGAGACACTATCAGACCACAGGTACATTGTTCTCGGCCTTTCCGCCGCCCCATCGACACCCCGACGTCGCCCCGCTGATGAGGGATCGCCTCAGCCGCGGTGGGCGCTAAAGCGCCTCGACCAGGACGCTCTGATGCGCACAGAGTGCGTTCGCGCGCGACGCCAGTGCGCCCGCGCCCGTCGACGACGACGTTCCGACGTGGAGCTGGCTATCCAGCTGTATGGGCGATACAGAGAGAGGGTGGTCGCCCTGCAGCTGGCCATCAGGCAGGCAAAGAGCCAGGCCTGGCGCGACCTTCTCGGCACTATCAACCGAGATCCATGGGGGCGCCCATACAAAATGGCGATGGGACGATTGCGTCCCTGGGCGCCCCCTGTGACGGAGAGCCTGGATCCGGGGATGCTCGGACGGGTCGTGGACGCGCTATTCCCCGTCAGCGGGGAGGCGTCCCGGCCCGTCCCTCAGCTAGAGGGACATGAGTGGTCCCCGGATCTGGAGGTCGCGCCGGAGGAAATGGCCGGGGTAGTCAAATGGCTTCGGGGCAAGAATACTGCCCCGGGGCCGGACGGTATCCCCGGCCGGGTCTGGCTGCTTGCCATGAGCGTCCTGGGCGAGAGGCTGAGAGGCCTCTACTCCGGGCTCCTGAGGTCCGGGGTGTTCCCGGACCTCTGGAGGGGAAGTCGGATGGTCCTCTTAAGGAAGGATGGGAGGCCTGCGGATTCTCCCTCCGCGTACCGGCCCATTTGCCTCCTGGACGAGGTGGGCAAGATCTTTGAAAAGATCATTGCTGCCCGCCTCGCCAGGCACCTGTCCCGCGTTGGCCAGGATCTGGCGGACTGCCAGTTCGGCTTCCGGGAGGGGCGATCGACGGTCGATGCAATTGACCGTCTAAAGTCCCTCTCGGACAATGCCGTGGCACGGGGCGGGGTGTGCGTGGCGGTGTCGATCGACATCGTCAATGCATTTAACACCCTGCCCTGGTCCGCCATTAGGGAGGCCCTGGTTGAACACCAGGTGCCTCCCTATCTGAGGCGGGTGATCGGGGCCTACCTGCGGGGCAGGTGGGTGGAATACCCGGGCCGGTATGGGACGATACGGAGGGAAGTGGACTGCGGGGTCCCACAGGGGTCCGTGTTAGGACCACTCCTGTGGGACCTGGGATATAACGCAGTCCTGAAGGCCCCCCTGCCCGACGGTGCCACTCTCGTCTGCTATGCAGACGACACATTAGTGGTCGCCGTCGGGGACACCTTCGAGAGGACCATCCGACGAGCGGAGGTTGCGGTGGCAGCCGTCGTTGCGAGGATCTACGATCTGGGGCTGAAGGTGGCCCCGGAGAAGGCCGAGGCCGTCTGGTTTGGACGGCCTTGGTCTCGGCCACGGGCCAGATCGTGGATCTGGGTTGGAGAAGCCTGCGTCGAGGTGAAGTCCGAGATCAAGTATCTCGGACTGATCCTCGACAGCCACTGGAGGTTCGGAGCACATTTCGGCCGTCTCGTCCCCCGAGTTGAGAGGGCGGCGGCCCCGTTAGGCCGCCTGTTGCCCAATATCGGGGGACCGGGCGATATGGTGCGTCGCCTATACCTAGGCGTGGTGCGGTCCATGGCATTATACGGCGCCCCGATTTGGGCGCCGTCCGTGAGGGCAAACCGGCGCAACACATTGTTGTTGCGCCGGATTCAGAGGCAAATGGCCCTTCGCCTCGTAAGGGGTTACCGCACCACGTCTACCGTGGCGGCGCTTGCTCTGGCGGGAGAAATTCCCTTCGAGCTGCAGGCGGCGATGCGCGCCTATGTCTATAGGCGCATATGCATCGCTGGCCGGGCTCGGGGGGACCCGCCGGAGCAGGAGGCGGTCGAGGGCTTCGGGCTCCAGGCCCGGGGACTAGCGCTCGCCAGATGGCATGCGGAGCTTTGCTCCCATGCCGCCGAGCGCGTCCCCGGGGCTCTCCTGCCGCACTTCACCTCGTGGCGGGAGAGGCGGTTTGGCAGGCTCTCCTACCGTGCGACGCAGGTATTCACCGGGCATGGCTGCTTCGGTGTCTACCTGTGTCGCATCGGTCGGGAAGCGACGACGGTGTGCCACCACTGTGGCGCGGAGGAGGACTCGGCGCAGCATACACTGGAGGTGTGCCCCGCCTTTTCAGTGCTGCGCCGAGTCCTAAGTAGGGAAGTTGGTCGCGACCTCGCTCTCTCCAGCTTAGTTGGGGCCATGCTGGAGAGCCCGACAAAATGGGCGGCAGCCATAGCCTTCTGCGAACAGGTAATGTTGCAGAAGGAGGCTGCCGAGCGGGGTCGCCGCGAGCGGGGGTGCGGCGTGTGCGCCCACGCCTAGAGCCCCCCCGAGCAGCTGATAATAGGCGGGCGGCGGGTGTACCAGATCATGCTGGTTTAATTGCCCGCCGCCCGCCAACCGAGGATGTCCTATCAGGAGTGGGGGCGACGACAACTTGTCGTCGCCCCCGACGGCCGCCGGTGCGGCCGTCGTGACGAGGCGGTGTGGGGTGCGGTCCCCCGCACCGCCGAATCAAGATGATTTATGGGGGGAGGATTAATCTCCCCCTGGGACGCGGCCGGCCACCGCCGTTCCATCCTGGTGGCCGGCCAGGCGAGGGGGAGCCGCGGTTGTGTTCTTTGAGAGTTCCCGTGGCTCCCCCGCTACTCGCCAGCGCCCTAGGCCGCCGTGGGGGTTTTAGCGGGTCGAACCCCGCACTACCCCGCACTTACTGTCTGACCAGCAGATTTCCCCCACGTTAAACAAAAAAAAAAAAAAAGTATGCACATAGGTTATTTCCGGGATAGGCGGTGTTTGTTAGTCGGAATATCCCTTGCGTTATTAATCTTACACAGTAATGATTTAAAAGGGTAGCGTAGATGTCTGGGTAGTCTTCAGGAATGACTCCGTCTATGGTTTGTAACAAGTTATTATATTCTTCTACACTGTATTCTTGTAATGGGTTCGGGACCCCCATTTTAATTCCACCACCTGCATATAACGTCAATTAACAGGTTTGAATTTATTGCGGCCCACCCGCTTGTAGACAATTCAAAATGTTCCTCGATGCACTCTGTGCATCGCCAAGCCGGACGTACATTTGCAATCCGCACGTCACATTTATGACAATGCACCGC
Organism: Megalopta genalis; assembly: GCF_051020955.1. Lineage (NCBI taxonomy): Eukaryota > Metazoa > Arthropoda > Insecta > Hymenoptera > Halictidae > Megalopta > Megalopta genalis. Next base: position 13,535 of record NC_135026.1, on the reverse strand, counting down.
CCACACTATTGTATGAACATTCCCCAGCGAATGCCAGCCACCTTCTTGAAAACAGGCCTGATCTTCTTCATCCGCTTCCAGGTAGCACCCCTCGCACAGGCGGCGTCTCAATCTTGATATGTAGATCGGGGTCCTGGACACCGGAATGATGCAAAATAATTGGAGCAATCTTCCGTATGTTTCCGGGTGATGGATCGGTATAACCCCGTCTATTGGTCCATACAACTCCTCCAAGTCCTCTGGATCTTCTTCATAACTTTCCCGGGGAATTGGCATGCTGGTTGGAAATAATTGAGTTTAGATCTTTTTATATAATTTTTCAACAGTCTGTAGTCTCCGTCGGTAGTGTCCGTTTAGTCAATCCGTCCATTGTATTTTGTCTTCGGGTTGATGATCGATACATATATATATTTTACAGGCTAGATCTAATATGAGCTAGTTTTAATTTGTTAATGTGAACGGTACGCAGAGTACCTCCAAATAAGATTTTTACATTCTCCTTGGGTAGGAGTTCTATAACCTTGTGCGGGCCGGTGTATTGGTTACAGAATTTACCTCTCAAGGGTTCTTTCAGTAAATATACTAGATCTCCTTTTTTTTTTTTTTTTTTGTTTAACGTGGGGGAAATCTGCTGGTCAGACAGTAAGTGCGGGGTAGTGCGGGGTTCGACCCGCTAAAACCCCCACGGCGGCCTAGGGCGCTGGCGAGTAGCGGGGGAGCCACGGGAACTCTCAAAGAACACAACCGCGGCTCCCCCTCGCCTGGCCGGCCACCAGGATGGAATGGCGGTGGCCGGCCGCGTCCCGGGGGGGAGATTAATCCTCCCCCCATAAATCATCTTGATTCGGCGGTGCGGGGGACCGCACCCCACACCGCCTCGTCCTCCCAATATGGTGAGGACAGCTTCAGTTGGGGGGGGGGGGGGTGGCGGGCGGCGGGCAATTAAACCAGTAATCTGGTACACCCGCCGCCCGCCTATTATCAGCTGCTCGGGGGGGCTCTAGGCGTGGGCGCACACGCCGCACCCCCGCTCGCGGCGACCCCGCTCGGCAGCCTCCTTCTGCAGCATCACCTCTTCGCAAAAGGCGATGGCTGCCGCCCATTTTCTCGGGCTCTCCAGCATGGCCCCAACTAAGCTGGAGAGAGCGAGATCGCGACCAACTTCCCGTCTTAGGACTCGGCGCAGCACTGAAAAGGCGGGGCATACCTCCAGTGTATGCTGCGCCGAGTACCTATGTGCATACTGCTATGAAGACTTGGACAGCAATTTAAAAGAACAATTTGAACTAATCGAATGGAATCTTGCCATCACTTCCTCTGACGGACTTCTACACCTCAGCGAATGCAACAATTGCCTCGCTCCCCTAGTGAACGTGAAATGTGCATCCCAGTGTCCCCAGTGCATCGAGACTCACTTTGAACTAACCTATGAACAATGGGTGTACGTCTCGTCGGGTTATTCAATAGATAGCGAACTCATAACAGATTTTGATGATGGACATTAAATTTACTACTATCATACTACTGCAACATTTTAATTCTAAGTTCATATGATTAAATAAGTAAACTTAACAAATTTGTAAAAGAAAGGGTATAAAAAAAATATATATATATATAAACATTTGATTCCAGATGTTAACTATTTGGTTAATACTTTGATATGTTCGAACCAGTTGGGCCGTCATCGGATATGATTGCAGCGGCAATAACCTGAATATCACCACGGTATCCCTCAATGAAATTGGCGATTGCAATAACGAACAAATAACCACAAAAACGGAACAAACGTACATTCAACTGCTACAGCTGTCAGAATTCAACTATATAGACGTCATACAATGTAAAGTGGAAATAGCAAGAACCATACACTACTGCGGCATGCACTCACATATCTCCGCAGTGCAAAATGGCATCAACCAATACCTGGAAGCAACAACCGAAGAAGAGTGCAACCAAATGCACCAATTTGGAATATTTCACACAGGAAGGAATACTTTCCTATATGGATTAAAAACTAATACCACGGTAACTCGACCCTTCACAATGGCGGGTAAACTAAATATTGATGGAACCTGTCACGGAGCAGACTTCTCGGACCCATACGGGTCATGGGAGAATGTTGTAGTACAAGCTACTGTTACAATAACTATACGAACATCCTCTGTTCCAGTTGGTCTAGAGGCAAACAAAATCATTTTAAAATCAGGAACAATCTGTGGCTTTCAGAGTGGCACATGTCTTGACAACGAAGATGGTTATACCTATTGGAAACCATTCCCAGTTTCAACCTGCAAATTTGACCAATACGATGTGCTGTATGAAGGACTGGCCTCAAAAATTACGGAAACATTAAATCAACAAGCAACCCCATCTGTATTCGTACTCACAACCAAGGAAATCACGTTCGCATTTACCAAAACAGGCGAAATGCCTATTTGTGGATACACGCTGTTCCAAACTGAACACCCAAAACTCTTTATCCTGGAAACAAACAAAGGAAACACGTTCACAACGACGAAGAGGACACGTGTAGAGAATTTCGACATTTTTACGTATATCAACTCTAAATTCGTATACATTGAGAAACACATAAAAACACAGATGACCACCCTTTATCGGAATTTGCTAAAGCAAAAATGCGATCTAGAAAAGCAAGTTCTAACAAACGCATTAACCTTGGCTACATTAAAACCAGATGAATTTGCCCAAACAGTAACCAAATTGCCCGGACATATGGCACTGGTTGCTGGAGAAGTGATTCACATTATAAAATGCATTCCAGTGAATGTACAAGTAAGACACGCCCAAGAATGCTATAACGAGTTACCAGTTACTCACAATAACCGCACGATGTTCTTAACACCCAAAACACGAATACTCTCTAACCATGGCACGCAGAGAGATTGCAGCCATGTGTTGCCTGTCATGTACGAAATTGATCAGTCTTGGCATAAATTGTTACCTAGGCCAACGGAGACAATTGCTCCACAAGTCCTACAACCACTAAAAGAACCAATTTGGCGTTATATCAACCCATTGAACCTAGCCACAAGCGGCATATACACTCAAAAAGACTTGAATAACTTAAGGGATCATATCATGTTCCCGGCAGAAAAAGCAGCAATAATAAATTCAATGGCACGCACAATCACAGGAAAAAACGTTCCAAGCGGAACCTTGTCTATCATGGATATGATAAATGAGGACACATTAAATCAAATAGCCGAGAATGCAGCAACCAAATTTTAGAACGGATTCCTGCGCTTCGGATCCGTTAGCGCTGGACTGATTGGTATTTTTATTATATTCAAAATATTTAAAACAATAGTGGATACGATAATACAAGGCTATCAGATACATTCTACGTATGGTTGCGGCTTTCATCTATGCGGAGCAGCATGGAGTTCAATCACACACCTCCTTCTTCACCGTGCCAGCGAGCATAAATATCAAGTCGATGTGGGCAATGATCCAGGGCCCACCAGCGTAGATTGCCAAACACAAACAAGCAGACCCGATATCGCCGAACGCCGAGCTGCCATACGAAACCTGGAACAAATTTCTCTTAGAAATTTGCTATCTAAGGGGGAAGGTGTCACGTCCCGCGACTAAAGCGTTATTGTAAAGTCGGGTCGAGCGCCGGGCTCTCGCAAAATTTTGAAAAATGGTGTCAAATTACATCGCAATTTGACACCATTTGAGCGCTCGGCCCTTCAATTTAAAAATTCGAAAATGATCACTAAACTAAAGGGAATCAAAACTAAAAGTGTCAAAAACGTAACATTTCCCGAATATACCATACCGCTTTTAAAAATAGAACTGTAAAACTCACCACGAACGAGAATCACAGCTCGCCGAATAAAAACTCAAACGAAGAAACACTCGTAGACACGGAAAATCAAAAACTAATAATGAACGAACTGTGATTGCACTCGCGACTGGTCTTAGCCAATACTATCGTACCGCACTGTCTAGAACCTAAGACTCAACTGACGCGATGGCCGAGCAAACATCGCCATCCCCGCCAGCGAGTGTCCCCACTCAGCCGTTGTAGCGATGGCAATACTCTGGTGGGAAACGCGAAGCAGAAGTTGGCACACGGACCGTACGTGACTGCGATAAGGACCGGCGCGCCAGCGAACAAGGAAAGGAATGCAGCGAGAAGATGCACATAGACTCGGTCTCACCGAAGCATACGTGACTGCGATAAGGACCGGCGCGCCAGCGGATGCAGATAGGAAAGGTACGCAGCGAGAAGAGGCACGTAGACTCGGTCCCGCCGAAGCGTACGTGACTGCGATAAGGACCGGCGCGCCAGCGGATGCAGATAGGAATGGAATGCAGCGAGACAGGCCTCGAAGACTCAGTCCCATGCAGCGGACGTGACTGCGATAACAGTCGGCACACCTGCAAAATCAAGATGGGAATGGAATGCAGCGGGACAGGCTGCGAAGACGCAGTCACACGGGAACCCCCACCGGTCTGACCACTGGCCGCACCGTATAAAAACACAGGCGAGGTCCACAGAAGTCAGTCTACCAAACACAGTGGCCAAAGAGTCTACCGAACACGAGTCTACCGTACACAAGTTTATCGAACACCAGTCTACCGAACAGTTTATCGAAAATAATAATTCAACTAACGTCGCATAACATACGCTAAGGTACTTATAAAAAAACATTGTAAAACTCAGTGCATGGTTCTTAGTTCTAACACCGAGTTTATATTATTTTAAAATTAGTTCATTGCTTAAAAATAATTCAACCCGCATTCGAACGTTTCGATTTTATTACTATACTCAATATTAACCAAGTGTGATTCCTATTATTATTTACCTCTCTGGATTGGCACTTACTCTGCGTCCAAGCGACGCTTATATTTTCCAACCCTCTCTGCGCCCAAGCGACGCTTATACGTGCCGACCTAGCTGCGTCCAAGCGACGCTTATACTTTCCAACCCTCTCTGCGTCCAAGTGACGCTTAAAGTTCATAATTCTGAGAGAATAATAATAATAGTAATCCAAAATATATACATATTTTTAATGAATAAAATAATAATCTTTAGATGAATGGTTCCAAGAAACATGCGAATAATAAACGTCGAGGGGGACGCAAAACTAGAGCCATCCGACGAATCCGCGCACTCCAACGGGAATTTAGCGTAAAATACGAACAAAGGCTCCGTGATATAGGGAGAGTGCTGGTAGAAGTATCCCTAAGGCCTGATCCGTTCCCAGACTCTCTCCCGTCGGTAGAAGCTTATGATCCAGTATCGGATAAAGACCGGGCGAACTACGACGAATTAGAGAAACTGTCCGCCGACGAGAATTATCGCGACCCCGATTGGGACCCGGAAGATTTTAATGCAAATTTGTTAAATATATATTCACTCGTTTCAATAAACCTATACACTAATATCTTGGATGAGTGGTAAAACAATTTATTTACCTTCAATTTCCCGAACTGCAACCGGTGTATGCAGGTAGGTTCGAAACTGCGAACAATCCATTTAATCATTCATTCAATACCAACGATCGTAACAAACGATTTATCTTCAATATCATGCGAAACACACGATTTCGACACAAATTCGTGCGAAATACGCCATTTTCAAGAAACGAATAAGCTTCAAATGATGCGAAATGAACATTTAAGCTTCAAATTCATGCGAATTGCACGATTTAGCCTCATATCCACGCGAAACAAACGATTTATCTTCAATATCATGCGAAACACGCGATTTCGACTCAAATTCGTGCGAAATACGCGATTTTCAAGAAACGAATAAGCTTCAAATCATGCGAAATGAACATTTTAGCTTCAAAGTCATGCGAATTACACGATTAAGCCTCAAATACAAGCGAAACAAACGATTTATCTTCAATGTCATGCGAAACACACGATTCCGACACAAATTCGTGCGAAGTACGCCATTTTCAAGAAACGAATAAGCTTCAAATCATGCGAAATGAACATTTAAGCTTCAAATTCATGCGAATTACACGATTTAGCCTCAAATCCACGCGACACAAACGATTTATCTTCAATATCATGCGAAACACGCGATTTCGACTCAAATTCGTGCGAAATACGCAATTTCAAGAAATGAATAAGCTTCAAATCATGCGAAATGAACAATTTAGCTTCAAATTCATGCGAATTACACGAATTAGCTTCAAATCCACCCGGATACAAACGATTTAACTTCAATATCATGCGAAACACTAGATTTAGACTCAAATTCGTGCGAAATACGCCATTTTCAAGAAATGAATAAGCTTCAAATCATGCGAAATGATCATTTAAGCTTCAAATTCATGCGAAATACACGAATTAGCTTTAAATCCATGCGAAACAAACGATTAATCTTCAATATCATGCGAAACACGCGATTTCGACTCAAATTCGTGCGAAATACGCGATTCTCAAGAAACGAATAAGCTTCAAATCATGCGAAATGAACATTTTAGCTTCAAGTTCATGTGAATTACACGATTAAGCCTCAAATACACGCGAAACAAACGATTTATCTTGAATATCATGCGAAACACACGATTTCGACTCAAATTCGTGCGAAATACGCGATTTTCAAGAGATGAATAAGCTTCAAATCATGCGAAATGAACATTTAAGCTTCAAATTCATGTGAAATACACGAATTAGCTTTAAATCCATGCGAAACAAACGATTAATCTTCAATATCATGCGAAACACGCGATTTCGACTCAAATTCGTGCGAAATACGCGATTTTCATGAGATGAATAAGCTTCAAATCATGCGAAATGAACAATTTAGCTTCAAATTCATGCGAATTACACGATTAAGCCTCAAATACACGCGAAAGAAACGATTTATCTTCAATATCATGCGAAACACACGATTTCGACTCAAATTCGTGCGAAATACGCGATTTTCAAGAGATGAATAAGCTTCAAATCATGCGAAATGAACAATTTAGTTTCAAATTCATGCGAAATACACGAATTAGCTTCAAATCTACGCGAAACAAACGATTTATCTTCAATATCATGCGAAACACACGATTTCGACACAAATTCGTGCGAAATACGCTATTATCAAGAAACGAATAAGCTTCAAATCATGCGAAATGAACATTTAAGCTTCAAATTCATGTGAAATACACGAATTAGCTTTAAATCCATGCGAAACAAACGATTAATCTTCAATATCATGCGAAACACGCGATTTCGACTCAAATTCGTGCGAAATACGCGATTCTCAAGAAACGAATAAGCTTCAAATCATGCGAAATGAACATTTTAGCTTCAAGTTCATGTGAATTACACGATTAAGCCTCAAATACACGCGAAACAAACGATTTATCTTCAATATCATGCGAAACACGCGATTCCGACACAAATTCGTGAGATATACGCCATTTTCAAGAAACGAATAAGCTTCAAATCATGCGAAATGAACAATTTAGCTTCAAATTCATGCGAAATACACGAATTAGCTTCAAATCCACGCGAAACAAACGATTTATCTTCAATATCATGCGAAACATGCGATTTCGACACAAATTCGTGCGAAATACGCCATTTTCAAGAAACGAATAAGCTTCAAATTATGCGAAATGAACATTTAAGCTTCAAATTAATGCGAATTGCACGATTTAGCCTCATATCCACGCGAAACAAACGATTTATCTTCAATATCATGCGAAACACACGATTCCGACACAAATTCGTGCGAAATACGCCATTTTCAAGAAACGAATAACCTTCAAATGATGCGAAAAGAACATTTAAGCTTCAAATTCATGCAAATTGCACGATTTAGCCTCAAATCCACGCGAAACAAACGATTTATCTTCAATATCATGCGAAACACACGATTTCGACACAAATTCGTGCGAAATAAGCGATTTTCAAGAAACGAATAAGCTTCAATTCATGCGAAATGAACATTTAAGCTTCAAATTCATGCGAATTGCACGATTTAGCCTCAAATCCACGCGAAACAAACGATTTATCTTCAATATCATGCGAAGCACACGATTTCGACACAAATTCGTGCGAAATACGACATTTTCAAGGAACGAATAAGCTTCAAATCATGCGAAATGAACATTTAAGATTCAAATTTATGTGAAATACACGAATTAGCTTTAAATCCGTGCGAAACAAACGATTTATCTTCAATATCATGCGAAACACGCGATTTCGACTCAAATTCGTGCGAAATACACGATTTTCAAGAGATGAATAAGCTTCAAATCATGCGAAATGAACATTTTAGCTTCAAGTTCATGTGAATTACACGATCAAGCCTCAAATACACGCGAAACAAACGATTTATCTTCAATATCATGCGAAACACGCGATTTCGACTCAAATTCGTTCGAAATACGTCATTTTCAAGAAACGAATAAGCTTCAAATGATGCGAAATGAACATTTAAGCTTCAAATTCATGCGAATTGCACGATTTAGCCTCATATCACGCGAAACAAACGATTTATCTTCAATATCATGCGAAACACGCGATTTCGACTCAAATTCGTGCGAAATACGCCATTTTCAAGAAACGAATAAGCTTCAAATCATGCGAAATGAACAATTTAGCTTCAAATTCCTGCGAATTACACGGTTTAGCCTCAAATCCACGCGAAACAAACGATTTATCTTCAATATCATGCGAAACACGCGATTTCGACTCAAATTCGTGCGAAATACGCCATTTTCAAGAAACGAATAAGCTTCAAATGATGCGAAATGAACATTTAAGCTTCAAATTCATGCGAAATACACGAATTAGCTTCAAATCCACGCGAATACAAACGATTTATCTTCAATATCATGCGAAACACACGATTCCGACCCAAATTCGTGCGAAATACGCCATTTTCAAGAAACGAATTAGCTTCAAATCATGCGAAATGAATATTTAAGCTTCAAATTCATGCGAATTGCACGATTTAGCCTCATATCCACGCGAAACAAACGATTTATCTTCATATCATGCGAAACACGCGATTTCGACTCAAATTCGTGCGAATACGCCATTTTCAAGAAACGAATAAGCTTCAAATGATGCGAAATGAACATTTAAGCTTCAAATTCATGCGAGTTGCACGATTTAGCCTCATATCCACGCGAAACAAACGATTTATCTTCAATATCATGCGAAACACGCGATTCGACACAAATTCGTGAGATATACGCCATTTTCAAGAAACGAATAAGCTTCAAATCATGCGAAATGAACAATTTAGCTTCAAATTCATGCGAAATACACGGTTTAGCCTCAAATCCACGCGAAACAAACGATTTATCTTCAATATCATGCGAAACACGCGATTTCGACTCAAATTCGTGCGAAATACGCCATTTTCAAGAAACGAATAAGCTTCAAATGATGCGAAATGAACATTTAAGCTTCAAATTCATGCGAAATACACGAATTAGCTTCAAATCCACGCGAATACAAACGATTTATCTTCAATATCATGCGAAACACACGATTCCGACACAAATTCGTGCGAAATACGCCATTTTCAAGAAACGAATAACCTTCAAATGATGCGAAAAGAACATTTAAGCTTCAAATTCATGCGAGTTGCACGATTTAGCCTCATATCCACGCGAAACAAACGATTTATCTTCAATATCATGCGAAACACGCGATTCCGACACAAATTCGTGAGATATACGCCATTTTCAAGAAACGAATAAGCTTCAAATCATGCGAAATGAACAATTTAGCTTCAAATTCATGCGAAATACACGAATTAGCTTCAAATCCACGCGAAACAAACGATTTATCTTCAATATCATGCGAAACATGCGATTTCGACACAAATTCGTGCGAAATACGCCATTTTCAAGAAACGAATAAGCTTCAAATTATGCGAAATGAACATTTAAGCTTCAAATTAATGCGAATTGCACGATTTAGCCTCACATCCACGCGAAACAAACGATTTATCTTCAATATCATGCGAAACACGCGATTCGACACAAATTCGTGAGATATACGCCATTTTCAAGAAACGAATAAGCTTCAAATCATGCGAAATGAACATTTAAGTTTCAAATTCATGCGAATTGCACGATTTAGCCTCATATCCATGCGAAACAAACGATTTATCTTCAATATCATGCGAAACACGCGATTTCGACTCAAATTCGTGCGAAATACGCCATTTTCAAGAAACGAATAAGCTTCAAATCATGCGAAAATGAACAATTTAGCTTCAAATTCATGCGAATTACACGGTTTAGCCTCAAATCCACGCGAAACAAACGATTTATCTTCAATATCATGCGAAACACGCGATTTCGACTCAAATTCGTGCGAAATACGTCATTTTCAAGAAACGAATAAGCTTCAAATGATGCGAAATGAACATTTAAGCTTCAAATTCATGCGAAATACACGAACTAGCTTCAAATCCACGCGAATACAAACGATTTATCTTCAATATCATGCGAAACACACGATTCCGACCCAAATTCGTGCGAAATACGCCATTTTCAAGAAACGAATTAGCTTCAAATCATGCGAAATGAATATTTAAGCTTCAAATTCATGCGAATTGCACGAATTAGCTTCAAATCCACGCGAATACAAACGATTTATCTTCAATATCATGCGAAACACGCGATTCCGACACAAATTCGTGCGAAATACGCCATTTTAAAGAAACGAATAAGCTTCAAATGATGCGAAATGAACATTTAAGCTTCAAATTCATCCTAATTGCACGAATTAGCTTCAAATCCATGGGCATACAAACGATTTAACTTCAATATCATGCAAAACACACGATTTCGACTCAAATTCGTGCGAAATACGCCATTTCAAGAAACAAATAAGCTTCAAATGATGCGAAATGAACATTTAAGCTTCAAATTCATGCGAATTGCACGATTAGCCTCATATCCACGCGAAACAAACGATTTATCTTCAATATCATGCGAAACACGCGATTTCGACTCAAATTCGTTCGAAATACGTCATTTTCAAGAAACGAATAAGCTTCAAATGATGCGAAATGAACATTTAAGCTTCAAATTCATGCGAATTGCACGATTTATCCTCATATCCACGCGAAACAACGATTTATCTTCAATATCATGCGAAACACGCGATTTCGACTCAAATTCGTTCGAAATACGTCATTTTCAAGAAACGAATAAGCTTCAAATGATGCGAAATGAACATTTAAGCTTCAAATTCATGCGAATTGCACGATTTAGCCTCATATCCACGCGAAACAAACGATTTATCTTCAATATCATGCGAAACACGCGATTTCGACTCAAATTCGTGCGAAATACGCCATTTTCAAGAAACGAATAAGCTTCAAATCATGCGAAATGAACAATTTAGCTTCAAATTCATGCGAATTACACGGTTTAGCCTCAAATCCACGCGAAACAAACGATTTATCTTCAATATCATGCGAAACACGCGATTTCGACTCAAATTCGTGCGAAATACGCCATTTTCAAGAAACGAATGAGCTTCAAATGATGCGAAATGAACATTTAAGCTTCAAATTCATGCGAAATACACGAATTAGCTTCAAATCCACGCGAATACAAACGATTATCTTCAATATCATGCGAAACACACGATTCCGACACAATTTCGTGCGAATACGCCATTTTCAAGAAACGAATTAGCTTCAAATCATGCGAAATGAATATTTAAGCTTCAAATTCATGCGAATTGCACGATTTAGCCTCATATCCACGCGAAAGAAACGATTTATCTTCAATATCATGCGAACACGCGATTTCGACTCAAATTCGTGCGAAGTACGCCATTTTCAAGAAACGAATAAGCTTCAAATGATGCGAAATGAACATTTAAGCTTCAAATTCATGCGAATTGCATGATTTAGCCTCATATCCACGCGAAACAAACGATTTATCTTCAATATCATGCGAAACACGCGATTTCGACTCAAATTCGTGCGAAATACGACATTTTCAAGAAACGAATAAGCTTCAAATTATGCGAAATGAACATTTAAGCTTCAAATTCATGCGAATTGCACGATTTAGCCTCATATCGACGCGAAACAAACGATTTATCTTCAATATCATGCGAAACACGCGATTTCGACTCAAATTCGTGCGAAATACGTCATTTTCAAGAAACGAATAAGCTTCAAATGATGCGAAATGAACATTTAAGCTTCAAATTCATGCGAATTGCACGATTTAGCCTCAAATCCACGCGAAACAAACGATTTATCTTTAATATCATGCGAAACACACGATTTCGACACAAATTCGTGCGAAATACGACTTTTTCAAGGAACGAATAAGCTTCAAATCATGCGAAATGAACATTTAAGCTTCAAATTTATGTGAAATACACGAATTATCTTTAAATCCACGCGAAGACAAACGATTTATCTTCAATATCATGCGAAACACACGATTCCGACCCAATTCGTGCGAAATACGCATTTTCAAGAAACGAATTAGCTTCAAATCATGCGAAATGAATATTTAAGCTTCAAATTCATGCGAATTGCACGATTTAGCCTCATATCCACGCGAAACAAACGATTTATCTTCAATATCATGCGAAACACGCGATTTCGACTCAAATTCGTGCGAAATACGCCATTTTCAAGAAACGAATAAGCTTCAAATGATGCGAAATGAACATTTAAGCTTCAAATTCATGCGAGTTGCACGATTAGCCTCATATCCACGCGAAACAAACGATTTATCTTCAATATCATGCGAAACACGCGATTCCGACACAAATTCGTGAGATATACGCCATTTTCAAGAAACGAATAAGCTTCAAATCATGCGAAATGAACAATTTAGCTTCAAATTCATGCGAAATACACGGTTTAGCCTCAAATCCACGCGAAACAAACGATTTATCTTCAATATCATGCGAAACACGCGATTCGACTCAAATTCGTGCGAAATACGCCATTTTCAAGAAACGAATAAGCTTCAAATGATGCGAAATGAACATTTAAGCTTCAAATTCATGCGAAATACACGAATTAGCTTCAAATCCACGCGAATACAAACGATTTATCTTCAATATCATGCGAAACACACGATTCCGACCCAAATTCGTGCGAAATACGCCATTTTCAAGAAACGAATTAGCTTCAAATCATGCGAAATGAATATTTAAGCTTCAAATTCATGCGAATTGCACGATTTAGCCTCATATCCACGCGAAACAAACGATTTATCTTCAATATCATGCGAAACACGCGATTTCGACTCAAATTCGTGCGAAATACGCCATTTTCAAGAAACGAATAAGCTTCAAATGATGCGAAATGAACATTTAAGCTTCAAATCATGCGAGTTGCACGATTTAGCCTCATATCCACGCGAAACAAACGATTTATCTTCAATATCATGCGAAACACGCGATTCCGACACAAATTCGTGAGATATACGCCATTTTCAAGAAACGAATAAGCTTCAAATCATGCGAAATGAGCAATTTAGCTTCAAATTCATGCGAAATACACGAATTAGCTTCAAATCCACGCGAAACAAACGATTTATCTT